>NW_026948219.1:1342351-1647803 GCF_963921235.1 Mobula hypostoma
ACAATTGTTGCCTCATAATGTTGAGACGAAATTGGAGTAGAAAAACATTACTCTGACAGTGGGATAGAAGTTACTTGCTGAGAATATCAACTGACCATCTCTGAATCTAACTGGTTGCCCTATTTACACGTGAACAGTGAGCAGTGTTCCAGGTGACCTGGGAATTGGCACACGAGGAATTTCTGATATATTATGCAAATCGCTATTTTGGTAGCTTATTTTCCCCATACATTACACTTATCTACGTTATTTTTTAAATTGCCTTGAATTTTCGCACACATCGAGATTCATTAAATTGCACCGGATCATCCCGGTGTCCTCATAATTCTCCACATCACGTAATTTCACCTCGTCGGGAAAAACAAAACCTGCCCTCCTAATTCCTCACATCGCCCAAATTCAATTCGCCCGGAATTGCGTCGGAAAAAAAAAACATCCACGTAATTCTCCATATCGCCCAATTTTGCATCGCCGGGAATTCCAGGAAAAAAAAACATCCCGTCCTCATAATTCTGACATCAACTAATTTCACCTCGCGGGAACAATATAACCCGTCCTCATAATCCTCCACATCGCCGAATTTCACCTCACCGGGAACGCCAGAAGAAATTAAAACGCCTGGTCCCGACCTAATCGACATAATCGATCCAGTCTGTATCATGACAGACGGGTTTCCATTCTGTGCGGCACCACACATGTACCCTAAAAAAGGAATAATTTATTGCCAATATCTGTATTTTTTGTCTGACAACGATTGCTCAACGCAAACTCGCACATCTCTGTCTTTTCCACGGGGGAATTTATCCGAGATAATACTTATTATTTCATATTTTACAGAGGATTGGAGAATCGTTCCTGTTATTGCTGGTGGACGAGACAGTTCATTTTGCCCTTGGCAGTTTCTTTAAGTACGCTGTGTTCACCAACACTTGATATATTTGAAATGTTTTGCTAATTAAAACTTCTGAGACTTTTCGAAGATGACAAACATCTCGTACAACGTCCACACGACAGCATTACCCACTCTAGGTACATTTTATCCGGCTCCCGGCGGTGTAACTGTTTTCTCTTTACCCGCTTCAGCAGTTTAATGAATGTACTTTCCCCATTTATTCCTGGTTTTCTTCGGCACCTTCATTCCAGATCATTACTGGTAATTTGTTGCGTTCTCTTTCTTTAAATCGGAACCAGAAGTACTTGCGTTGCTGTTGTTTAATTATTCTGTCTTTTATTTGTTGCCATTACAAATTCAGACAAAGTTTCACACAACTGGAAGTGCTGCGCTCACTCACCAGAAACTCCAGTGACGGCGATGATCACGTACAATATCCTCTCCACACCGAAACACTCTGTCCACATCTTCCACCAGGAGTGAACTTTCCCCTAATGATGCGAGCAGCCTCTCGGAATAAACTGCGGAGTCAACGCATTCCATGTGTTTTATAGCCAGTACGATCCCCATAGCAATACAATGGTTTATTCACAGTTAAAAACAGAGAAGGAAAAATAGGAATAAACAGCCAAGGAAATTACTCCCTGGGACCCATTAAGTTCATGGCGAAACTACAAAGAACAGAACAGCTGATTCGCCTGCTGGGTGAACATGGAGAAATGCGTTCTACTGGATATTGTATTAGACTTAACACTGCATCAGATATTGTTTTGTAATTTCTGATACTCTTCAACCTGACGTGTTCAATAATTAAACTCCGAACTACAGAGGACCATTTAAGGCAATATATGGGGACAGGCACTGCGCCATGGTTCTCTCAAGAATGAGAAAGATAAAATCATAAATATATGAACAAGACGTTAGAATCAGAAGAGCAGCCGGAACGCTGCCATCTATTGGCCGAAGGAGGAACTGCATGTAACCTTCTGTGCCTTTGAACAGTCCCGAATCCTCTCCAAGCAGTACGAACTTTTCCCAGAATTGCATAATGAAACATTAGAAGGTAAATTTGACGCAAGTTAACGATTAAATGAAGCTGTGACGTCGGACAACATCAATCTGGAGTCCACACCACGACTGTAGAAGGAAGACCGTGCACACAGACCCTGGTGGATATAGTCAAAGGCAAAGGCAAAGTCAATGCATCATCAAAGTACCAATGTCACCACACACTAATTTGAGATTGATTTTCATGCAGGCATTTACAGGAAAGTAAAGCAATAAGTCTGAATTGATGAAAGTTATATGTACGCACAATCAGGGTAACACCCAATATGCAAAAAGAGACTAGCGGTGCAAATTAAACAATAAGAATAAGAACATGAATATGTTGTGGAACCTAAATCTCCTGTACCTCCTGTCTGATTGAGGTGGCGAGAAGAGTGCGTGGATTGTACGGTGGGGGTCCTTGATGAATATTTATTTCCTGTGGCAGCACTCCGTGTAAATGTTCTCAGTGGAGGTGTGAGATTTCCCGCTGATTCTCCGGGCTGCATCCACCACAGTCTATAGACTTCTCCCTTCCTTGGCATTGGTTTTCCGTATCCGGTCGTAATGTGGAAATCATCCCGCTCGGAGACTCGGCCTGTCCCGTGACAGACAGACAGACAGACAGACAGACACACACACACACACACACACACACACACACACATACACACACACACACACACACACACACACACAAACACACACACAGACACACACACACACACACACACACACACACACACACAGTCGAAACTCCCTCCTCTTCCAGCTTCCACCTCCCCGCACTCGCCTCCGAGCTCATGGAGACTGCTAGGGATTTCCAGCCGCGGCTGGAATCACACCGGGGTCGAGATCGCGAGTGGGGAGCGTGAAAACCAACAGATAAGTGACGGGATTTTTCCCCGGACACTCAAGGGCACAGGGTGTGACAGCGAGTTTGCGTGAGAACCGGAGAGAACGTTCTCCACGGTACATCTGTCGAAGAATTGCCGGAGTTTTCGGTGTCATGTCAAGTCTCCTCAATCTCCTCAGGAGATATATAGCCGCTGTCGTGCGTTTGATGTTGTGGGCACAGGGTAGATCTTCAGAGATGTCGGCGGTCATGTCCCTTAATCTTCCCTCCTCTCCCTTCCCTCCACCCCTCACCCATTTTCTGACCACCAGCTCCCCTCTCACTGTCCTCCTCACCCTCCCCATTCCCTCATCTCATCTCCCTCAAATCCCACCTCCTCCCTCTTCCCTCCACTTCTTACTCATTTCTCACTCTCCCCTCTCTCTCTCCGAACCCCTTTTCCTCCCTATCTTCGTCACTCTGTTGAAGTAAAGCGTGAGGAATTTCAGAATTAAATAAAATTAACAGTACAGAAAAACGCGAGGCTCAGTTCATGGGTTCAGTGTCCATTCAGAAATCGGATGGCGGAAGGGAAGCAGCTGCTCCTGAATCGTTAGGTGTGTGCCATCAGGCTGCTGTACCTCCTTCCCGATGGTAGTAATGAGAAGAGGGCATGTCCTGGGTGATGGGGTCCTTAATGATGGTCGCTGCCTTTTTGAGGCATCGTCTTTTGAAGACGTCCCGGACGCTGGTGCCGCCTGGTGGAGCGTGCTGGGATTGCAACCTACTACAGCTTTTTCTGATCTTGTACAGTGGCCCCACTCTCCGGACGAGAAGGCGGTGCGACCGATCAGAACGCTCTCCACGGGAGATCTGTAGAAATTTACTTGGCTTATGGAATGCTTGTTTTTATTAGACGAGGCTTTCAGTTCAAAAGTCAGGACGTTATGTTGCAACTTTATCAAACTCTGGTTGGGCCACATCTGGATATCTGCGTGCAGTTCTGGTCGCCCCGCTACAGGAAGGATGTTGAGGCTTTGGAGCGGGTTCAGAAGGGGTTCACCAGGATGTCACCTGGTTTAGAGGCCATGCGCTCCAGCGAGAGGCTGAATAAACTTTGGTTGTTTTCTGCGGAGCGCCGGAGGCTGAGGGAAGATCTGATAGAGGCTTACAAGATTATGAGAGGCAAAGATAGAGTGGTCAGAGAGTATCTGTTTCCCAGTGTTGAAATATATAATTCCAGAGAACAGGCATTGAAGGTGCGAGGGTATAGGTTCAAGGGGGATGTGAGGGGTAAGTTTTTTACTCAGAGTGTGGTGGATACCTGGACTGCGCTGCCTGGTCTGCTGGTGGAGGCAAATATATTAGAGGCTTTTTAGAGACGTTTGAATAGACACATGGATGTGAGGAAGTTGCAGGGATTGGCGTTTGGGCGTCCGATATTCTTTGGTGGTGTCCCTGGGTTCCTCAAAATATAAATCTAATGGCTGCTGGGATTTAGAAACATAGAAAATCTACAGCACATACAGGCTGTTCGGCCCGCAATACCGTGCCAAACATGGACTTACTTTAGAGATTACCTCGGGTTACCCATAACCCTCTATTTTTCTCAGCTCCATGTACCTATCCAGGAGTCTCTTAAAAGACCTTCTTTGTAACTGCATCGGCATGTCGGGGCCAGGATATGTCCTCGGAGATGTTGACACCCCAGGAAAATGAAACTGCTCACCCTTTCCACTGCTGATCGATCAATGAGGAATCTCGATGGATCAGCATCAATCACCATTCAGCCCATCGAGTCCCGGATCCCACTCAACCCATGCACCCGCCTTCTTTTCATATCCTTTGATGCCCTGACCGATCAGGAGACAGTCCACTCCCGCCGTAAATATACCCACGGACTCGGCCTGCACCGCAGTCTGTGGCAGAACATTCACGGGTTTGCTACTCTCTGGCTGCTCCCTCCTGTTCCCTCCACTGTTCTCATTCCTGAAGAGAGATGGACAGATTAGGGAACAGGACAAAGAAGTCGCAGATGCGCGATAGTGTGAGGAATTGTCTGGTCTGGTAGACGGATTAAAGGCACAGACTGTTTTCATGCTTCCGCCCAGTCCCGTGATATATACGTCTCAGTGGCGACCCCACCTGGACGAGGCTGGGACTGCCGGCAGTGTTCACATGCTCCCTCTGTCAGAATCAGAATCGGGTTTAATATCACCAGCATGTGTCGTGAAATTTGTTAACAGCAGCAGAAGTTCAATTAGAAGAAAAGAAGATAATAATAATAATAATAATAAATAAGCAATTCAATTACAGTATACCAATATCGAATAGATTAAAATCGTGCAAAAAGAACAGTAATACTATATTTTTTTTTAAAAGTGAGGTAGTGTCCAAGGGTTCAATGTCCATTTAGGAATCGGATGTCAGAGGGGACGAATCTGTTCCTGAATCGCTGAGTGTGTGTCTTCAGGCTTCTGTACCACCTCCCTGATGGTAACAGTGAGAAAAGGTCATGCCCTGGGTGCTGGGGGCACTTAATAATGGACGCTGCCTTTCTGAGCCACTGCTCCCTGAAGATTTCTTGGGTAATTTTTAGTGTAGTACCCAAGATGGAGCCGACTAAATTCACAACACTTTGAGCTTCTTTCGATCCTGTGCAGAAGCTCTTCCCCCCAGTACCAGACAGTGATGCAGGTGTCAGGATGCACCCCCGTCACTCGCCCCTCTCCCATTCCGGTTTCTTTCTCCATCTGTCCCACTCGCTGTCTCTCCACCTTCTCCCTCTCCGCCTCTCTCTCTCACCTCTTGCTCTGTCTCTCCTTCTCTCTGCTTGCCCCTCTCTGACTCCCTCTCTCACTTTCCATTTTCTCCCTCTCTCTCACTCACCCACTGACTCTCTGCCTCTCACCCTCTCCGTTTCCTCTCTGTCTCTCTGCCCTCGCTCTATTCTCCTCTTCCTTTCCTCTCTCATTTTCCCTCGTATCTTCTCTCTCACTCCCTTCTCTCTATCCCTCCTCCCTCTCACTTCCCACTTTCACTCACCTCCCTCTCCATTTCCACCTTCCTTCTCCCCCTCTCCCATTCCACTTCCCCACACCCTCCCTAATCCCTCTCCCTTCTGACTTTCACACTCTCTCCATCACTTTCTCTGTCTCTCGCCCGTCTCTCAACTCTCTCTCTCTCTCTCTCTCTCATACACACAGCTCTCTCTCTCACTCACCTTCATCTCCGCCCTATCGTTCTCCCTCTCTCTATCCCTCCTCACTCTCTCCTTCTACCTTCTGTCTCTCTCTGTCTCCCTCCCCTTTCCCATTCCACTCTCTCTCTTGCTCTCTGCCCTTACACCCTCTCCCTTTCGACCACTCTCTCTCTCTCTCGCCGCTCTGCCTTTCCACTTCCTCTCTCTCTCTCCACCTCAACCCCCTCTCTGCCCCTCTCTGTCTCTCCCCCTCCCGCTCTCTCCCAATCTTTCCTTCTCTCTCTCCTGTTACTCGCTCCTTTCCCTTTCCACAATTCTCTGTCTCTCCTCCACTCCTTCTCCACGTTCTTTCTCCCTCCCTCCCTCTTTCACACCCTTCTCCCACCCATCTCTCTCTCCCTGCTACTCTCTCCCTCCCCTCTCCCCTCATCACTCTCCCTTCTCCCGCTCCTTCCACTTAACCCCCTCCCATCTCTAGCTCTCCCCCTTTCTTCCCCCCTCCCTTTCCACATTCTCTGTCACCCTCTCCACTTTCTCCCCTCTCTCTGTCTCCGCCCCTCTTACTGTCTCCCTTATCGCCCTCTCTTCCTCCATCCTGGCTGTTTCTTACCCCCTTTATCTTCTCCACCTCTTCCCTCTCACACACTCTCTCTCTCTCTGGCTCTTGCCTTATCCCTTTTCAACTTCTCTCCCTCTCTTTCCACACACACACTCTCTTTCTCGTCCCTGTCTCAGTGCTTTCCCTTTCCGCTTTGTCTGTCCACTCTCACTTCCATTTCAAAATTATCTGTCTTTCTTGATGAGGCTAAACTCAGGCTGGAGGAGCAACACCTCATATACCGTCTGGGTAGTCTCCAGCCCCTTGGTATGAACATAGAATTCTCCAACCTCCGGTAATTCCCTCCCCCTCCCTTCCCCTATCCCTATGTCACTCTGCCCCCTCCCCCAGCTGCCTATCACCTCCCTCATGATTCCGTCTCCTTCTACTAACCATTGTGTTTTCCCCTATTCCTTCTTCACCTTTCCGCCTATCACCTCCCTGCTTCCTGTCCCCCACCCGTTTATCTTTCCCCTTACTGGTTTTTCACCTGAATCTACCAGCCTTTTCCTTCCCCCTTTCCCCACCTTCTTTATAGGGCCTCTGCCCCTTCCCTCTACAGTCCTGACGAAGGGTTCCGGCCCGAAACGTCGACTCATGGTTTCCACGGATGCTGCCCGACCCGCTGAGTTCCTCCAGCGTGTTCTGAGTGTTGCTTTGACCCCAGCATCTGCAGATTATTATTTTGTGTTATCTATCTATCTTTCTATCTCCCCCTCTCTCTGTCTCACCCTTTCTACTCTCTCTCCCCTCCCCCTTCTCCCTGTCTCTTTGCCATTTCTCTCTCTCTCTCTCTCTCTCTCTCTCTCTCTCTCTCTCTCTCTCTCTCTCTCTCTCTCTCTCTCTCTCTCTCTCTCTCTCCTCCTTTCTCCACGGCAGACCATCGCCTGTCTGGTTGCGAATGTGATCTGCGCTCTCGCCCGCACTCCCGCCGTCATCCTGTACTCGCTGAACGTCCGCCCGCATCTTCCCCTGCCAGCCCTCATGCCCCCAACTACAGATATCTCCACCCGGCCTTCGCCCTGTACCGCGCCGCTTTCTGCCCTGGTGGTAGCGCTCCCTCTCTCCTCGCCTCTATCTCTCCTGCTGAACTCCCTCCGAACCATCCCTCCCCTCTGTTATAGCGTCTCCTCTCCACTCTCCCTCCCTCGACCGCTTCCTCCGGCAGCTCGTTCCACAAACGGACCACCCTCTGGGTGAAAAGTTTCCCCTCAAGTCCCCTGTGAAATCTCCTTTCTCCTCTCATCTTAAACTTGTGCCCGCTGGATCCTGATTCCCCGACCTCGGGAAAACAGTCTGTGTTCATTCACCCTATCTGTGCCCCTCGTGGTTTTATACACCTCTCCAAGGTCACCCCGACGCTCCAGGGAGTAAATTCCCAACCTGCCCGAGCTCTCTCCGTAACTCAGACCCTCCAGTCCCGCGACATCCCCGTAAATCTCCCTCTGCCCTCTTTCCAGCTTAGTGGCATCTTTCCGAGAGGACGGCGGCCAAACCCGGGCGCAGGTTCCCCAAGTGCGGCGGCCTCGCCGACGACATGTACAATCGCAGCCTGAGATCCCGTCTCCTGTAGCCGGTGCCCTGTCCGACGATGGCGGGCATGTCAAACGCCGCCTTCACCGCCCCGTCTACCTGTGACTCCACTTCCAGCAAACCAAATACCAAAACCTGGGGCGGTCCGTTAATCGGAATCTAAAATTCTGGGAAAGAGTTAACTCAGATTTATCTCCACAGTCTCTCCCCCTCCCCACTTCCAAGCACATCTCCTTCTCTCACACATCTCCCTGTCCCACACATCTCCCTCTTTCACACACAACCCTCTTCCACACCCACCCCTCTCCCACACTCACCCCTCTCCCACACCCACCCCTCTCCCACACTCACCCATCTCCCACACTCACCCCTCTCCCACACTGACCCCTCTCCCACACTCATCCCTCTCCCACACATCTCCCTCTCCCATAATCACCCCTCTCCCACACTCATCCCTCACCCACACTCATCCCTTCCCCACACTCATCCCTCTTCCACGCTCACCCTTCTCCCAGACTCACCCCTCTCATACACATCTCCCTCTCCCTCACTCACCCCTCTCATACACATCTCCCTCTCCCACACCCACCCCTCTCCCAAACTCACCCTCCCACACTCTCCCCTCTCCCATATTCACCCCTCTCCCATACTCACTCCTCTCCCACACCCAGCCATCTCCCACACTAACTCCTCTCCTAAACCCACCACTCTCCCACACTCACCCCTCTCCCACATTCAGCCCTCTCCCACACTCACCCATCTCCCATACTGACCCCTCTCCCACACTCACACCTATCCTACACTCACCGCTCTCCAACACTCACCCCTCTCCCACACTCATCCCTCTCCCACTCCCACCCCTCTCGCACACTAACTCTTCTCCCACAAACACGCTCTCCCACACTCACCCCTCTCCCACACCCACCCCTCTCCCACACATCTCCCACTCCCACACTCACCCCTCTCCCACACTCACCCTCTCCCAAACTCACCCTCCCACACTCTCCCCTCTCCCATACTCACCTCTCTCCCACACCCAGCCCTCTCCCACACCAACCCCTCTCCCACACTCACCCCTCTCCCACACTCAGCCCACTCTCACACCAACCCCTCTCCCACACTCACCCCTCTCCCATACTCACCCCTCTCCCGCACACACCCCTCTCCCACATTCAGCCCTCTCCCACATTCAGCCCTCTCCCACACTCACCCATCTCCCATACTGACTCCTCTCCCACACTCACACCTATCCTACACTCACCCCTCTCCAACACTCACCCCTCTCCCACACTCACCCCTCTCCCACTCCCACCCTCTCCCACACTCACCCCTCTCCCACATTCAGCCCTCTCCCACACTCACCCATCTCCCATACTGACCCCTCTCCCACACTCACACCTCTCCCACATTCACCCCCTCCCACACTCACCCATCTCCCATACTGACCCCTCTCCCACACTCACACCTATCCTACACTCACCCCTCTCCAACACTCACCCCTCTCCCACACTCACCCCTCTCCCACTCCCACCCCTCTCGCACACTAACTCTTCTCCCACAAACACGCTCTCCCCACCCATCCCTCTCCCACACCCACCTCTCTCCCACACTCACCCCTTTCCTACACCCACCCCTCTCCCACACATCTCCCACTCCCACACTCACCCCTCTCCCACACTCAACCCTCTCCCACACTCAGCCTTGCCCCCACACACACCCCTCTCCCACACTCAGCCCACTCCCACACCAACCCCTCTCCCACACTCACCCCTCTCCCATACTGACCCCCTCCCACACTCACACCTATCCTACACTCACCCCTCTCCAACACTCACCCCTCTCCCACACTCATCCCTCTCCCACTCCCACCCCTCTCGCACACTAACTCTTCTCCCACAAACACGCTCTCCCACACTCACCCCTCTCCCACACCCAGCCCTCTCCCACACCAACCCCTCTCCCACACTCACCCCTCTCCCACACAGACCCCTCTCCCACACTCACCCCTCTCCCACACTCACCCCTCTTCCACACTCACACCTATCCTACACTCACCCCCTCCAACACTCAAACCTCTCCCACTCCCACCCCTCTCGCACACTAACCCTT
This sequence comes from Mobula hypostoma, assembly GCF_963921235.1. Taxonomy (NCBI): domain Eukaryota; kingdom Metazoa; phylum Chordata; class Chondrichthyes; order Myliobatiformes; family Myliobatidae; genus Mobula; species Mobula hypostoma. The sequence goes on from NW_026948219.1 coordinate 1,352,568, forward strand.
CTCCCACAAACACGCTCTCCCACACTCACCCCTCTCCCACAATCACCCCTTTCCCATACTCACCCCTCTCCCTTACTCACCCCTCTCCCACACTCACACCTCTCCCACATCCATCCCTCTCCCACACCCACCCCTCTCCCACACTCACCCCTCTCCAACACTCACCCCTCTCCCACACTCACTCCTCTCCCACACCAAACCCTCCCACACTCACCCCTCTCCCACACTCACCCATCTCCCACACCCACCCCACTCCCACATCCACCCACTCCCACACTCACCCATCTCCCACACTCACCCCTCTCCCACACTCACACCTCTCCCACACTCACCCCTCTCCCACACCCACCCCTCTCCCACACATCTCCCTCTCCCACACCAAACCCTCCCACACTCACCCATCTCCCACACTCACCCCTCTCCCACACTCACACCTCTCCCACACTCACCCCTCTCCCACACTCACCCCTCTCCAACACTCACCCCTCTCCCACACTCACACCTCTCCCACACCCACCCCTCTCCCACACTCACCCCTCTCCAACACTCACCCCTCTCCCACACTCACCCCTCTCCCACACCAAACCCTCCCACACTCACCCATCTCCCACACTCACCCCTCTCCCACACTCACACCTCTCCCACACTCACCCCTCTCCCACACTCACCCCTCTCCAACACTCACCCCTCTCCCACACTCACACCTCTCCCACATCCATCCCTCTCCCACACCCACCCCTCTCCCACACTCACCCTTCTCCAACACTCACCCCTCTCCCACACTCTCCCCTCTCCCACACCAAACCCTCCCACACTCACCCCTCTCCCACACTCACCCATCTCCCACACCCACCCCACTCCCACATCCACCCACTCCCACACTCACCCATCTCCCACACTCACCCCTCTCCCACACTCACACCTCTCCCACACTCACCCCTCTCCCACACCCACCCCTCTCCCACACTCACCCATCTCCCACACTCACCCCTCTCCCACACTGACCCCTCTCCCACACTCATCCCTCTCCCACACATCTCCCTCTCCCATAATCACCCCTCTCCCACACTCATCCCTCACCCACACTCATCCCTTCCCCACACTCACCCCTCTTCCACGCTCACCCTTCTCCCAGACTCACCCCTCTCATACACATCTCCCTCTCCCTCACTCACCCCTCTCATACACATCTCCCTCTCCCACAGCCACCCCTCTCCCAAACTCACCCTCCCACACTCTCCCCTCTCCCATATTCACCCCTCTCCCATACTCACTCCTCTCCCACACCCAGCCATCTCCCACACTAACTCCTCTCCTAAACCCACCACTCTCCCACACTCACCCCTCTCCCACATTCAGCCCTCTCCCACACTCACCCATCTCCCATACTGACCCCTCTCCCACACTCACACCTATCCTACACTCACCGCTCTCCAACACTCACCCCTCTCCCACACTCATCCCTCTCCCACTCCCACCCCTCTCGCACACTAACTCTTCTCCCACAAACACGCTCTCCCACACTCACCCCTCTCCCACACCCACCCCTCTCCCACACATCTCCCACTCCCACACTCACCCCTCTCCCACACTCACCCTCTCCCAAACTCACCCTCCCACACTCTCCCCTCTCCCATACTCACCCCTCTCCCATACTCACCTCTCTCCCACACCCAGCCCTCTCCCACACCAACCCCTCTCCCACACTCACCCCTCTCCCACACTCAGCCCACTCTCACACCAACCCCTCTCCCACACTCACCCCTCTCCCATACTCACCCCTCTCCCGCACACACCCCTCTCCCACATTCAGCCCTCTCCCACATTCAGCCCTCTCCCACACTCACCCATCTCCCATACTGACTCCTCTCCCACACTCACACCTATCCTACACTCACCCCTCTCCAACACTCACCCCTCTCCCACACTCACCCCTCTCCCACTCCCACCCTCTCCCACACTCACCCCTCTCCCACATTCATCCCTCTCCCACACTCACCCATCTCCCATACTGACCCCACTCCCACACTCACACCTCTCCCACATTCACCCCCTCCCACACTCACCCATCTCCCATACTGACCCCTCTCCCACACTCACACCTATCCTACACTCACCCCTCTCCAACACTCACCCCTCTCCCACACTCACCCCTCTCCCACTCCCACCCCTCTCGCACACTAACTCTTCTCCCACAAACACGCTCTCCCCACCCATCCCTCTCCCACACCCACCTCTCTCCCACACTCACCCCTTTCCTACACCCACCCCTCTCCCACACATCTCCCACTCCCACACTCACCCCTCTCCCACACTCAACCCTCTCCCACACTCAGCCTTGCCCCCACACACACCCCTCTCCCACACTCAGCCCACTCCCACACCAACCCCTCTCCCACACTCACCCCTCTCCCATACTGACCCCCTCCCACACTCACACCTATCCTACACTCACCCCTCTCCAACACTCACCCCTCTCCCACACTCATCCCTCTCCCACTCCCACCCCTCTCGCACACTAACTCTTCTCCCACAAACACGCTCTCCCCACCCATCCCTCTCCCACACCCACCTCTCTCCCACACTCACCCCTTTCCTACACCCACCCCTCTCCCACACATCTCCCACTCCCACACTCACCCCTCTCCCACACTCAACCCTCTCCCACACTCAGCCTTGCCCCCACATACACCCCTCTCCCAGACTCAGCCCACTCCCACACCAACCCCTCTCCCACACTCACCCCTCTCCCATACTGACCCCCTCCCACACTCACACCTATCCTACACTCACCCCTCTCCAACACTCACCCCTCTCCCACACTCATCCCTCTCCCACTCCCACCCCTCTCGCACACTAACTCTTCTCCCACAAACACGCTCTCCCACACTCACCCCTCTCCCACACCCAGCCCTCTCCCACACCAACCCTTCTCCCACACTCACCCCTCTCCCACACAGACCCCTCTCCCACACTCACCCCTCTCCCACACTCACCCCCTCCCACACTCACCCATCTCCCACACTCACCCCTCTTCCACACTCACACCTATCCTACACTCACCCCCTCCAACACTCAAACCTCTCCCACTCCCACCCCTCTCGCACACTAACCCTTCTCCCACAAACACGCTCTCCCACACTCACCCCTCTCCCACAATCACCCCTTTCCCATACTCACCCCTCTCCCTTACTCACCCCTCTCCCACACTCACACCTCTCCCACATCCATCCCTCTCCCACACCCACCCCTCTCCTACACTCACCCCTCTCCAACACTCACCCCTCTCCCACACTCACTCCTCTCCCACACCAAACCCTCCCACACTCACCCCTCTCCCACACTCACCCATCTCCCACACCCACCCCACTCCCACATCCACCCACTCCCACACTCACCCATCTCCCACACTCACCCCTCTCCCACACTCACACCTCTCCCACACTCACCCCTCTCCCACACCCACCCCTCTCCCACACATCTCCCTCTCCCACACCAAACCCTCCCACACTCACCCATCTCCCACACTCACCCCTCTCCCACACTCACACCTCTCCCACACTCACCCCTCTCCCACACTCACCCCTCTCCAACACTCACCCCTCTCCCACACTCACACCTCTCCCACACCCACCCCTCTCCCACACTCACCCCTCTCCCACACCAAACCCTCCCACACTCACCCATCTCCCACACTCACCCCTCTCCCACACTCACACCTCTCCCACACTCACCCCTCTCCCACACTCACCCCTCTCCAACACTCACCCCTCTCCCACACTCACACCTCTCCCACATCCATCCCTCTCCCACACCCACCCCTCTCCCACACTCACCCTTCTCCAACACTCACCCCTCTCCCACACTCAGCCCTCTCCCACACCAAACCCTCCCACACTCACCCCTCTCCCACACTCACCCATCTCCCACACCCACCCCACTCCCACATCCACCCACTCCCACACTCACCCATCTCCCACACTCACCCCTCTCCCACATTTACCCCTCTCCCCCTTACGCTGCCTTTCCGTATCCACGGTGTGTACTCACACCTTTCAAACCTATACCCCAAACGCTCCCCTTCCCCTGACTTACCGGCCATCTCTCCCTCTTCCTCTTCCCCTCTCACTATCTCTTCTGATTTCCACCTTCCTCTCTTATCCTCTCTTTCTCTCCCTGGGAACTCCCCCCTCTTACACTCTCTCTCCCTCTCTCAGTCTCTCACCCCTCACAACCGCTCCGCCTCTCACTCTTCTCTCTCCCTCTGTCCCTCACCTCTCCCTCCCCTCCCTCTTTCTCTCTCTCCCCCTCTCCGTCTCTCAACCCTTCCTTCCCCTCTCCGTCTCTGTCTCCCACATCTCTCCTGCCTCTGTTTCTCACCTCTCTCTCCCCCGTTTTCCACCTTTCTCTCCGACGTCTCTCATCTCCTGCCTCTCATGTTTCTCCCCACCCCACACCTCACTCTATCCTCTGTCTTCCACTACTGCCTCTCTTCCATCTTTGTCTCACCTCTCTCTCTCTCTCTCGCTCTCTCTCTCTCTCTCTCTCTCTCTCTCTCACGAATCTCCCCTCTATCTCCCCGCCTCTCTACGGCCATCTCTCTCCACAGTTCCAGCTCCCTAGTTACGAGTCGTTCTCTCTAACCCTCACTATCCGGTCACTCCTGAAACACTCCGCTCTCTGTCCCCTCGCTCTCCCCTCTATCACCGCCTTCTCTCCCCACTCGGTCCGCCCATCTCACCCTGGCTGCCGACCATTTTGTGATGGTACCATGGGTCACCGCTCTCCCAGCATCGCTGAATGAGTCGCACCCTTTTGTTCACAGTCCATCTACTGTTTATTCAATCTCAACCTCCCATCCCTCCTCTCCTTTCCCTCGTTACCCGCTCTCACAATTCTCCAGTTAACCTTCTGCCGACAGCCATTTTGTAACAGGGTGTGACATTCGCTCCCACTTCCTCCACCACTGAGCATGTCGCTCCCTCACACTCACTATCTTGTCATCCTCCTTCCCATCCCATCACTCGCAAACCCCTTTCCTCCCTCCCTTCGCTTTCCTCTCCCCGCCACCTCGATGTTGTTCAGCTTAGCTGGTTGGCTGCCAGTTTCCAAGATCCCATTCCTATGGAAATAGACTGGAAGGGGACCCATTGGAGGCAGATGGTGGGAGTGAATGGGTGGGGCTGGGTCCCATTGGGAATGAACGGGAAGGGGTGGGGTTTCGTTTTTGCAAAATTATCCTCATCTTCCATTTCATCCTGGGCTACTTCTGCACCATAGAAGTCAAATGTGATTGTCAACCGCGAGCGTTCAAATATCCACCTGTATTGCCCTGCCGGTTTGTGCCCCCTCCCACCCTCTCCAGCTCCGTGCACCCTGTATCACTCCCCGTCTCTCTGACCTCCTCGACATAGATTCAACCCCTGTGTGGGATGGAGGAATGTCCCTGTGCTACAGTTCCAACCTGACATCAGCTGATAGATGCTCTCAGACTGCTAAATAGCTGCTCTACCTGACTCTGCTTTGGACACTTATAACTTGACATTAATTGACATGTGGCTGTTGTGTTTTACTATTTATAGTTATGTTTATTATTTAGTGTTGCGTTTCTTATGTTATGATTGCACTGCCCCTGGGAAACGCTGTCTCATTCTGTCCTGCAGAGCTGATGTACGGTGAGAATGACAATAAAGTTTTTTGAATCTTGAATCTTGAATCTCATCTCACGCCACAGAGACAGTTTCTCCGTGGCTGGGCAGGAGAGAGTGAGACTGGACAGCGCGGAGGGAGATTCACTCTGTGTCTGACCCCGGGAGTGTGTGATGGGACGGTGTGGAGGGAGATTCAATCTGTGTCTGACCCCAGGAGTGTGTGATGGGACAGTGCGGAGGGAGATTCACTCTGTGTCTGACCCCGGGAGTGTGTGATGGGACGGTGCGGAGGGAGATTCACTCTGTGTCTGAACCCGGGAGTGTGTGATGGGACGGTGTGGAGGGAGATTCACTCTGTGTCTGACCCCGGGAGTGTGTGAAGGGAGATTCACTCTGTGTCTGACCCCGGGAGTGTGTGATGGGACGGTGTGGAGGGAGATTCACTGTGTCTGACCCGGAGTAGGTGTGATGGGACGATGTAGAGGGAGCTTTTCCATCACCGTCACTCCCATTCTGCTGAACCATCCCCCTCCACTCTCTCCCTTCCCCCTTTTTTCCCACCTTTCTCTCTCCTATCCTTCTTACCCGTGACTCACCCTCTCTCCAATTCTTTCTCATCTTTCCCAGCCGCACTCGCTACCCCTCTCACTTACCCCCTCCCGATGCCTCCCACTCTTCCTCTCAAACTATCCATCCCTCTCCGCCCTCTATCTGTCCCTTCTTTCCTCTCCACTTTTCCTCCAGCTGTTTCACTGCCCCTTCTTTCTCTGCCTTCCCCCTCTCTCTTGCCCTCTTCATATCTCTCATCTTTTCAACTCTCTCCCACTCCGCCTGCTCCCGACGCAACTTCATCTTCCCCCCTCCAACTTCCACACACTCATCCTGCCCCTCCTCCGTCTGCTCACCCTTCAAACCCACTCTCCTCCCTTCCATCAGCCTCTCCCTCCCCCTCACCCTCCCGGTTACAGCAAACATTTAAAGAATTACTGGCAACTGTAACTGGGAACATAGCCAAGTTCATGTTGCAGTGAGGAATGTCACGGACTGATTATTTGAAGGGCTCCTGAAAATACTTGTAGAATAATTGCTGATGATTCGAGTCCGAGGGGAACATAAAATGCTGGAAACTCGCAGCAAACACTCGCAGTTCAGTAACGGATAATGTTGCAGGATCGAGACCCCAGGTAAATTTCTTAAAGACACGTTAATGGTTCTATCGGTCTTCCCTGCAGCAGAAATGGTTAAATACATTATAAAAGTGAATGATTTCACACCTGAATGACAGTGAATTGTAGAACCGGTCGGATTTGATTTCAGCAGAAAGGCCGTTCCCTGTTCCGAGGAATGTGCGGGTCCAGCAGATGCTTCCACACAGACCCTGAGCTCCGAGTTTCACAGAACAACAGCCCGCATCTTCCAAATCAATCTATGATCTGAGCTATTCACCCTTCCTTTCCAGTTCCACTGAAGGGTTGGGCCCGAAAGCTCGACTTATTTCTCTGTTCCATAGATGCTGCCGGTCCTGCTGAGTTCCTCCGGCATTTGTGTGTTACCATGGTTACGACAGACCAACGCGTGGGGCAGAGAGAAGCGGCCGCTTGAAAAGTCTTCAGAACTTATTCTCCTTGTTAGAATATTCTTCGGCTGTGAAAAATTAAATTCTGAAAATTATATCTGATCATTGTTGAATCAACCCGTTGTCTCTGTTATGAATCAGAGATCAAGGTGACATAAAAAAGTAAAACGCAAAACCAGGCCTTTCGGCTGAGCTATTTAAACTGCCTCATCCCTTCGAGCTTTACCGGGGCCAAAGCCCTCCGCACCCCTCCCATCCAAACTATCTCCTAATGGTTGAAATCGAACTGGCTTGTTACATGTGTAGCCGGCTGTTCGTTCCGCACTCTCACGGCCCTCTGAGCAAAGATGTTTCCCCTCATGTTCCCGTTAAACTTTTCATCATCAACCCTTAACCCATGACCTCTGGTTGTAGCTCCACACAAGCTCAGTGGAAAACGACTGCTTGTATTTATCCTATCTATACCCTTTATAATTTTGTCTACCTCTCCATCCTCTTCGTTCAAATCAATTTTTCAAAGAGATGCATTTAATGTGCACCTGTATTTACTCACGAGACGGAGAGGGAGTCTTTGAGGTAAGGCAAAACGGCATCAACTTCATAGACTATACAAGTTAAAGAGGAGTTGTTTGCTGCGTTGAGGCAAATTAGGGGGATGAATCTCCGGCAGCTGACAGGGTGTACCCTCGGACCCTGCGGGAGGCAAGTGCAGAAAATGCCGGGGCCCCAGCAGAGACATTTAAATCATCTTAGACCAGAGGATTGCGGGATAGCCGATGTTGTTCCACTTTTTAAGAATGGTTTTAAAAACAAGCCATGTAATTATAGGCCGGTGAGCCTGACATCAGTAGTGGGACAGCTATTGGAAATTACTCCAAGGGACCGGATGTATGAGTATTTGGATAGACATGGATTGATTAAGGATTGTCAGCATTGTAAACATTGTTACAGAGTATTTCAGGGAAGTTACCAGGAAGGTCGATGAAGGCAAGGTATATTGTCAATGTTCCGTATAGGAGGTTGGACAAGAAGGATCAGTCGCTCGGCATTCAAGTCGATGTACATTGGATCAGATATTTTCTTTGTGGGAGAAGCCACAGAGTGGTAGACGATGGCTGCCGGTCTGTCTGGAGGTCTGTGACTAGTGGAGTGCCGCAGGGATCGCTGCTACGTCCTGTTCTGCTTGCATTTTGTTATCAGCGATCTGAATGACAATGTGGTTAACTGATTAGCAAATTTGCGGACGGCGCCAAGCTTGGGAGTGGTGTCTACATCGGGAATTACTATCATGGTGTGGAGAGGAATCTGGACCAGCTAGAAAAATGACGTCACAGATTAATTGGGTCCTAAAGGAAGGTGTTGGCACATTGGCCTTCAAAAATCAAATTGCTCAGTGTAGAAGCCGGGATGTTATTGTGAAGTTGTATAATACATTGTGGAAACCTAATCTGGAATATTCTGCGCATTTAGAGGGAACATAAAGTGAACTGTCTTCGCTCAGAGGACTGTGAGAGTGTGCAGCGAGATGCCAGCACAAGTGGTGTATGGTGTACACAAAGATCCGAAATAAATATCAGCAGTTGAAATATTCACACTTAATTTCACCAAGAATATTCGTGGATAATCCAGAATGTACTTTGAGGTCGTTTCAAACTGTTCCGCCCACTGCCCCAAACGTCCCCTCTCGCCGATCTGGGAACAGGAGATATCATTGATTGATTTGGAAAGTCTGGGTTGTTGTTCCGTGAGACTCGGAGCTCAGGTATATGCGCTAACAGTTGATTAGTCCCGCACAGTCCTCAGAACAGGGAGCGACCTTTCGGACTGAAATCAAAGCCAGCCTGTTCGACTGTTCACTCTCATTCGGGCCTGAACAAAGTCACTTTAATATTGTATTTAACCCTTTCTGCCGCAGGAAAGAGCGACAGTGCCTTCAACATGATTTAAATAAAACTACTTGGGGTCTCGAACCCGGAAGGTTTCAGTTAATGTGCTGCCCTGCGTGTAGCGAGTTGGCAGCATTTTAATTTTACATCAGACTCACATCATCTGCAGTTATTGCTGAAGTAATTTAAAATTATATTAAAATAGAGACATAAATATCAGAATCGAAATATATATAAAGATGCGAAATAAATATCAGAAGTTGAATTATTCACACGTAAAATCGCGAAGGATATTCGCGGATATTCTTGGATATGTTTTGAGGTCTTACAGACGGCTCTGCCCACTGCCCCAAAGGCTCCTCTCGCCGATCGGGGAAGAGGCCAGATTGTTGATCGATTTGGAAGATACGGCTTGTTTTTCTGTGAGACTCGGAGCTCAAGTATGTGTGTGTTAGCAGCTGCCTGGACCCGCACATTCTTCAGAACAGGGAGCGGACATAGGGACTGAAATCAAATCCAACCTGTTCGACTATTCACTGTCGTTCGGGTGTGAACAAAATCACTTTAATATTGTGTTTAAGCATTCCTGCTGCAGGGAAGAGCGATAGAAATTTTACCCTGATTTAAAGAAAACTGCCTGGGGTCTTGAGCCCGCAATGTTACGGTGACATTTGGAGAGCTCTTGGCAGCGAGATTCCACCAATTTACTTTCACTTCAGACTCGCATCATCTGCAGTTTTTAAAATATATATGAAAAATGGTGGATATAGAGGACCTGAGAAATAGGAAAGTTTAAATATGATCGAACTTTATTCCTTTGAACGTAGGGGATGGAGAGGTAGACAGAATTCTGAGGGGTATAGATGGGGTAAACGCAAGCAGTCGTTTTCCACTGAGGTTTGTGTGGAGCTACAACCAGAGGTCATGGGTTAAGGGTTGAAGATGAAAAGTTTAAGGGGAACATGAGGGGAAACATCTTTACTCAGAGGGTCGTTAGAGTGCGGAACGAGGTGCCGGCTACTCACGTTACAAGCGAGTTTGATTTCAGCCATTAAGAGCTAGTTTGGACGGGATGGTTGTGGGGGGCTTTGGCCCCGGTACTGCTCGATGGGATTAGACAGTTTAAATGCCTCAGCCGAAAGGCCTGTTTTTGTGTTGTAATTTTCCATGTCTCCGTGATCTCTGATTCATAGCAGATACAACCGGCTGATTAAATAAAGATCCGAAAACATTATCGGGTTGAATTATTCACACCTTAATTCCCGAAGAATATTCTAACACCTAGGATATGGTATGAAGTCGTTACACACTGATCCTACCCACTGCACCACACGCTGCCTCTCGCAGATCCTTCGTAACCATGCTAACACACAAAATGCTGGGGAATCTCAGCAGCACCGGCGGCATCTATGCATCTGAATAATAAGTCGAGGTTTCGGGCCGAGACCCCTCTGTGGAACTGGAAAGGAAGGGGGAAGACATTAGATTATTGATTGATCTCGAAGATGCTCAGGTATGCGTGGAAGCAGGAGTCTGGACCCGCACGTAACTCAGAAAAGGGAGCGGCCTTACTGCCGAAATCAAATCCCACCAGTTCGACGATTCACTCTCATTCGGCTGTGAACAAAGTCACTTTAATATTGTATTTAACCATTTCTGCTGCCGGGAAGAGCGATGGAATCTTTAAAGTGGTTTAAAGAAAACTGCCTGTCTCGAAACCGCAACGTTACCGGTGACATTTGGAGCACACTTTGCTGAGATTCCAGCATTTTATTCTTACTTCAGACTCGCATCATCTGCAGTATATTTAAAACATATTAAAACAGATTTAGGAATTTTTTAATAAAAAAATAGCAATGCCAGGTATAGAGGACTTGAGTTATAAGGACAGTATATTCCTTTGAAGGAAAAGGATCGAGAGGAGATCTGACAGAGGTAGACACAATTATGAGGGGTTATTGACAGGGAAAATGCAAGCAGTCGTTTTCCACTGCGGTTGGGTGGAGCGACAAGCAGATTCATGGGTTAAGGGTTGAAGATGAAAAGTTTAAGTGGAACATGAGGGGAAACATCTTTACTCAGAGGGTTTTGAGAGTGGGGAACGAGCTGCCGGCTACACATATTACATGCAAGTTCGATTTCAACCATTAAGAGAGAGTTTGGGTGGGAAGGGTGCGGAGGGCTTTGGCCCCGGTAAAGCTCGAAAGGAGAAGGCAGTTTAAATGGCTCAGCCGAAAGGTCTGTTTTTGTGTTGTACTTTTCTATGTCACTTTGATCTCTGGATCATAGCAGAGACAACGTGTTGATTAAACAAAGATCAGAAATAATTATCAGAAGTTTAATTTTTCACAGCTTAATTCCCCAAGAATATTCTAACAAGGAGCATAAGTTCTGAAGACTTTTCAAGCGGCCGCTTCTCTCTGTCCCACATGCTGACCTTTCGTAACCATGGTAACACACAAATGCCGGAGGAACTCAGCAGGACCGGCAGCATCTATGGAAGGGAGAAATAAGTCGAGCTTTCGGGCCGAGACCCTTCAGTGGAACTGGAAAGGAAGGGTGAATAGCTCAGATCATAGATTGATTTGGAAGATGTGGGCTGTTGTTCAGTGAAACTCGGAGCTCAGGGTCTGTGTGGAAGCATCTGCTGGACCCGCACATTCCTCGGAACAGGGAACGGCCTTTCTGCTGAAAACAAATCCGACAGGTTCGACAATTCACTGTCATTCAGGTGTGAAATCATTCACTTTTATAATGTATTTAACCATTTCTGCTCCAGGGAAGACCGATAGAACCATTAATGTGCCTTTAATAAATTTACCTGGGGTCTCGAACCCGCAACATTACCCGTTACAGAACTGCGAGTGTTAGCTGCGAGGTTCCAGCATTTCCTGTTCCCCTCGGACTCGCATCATCTGCAATTATTCTACAAGTATTTTCAGGATTCCTGCAAATAATCAGTCCGTGACATTCCTAACTGCAACATTAACTTGGCTATGTTCCCAGTTACCGTTGCCAGTAATGTTTAAATGTTTGCTGTAGCCGTGAGGGTGAGGGGGAGGGAGAGGCTGATGGAAAGGAGGAGAGTGGGTTTGAAGGGTGAGCAGACGGAGGAGGGGCAGGATGAGTGTGTGGAAGTTGGAGAGGGGGAAGATGAAGTTACGTCGGGAGAAGGCGGAGTGGGAAAGTGTTAAAGAGATGGGAGACATGGAGAGGGCGAGAGAGAGGGGGAAGGCAGAGAAAGAGGGGGCAGTGAAACAGCTGGAGGGAAAGCGGAGAGAAAGGAGGGGACAGATAGAGGGCGGAGAGAGAGAGAGAGTTTGAGAGAAAGGGTGCGAGGCATCGGGAGGGGGTAAGTGCGATGGGTAGCGAGCGCGGCTGGGAGAGCTGAGAAAGAGTTGGAGAGAGGGCGAGTCACGGGTAAAGGGGGGAATAGGATAGGAGAGAGAGAAGTGGGAAAAAAGGGGCAGAAGGGAGAGAGTGGAGAGTGTTCAGGAGAATGGGACAGACGATAATGGAGAGGGTTGCGAGGAGGGTTGGGTGACGGAGAGGAAGGGGTGTGCAGGAGGAGGCGAGTGGGAGTGGTGAGAGAGAAGTGCAGTGAGCAAGAACGGTGAGTGACCGGGAAGCATAGGAGAGAGGAATGAGTGAGGTGGGCGGCAAGGAGAGAGGGGTGTGTAGGAGTACTTGTTGCATCTCGTGATCACAATGTCACCAGATTCAAAGGAAATATGGAAAAGGGTGTCTGCGTGGGTTGAGATTAAAATTTGACAAGGACAATTTTGATGGTGTCAGAAATGACCTGGCCACTGTGGAATGGGACAGGCCGGTTTCTGGCAAAGGCGTTCTAATAAGCGGGAGACCTTCAAGGGTGGAATTTCGAGAGTCTAAAGTTGGTAAACTTTAAAGAGTAAAGAGTCTAAAGTCTGCTGGGGGAGAAGCTGACAGCGATGCAGGTGGATGCTTTCCTGGTGTCATGGATTCTTGATTACCTGACTGGCAGACCACAGTACGTATGCTTGCAACACTGTGTGTCCGACAGAGTGATCAGCAGCACTGGGGCTCCACAGGGGACTGTCTTGTCTCCCTTTCTCTTCACCATTTACACCTCGGACTTCAACTAGTGCACGAAGTCTTGTCATCTTCAGAAGTTTTCGGATGACTCTGCCATAGTTGGATGCATCAGCACGGGAGAAGAGGCTGAGTACAGGGCTACAGTAGGAAACTTTGTCACATGGTGTGAGCAGAATTATCTGCAGCTTAATGTGAAAAAGACTGAGGAGCTGATGATAGACCTGAGGAGAGCTAAGGTACCGGTGACCCCTGTTTCCATCCAAGGGGTCAGTGTGGACATGGTGGAGGATTACAAATACCTGGGGATACGTATTGACATTAAACTGGACTGGTCAAAGAACACTGAGGCTGTCTACAAGAAGGGTCAGAGCCGTCTCTATTTCCTGAGGAGACTGAGATCCTTTAACTTATGCCGGACGATGCTGAGGATGTTCTACGAGTCTTTGGTGGCCAGTGCTAACATGTTTGCTCTTGTGTGCTGGGGCAGCAGGCTGAGGGTGGCAGACACCAACAGAATCAACAAACTCATTCGTAAGGCCAGTGATGTTGTGGGGATGGAACTGGACTCTCTGACGGTGGTGTCTGAAAAGAGGATGCTGTCTAAGTTGCATGCCATCTTGAACAATGTCTCCCATCCACTACATAATATACTGGGTGGGCACAGGAGTACATTCAGCCAGAGACTCATTCCACCGAGATGCAACACAGAGCGTCATAGGAAGTCATTCCTGCCTGTGGCCATCAAACTTTACAACTCCTCCCTTGGAGGGTCAGACACCCTGTGCCGATAGGCTGGACTTATTTCATAATTTACTGACATAATTTACATATTACTATTTAACTAGTTATGGTTCTATTACTATTTATTATTTATGGTGCAACTGTAATGAAAACCAATTTCCCCCTGGGATCAGTAAAGTATGACTATGACTATGACTATGATTATGTATGTGCCTGTCAGAATATAAGGCAGGGATAACTGGTTGAGGGAACCTTGTTTTTTGAGAGATTGTGAGGCTCTGGTTACGAGATAAAAGGAGTTCCATAGTAGGTATAGGCAGGTAGGTAATTATTGAGTATACGAAATGCAAGACATCATTTAGAAATAAATCAAGTGTGCTAAATGAATGCTTTGTGTGAAGGGCAGTACTAACGGATTATACATATTAGAACAAAAGGATTGCAAGGGACAGTAAACCATACATGGAGTCCAAGGAGACGGAGGAGGTGACGAGATGGAAGAGATGGATACAGAGTCTGTATAAGTACTGAGGTCCTGGATCCTATGCGGATTAGAGAGGAGGAGGCGCATTAGGGAGGATCATCTGTTTCAGAAAGGTCTAAAACTCGGTTGAGAATGTTATAGGCAGATCAGTCTGATATCAGCAATGGAAAAGGTACTGGGAGCTATTCTAAGGGACAGAATATATGAATTATTTGATAGATATTGACTGATATAGATGGTCAGCATGGTGTCGTACGTGGTTGGTCTTGTCTCAGCAATCTTATAGATATTTTTGAGGGTGTTACCACGTAAGTTGATGAAGACAAGTCAGTGGATATAGTCTTCATGGACTTTAGAAGGGAATTGCCAAGGTCTCGCATGGGAGGATAGTGAAGATGGTCCATCACTCGACATTCAATAAACTGGATAAGACATTGTCCTGGTGGGAGAAGCCAGAAAGTAGCAGTAGATGTTACCGCTCTGACTGGAGGTCTGTGACTAGTGAAATGCTGCAGAGATCAGTGCTGGCTCGGTTGTTCTTTGTCATCGAAAGCAACAATCTACATGATAATGTAGTTAACTGGATCAGCAATTTGCGGAAAACGCCAAGATTAGGGGTGTAGTGGACAGCGAGGAAGTTTATCATGACTTGCAGCGGGAATTGGACCAGCTGTAAAGATGGGCTAAAAAACATCAAACGTAATTTAACGCGGACAAGTGCGAGGTGTTGCATTTCGGTAGGAACAGCCAGGGTAGGACTGAAACAGTGAACGATAGGGGACTGAGGAGTGTGGAAGAATGAAGGCATCTGGGGTTACAGGTCCATAATTCATTGATGTAACGTGACAGTTAGGGTGGTAAAGAAAGCATTTTCAGACATTCGCCTTCATAAATCTATGTATTGAGTACAGGAGATGGGACGTTATGTTGAAGTTGTGTAAGACTTTGGAGCACAGTGTGAAGGATTGGTCACCTACCTGCAGTAAACATGTGAATACGTTTGTATGAGTATTGAAAAAAAATACTGAGATGTTGCCGGGTCTGGAAGACCTGAGTTATAAGGACAGATTTACTAGGTTGGAAGATTGAGAGGAGATTTGATCGAGGTATACAAAATTATGAGTTATATCGGGAGGGTAAGTGCAAGCAAGCTTTTCCCACTGAGGGTGAGTGGGACTGCAACCAGAGGGCATGGGGGGAGGGTGAAAGATGAAAAGTTTAAGAGGAACATGAGCGGAAACCTCTTCACTCAGAGGGTCGTGGAATGAGTGACCAGCAAGAGCAGTGCATGCGAACACGATGTCACTGTTTAATCGATCGTTTCGATAGTAGGGGTGTGGTGGACTATGTCCCCAGCGCAGGTCGATGAGATTAGGCAGTTTAGATCCTCGGCCGAAGGGCCTGTTTCTGTGCTGTACTTTTCCATGACTGCGTAACTCCTTGCTCTCCAATCCATTATACAGACAACAGGCTGATTAAATGATGGTCCAAAATAAATATCAGAAGTTGAATTATTCATACCTAATTCCCGAAAATATTCCAACAGCGTGGATGTGTTTTGAAGCCATTTCACACTGCCTTACCTACTGCCCCACACGCTCCCACTCGCCCATCATTCCCAACCGTGGTAACACACAAGATGCTGGAGGAACTCAGCAGATCCGGCAGCATCTATGGAACTGAATAATAAATGGGTGTTTCAGGCCTAGACACCTCAGTGGAATTCGAAAGGAATGAGGAAGAGGCCAGATCACTGATTTGGAAGATGCGGGTTGTTGTTCTGTTTGACTCGGAGCTCAGAGTCTGTGTGTAAGCAGCTTCTGGTCCGAGCACATTCCTCAGAACAGGGAGAGGCTTTTCTGCTGAAATCAAATCTAATCGCTATGACAATTCACTCTCATTCGGGTGAACACAATTTATTGAATATTGTATTTAACCTTTGCACTGCAGGGTAGAGTGACAGATTCTTTAACATGATTTAAAGAAAATTGGTTAGGGTCTCGAACCCGCAGAGTTACTATTCACAGTTGCTGTCCTGTTTGCCACGAGTTTCCAGCATCTTCTGTTTACCTCAGACTCGTATCGTCTGCAGTTGGGTAAAAATAATTTTCAAAGATCTGTTAAATAAATCAGTCTATGGCATTCTCAAATGCAACATTCCTTAAATACTGAGGGACTGGAACCTGCAGAGTTCCCAGTTACAGTTTCCACGAATCTTGTAAGTGCTATTGAGGTAATGGTGAGGCTGAGGGTGAGGGGCAGGAGCAGAGAGGAGTGAACATGGGCAGCAGGAAACTGAAGATGAGGGAGAGTGCAGGGGTGGTAGTGAGGTGAGGCTGAGGGTGAGGGTCAGGAGCAGAGAGAGGGGTGAACATGGGCAGCAGGAAACTGAAGATGAGGGTGAGTACAGGGGAGGTAGTGAGGTGAGACAAATGCGGAAAGGGAGGGTTAGAAAGAAAGGGGGAGTGAGAGAATGATAGAAAGAGGGAGAGATGAACAGAGGCAGGGAGAGAAAGGGAGCGGGAATTTTGCTGAGTGGGTGAGTGAGGGGGTAGAGAGGTTTGGAGACTGAAAGAGATGGGAGAGGGGGATAGAAGGGAGGGATTAAGGGATGTGAGCATAATTGAGAGTGTGAGGGATAGGAGTAGAGCTGGAGTGACAGCGTGTGAGTTATGGAGAATGACAGGGAGACGGGATGAGGGTTGAGGGAGTTTGGGGAGGAGTGATGAGTACGTTTGGGTATGGTGGGATGGGTGACCGAGAGGAACAGCGAGCAGGAAAGGCTGAACGTAAGGGATGCAAGGAGAGAGGAATAAGAGAGACGGGTGGCAAGTGTGAACGGTAGGCTGTACAGTGAGGAGGAAGGGTGACTGAGCTGGGTGGCGAGGAAAGACGGGTGAGTGAGAATGGCGTCAATAGGAGAGCGCGGTGAGGGAACGGGTTTGATGCAGCAGTGACGGTGGGTGGTGCAGAGAGTGGTGTGACTACGAGGGGGTGGTGAGAAAGGAGCGCTGAGGGTGATGGGTGGCGAGGAGATTGGAACGAGTTGGGAGGGGAGAGTGACAGCATTAGAGAAGACAGCAGAGTGAAGGAGCCATAGGTGAGTGAGAGAGGCGCTGAGTCTGGCCAGAATTATGAGACTAATTATTTATTCCACCACAGTGGCAAGGAAGTTCGTTATGGCTGACTATACCCAGTTCTATCCAAAAAGTTCAAAGGAACATCTAAACAAGCCTGATGCATTTTGGAAACAAGTCCTGTGGACTGATGAAGTTAAAATAGAACTTTTTGGCCGCAATGGGCAAAGATATGTTTGGAGAAAAAAAAAGTAGTGCAGAATTTCCTGAAAAGAACACCTCTCCAACTGTTAAACACGGTGGTGGATCGATCATGCTTTGGGCTTGTGTTGCAGCCTGTGGCACCGGGAATATTTACTGACAGGAGGAAGAATTAATTCAATTAATTACCAGCAAATTCTGGACGTAAACATCACACCGTCTGTAAAAAAGCTGAAGGTGAAAAGAGGATGCCTTCTACAACAGGGTAATGATCCTAAACACGCCTCAAAATCCACAATGGACTACCTCCATAGGTGCAAGCTGAAGGTTTTGCACGGCCCTCGCAGTCCTCCGACCTAAACATCATCGAGAATCTGTGGATAGACCTCAAAAGAGCAGTGCATGCAAGATGGCCCAAGAATCTCACAGAGCCAGAAACATTTTGCAAGGCAGAATGGGCGAAAATCCCCCCAAACAAGAATGGAAAGACTCTTAGCTGGGTACAAAGAGCGGTTACAAGCTGTGATACTCGCCAAAGGGGGTGTCACTAAGTATTGCCATGCAGGGTGCCCAAACATTTCCTTCGGGCCTTTTTCCTTTTTTGATATTTTGAAACTGTAAAAGATGGAAATAGAAAAAGTTTTCTTGCTTAAAATATTAAGAAAATATGTCATCTTTAACTTTATGCTTTTGGAAATAAGTTCACCTTTTACTCGCTTAGCTGTTCACAGTAACAGAAATTTTGACTGGGGTGCCCAAACTTTTGCATGCCACTCTATATATATTTAAGGCAGAGATTGGTAGTTTCTTGAGTGGATGGGGCATGAAGGGGAGGACAGTGGATTTGGAGCTGACAGGAAAAATGGATCAGCCACCATGAAATGGTGCATCAGGCTTGACGGGCCAAATGGCCTAAATTCTGCTCCTATACCTTATGGTCTTTTCACAAGTGATAAAAGTTTTGTGTAGGGGAATTCTTTGCATCTAGTGATGACAATGCCATTAGGTTCAAAGGAAATATGGAGAAGCATAACTCTGTTTCATGGGTTGAGATTCTAAATTGGAGAAAGATCGATGTTCCTGGTATCAGAAAGGATCTGACCGGTGTGGATTGGGACAGGCTGTTTTCTGGCAAAGGTGTACTTGGTAAATGGGAGACCTACAAAGGAGAAATTATGAGAGTTCAAACCCTAATGAAATGTCAGTGTACCAGTTTTTGGGAACCTTGGTTTTCAAGAGATACTGAGGCTGTAGTAAAGAAGGACATTTAGGTGCACAGCAGGTATAGATGGGTGGGAACAAATGAGGTACTTATGGAGTCGATGAAATGCAAGAGAACACTTAGGGAAGAAATCAGGATGGTTATAAGAAGGCAACCAGGTTGCCCTTGCAGACAAGGTGATGGAGATTCTATGAGATAACACAGATATTTTAAAAGAATCACAAACCGAATCATGTTTATTATCACCGACATGTGACGTGAAATTTGTTAACTTAGCAGCAGAAGTTCAATACAATACATAATCTATCAGGGAAAAAAATAATAAATAAAATAATAATCATATATTGAAAAGATTTTAAAACAGTACAAAAACAGAACCACTCTAAAAAGTGAGGTAGTGTCCAAAGATTCAAAGTCCATTTAGGAATCAGATGGTAGAGGGGAAGAAGCTGTTCCTGAATCGCTGAGTGTGTGCCTTCAGGCTTCTGTACCTCCTAAATGATGGTAACAGTGAGAAAAGGGCATGCCTGGGTGCTGGAGGTCCTTAATAATGGACGCTGCCTTTCTGTGACACCGCTCCCTGAAGATGTCCTGGGCACTTTGTAGCCGAGTACCCAGGATAGAGTTCACTATAATTACAAGTTTTTGCAGCTTTTCCTGTCCTGCGCAGTAGCCCCTCCATACCAGACAGTGATGTAGCCTGTCAGAATGTTCTCCACGGTGCAACTATAGAAGTTTTTGAGTGTATTTCTTGACAATACACTCAGAGCAAAATGATTACATGGGACAGAATTGACCCTCTGGGTTATCAGAATGGTAATTTATGCCTGGAGACAAATAATGATGGTACACATCCTAAATGGATTTTTTATTTTTTTTTGCATCCGTGTTTACGGACACAGAACCTATTGAAGTGATTCAAAGCAGAAGTAAGGTCATGCAGCCTATACAGATTACACAGGAGGAGGTCTTTGCTGACTTGAGGGAAATTAGGGTAGATACATCTCCAGCGGTTGACAAGTCGCTCCCTCAGACCGAGAGGGAGACAATTGCGGTAATTGCAGGGGTTGTATCAGGTATAGTTAAATAATGCTTAGCGTCATGTCAGGTAACAGAGAATTATATGTTAACTCGTGTTCTTCCACTATTCAAGAAAGGCTCAAAAAACATAGAAACATAGAAACATAGAAAATAGGTGCAGGAGTAGGCCATTCGGCCCTTCGAGCCTGCACCGCCATTTATTATGATCATGGCTGATCATCCAACTCAGAACCCAGCCTTCCCTCCATACCCCCTGACCCCTGTAGCCACAAGGGCCATATCTAACTTCCTTTTAAACATAGCTAATGAACTGGCCTCAACAGTTTGCTGTGGCAGAGAATTCCACAGATTCACCACTCTCTGTGTGAAGAAGTTTTTCCTAACCTCGGTCCTAAAAGGCTTCCCTCTATCCTCAAACTGTGACCCCTCGTTCTAGACCTCCCCAACATCGGGAACAATCTTCCCGCATCTAGCCTGTCCAATCCCTTTAGGATCTTATACGTTTCAATCAGATCCCCCCTCAATCTTCTAAATTCCAACGAGTACAAGCCCAGTTCATCCAGTCTTTCTTCATATGAAAGACCTGCCATCCCAGGAATCAATCTGGTGAACCTTCTTTGTACTCCCTCTATGGCAAGGATGTCTTTCCTCAGATTAGGGAACCAAAACTGCACACAATACTCCAGGTGTGGTCTCACCAAGGCCTTGTACAACTGCAGTAGTACCTCCCTGCTCCTGTACTCGAATCCTCTCGCTATAAATGCCAGCATACCGTTCGCCTTTTTCACCGCCTGCTGTACCTGCATGCCCACTTTCAATGACTGGTGTATAATGACACCCAGGTCTCGTTGCACCTCCCCTTTTCCTAATCGGCCACCATTCAGATAATAATCTGTTTTCCTATTTTTGCCACCAAAGTGGATAACTTCACATTTATCCGCATTAAATTGCATCTGCCATGAGTTTGCCCACTCACCCAACCTATCCAAGTCACCCTGCATCCTCTTAGCATCCTCCTCACTGCTAACACTGCCACCCAGCTTCGTGTCATCCGCAAACTTGGAGATGCTGCATTTAATTCCCTCATCCAAGTCATTAATATATATTGTAAACAACTGGGGTCCCAGCACTGAGCCTTGCGGTACCCCACTAGTCACCGCCTGCCATTCTGAAAAGGTCCCGTTTATTCCCACTCTTTGCTTCCTGTCTGCTAACCAATTCTCCACCCACACCAATACCTTACCCCCAATACCGTGTGCTTTAAGTTTGCACACTAATCTCCTGTGTGGGACCTTGTCAAAAGCCTTTTGAAAATCCAAATATACCACATCCACTGGTTCTCCCCTATCCACTCTACTAGTTACATCCTCAAAAAATTCTATGAGATTCGTCAGACATGATTTTCCTTTCACAAATCCATGCTGACTTTGTCCGATCATTTCACCGCTTTCCAAATGTGCTGTTATCACATCCTTGATAACTGACTCCAGCAGTTTCCCCACCACCGACGTTAGGCTAACCGGCCTATAATTCCCCGGTTTCTATCTCCCTCCTTTTTTAAAAAGTGGGGTTACATTAGCCACCCTCCAATCCTCAGGAACTAGTCCAGAATCTAACGAGTTTTGAAAAATTATCACTAATGCATCCACTATTTCTTGGGCCACTTCCTTAAGCACTCTGGGATGCAGACCATCTGGCCCTGGGGATTTATCTGCCTTCAATCCCTTCAATTTACCTAACACCACTTCCCTACTAACATGTATTTCGCTCAGTTCCTCCATCTCACTGGACCCTCTGTCCCTTACTATTTCTGGAAGATTATTTATGTCCTCCTTAGTGAAGACAGAACCAAAGTAATTATTCAATTGGTCTGCCATGTCCTTGCTCCCCATAATCAATTCACCTGTTTCTGTTTGCAGGGGACCTACATTTGTCTTTATCAGTCTTTTCCTTTTTACATATCTATAAAAGCTTTTACAGTCCGTTTTTATGTTCTCTGCCAGTTTTCTCTCATAATCTTTTTTCCCCTTCCTAATTAAGCCCTTTGTCCTCCTCTGCTGAACTCTGAATTTCTCCCAGTCCTCAGGTGAGCCACTTTCTCTGGCTAATTTGTATGCTACTTCTTTGGAATTGATACTATCCCTAATTTCTCTTGTCAGCCACGGGTGCACTACCTTCCTTGATTTATTCTTTTGCCAAACTGGGATGAACAATTGTTGTAGTTCATCCATGCAACCTTTAAATGCCTGCCATTGCATATCCACCGTCAATCCTTGAAGTGTCATTTGCCAGTCTATCTTAGCTAATTCACGTCTCATACCTTCAAAGTTACCCCTCTTTAAGTTCAGAACCTTTGTTTCTGAATTAACTACGTCACTCTCCATGTTAATGAAGAATTCCACCATATTATGGTCACTCTTACCCAAGGGGCCTCTCACGACAAGATCGCTAATTAACCCTTCCTCATTGCTCAAAACCCAGTCCAGAATAGCCTGCTCTCTAGTCGGTTCCTCGACATGTTGGTTCAAAAAACCATCCCCCGCATACATTCCAAGAAATCCTCTTCCTCAGCACCTTTACCAATTTGGTTCACCCAGTCTACATGTAGATTGAAGTCACCCATTATAACTGCTGTTCCTTTATTGCACACATTTCTAATTTCCTGTTTAATACCATCTCCGACCTCACTACTACTGTTAGGTGGCCTGTACACAACTCCCACCAGCGTCTTCTGCCCCTTAGTGTTACGCAGCTCTACCCATATTGATTCCACATCTTCCCGGCTTATGTCCTTCCTTTCTATTGCGTTAATCTCTTTTTTAACCAGCAACGCCACCCCACCTCCCCTTCCTTCATGTCTATCCCTCCTGAATATTGAATATCCCTGAACGTTGAGCTCCCATCCCTGGTCACCCTGGAGCCATGTCTCTGTGATCCCAACTATATCATAATCATTAATAACAATCTGCACTTTCAATTCATCCACCTTATTACGAATGCTCCTTGCATTGACACATAAAGCCTTCAGGCGCTCTTTTACAACTCTCTTAGCCCTTTTTAATGCTTGCCCTGGATTTGTCGGCCTGCCACTTTTACTTTTCCCCTTTGTACTTTTTGCTTCTACGCTCACTTTACACCCCTCTGTCTCTCTGCACTGGTTCCCATCCCTCTGTTGTGAACTAACCTCCTCACACCTAGCCGCTTTAATTTGATTCCCACCCCCCAACAATTCTAGTTTAAAGTCACCTCAGTAGCCCGCGCTAATCTCCCTGCCAGGATATTGGTCCCCCTAGGATTTAAGTGTAACCCGTCCTTTTTGTACAGGTCACACCTGCGCCAAAAGAGGTCCCAATGATCCAAAAACTTGAATCCCTGCCCCCTGCTCCAATCCCTCAGCCACGCATTTATCCTCCACCTCATCGCATTCCTACTCTCACTGTCGCGTGGCACAGGCAGTAATCCCGAGATTACTACCTTTGCAGTCCTTTTTCTCAACTCCCTTCCTAGCTCCCTATATTCTTCTTTCAGGACCTCATCCCTTTTCCTACCTATGTCATTGGTACCTATATGTACCAGGACCTCTGGCTCTTCACCCTCCCACTTCAGGATATCTTGGACACGATCAGAAATATCCCGGACCCTGGCACCAGGGAGGCAAACTACCATCCGAGTCTCTGGACTGCATCCACAGAATCGCCTATCTGACCCCCTTACTATCGAGTCCCCTATCACAACTGCCCTCCTCTTCCTTGCCCTACCCTTCTGAGCTACAGGGCCAGACTCTGTGCCGGAGGCAGGGCCACTGTCGCTTCCCCCGGGTAAGCTGTCCCCCCCAACAGTACTCAAACAGGAGTACCTGTTGTTAAGGGGCACAGCCACCGGGGTACTCCCCATCACCTGCCTTTTCCCCCTCCCCCTCCTAACCGTGACCCACTTGTCTGCCTCCCGTGGCCCCGGCGTGACCACCTGCCTTCCACTCCTCTCTATCACCTCCTCGCTCTCCCTGACCAGACGAAGGTCATCGAGCTGCAGCTCCAGTTCCGTAACGCGGTCCCTTAGGAGCTGCATCTCGATGCACTTGGCGCAGATGTAGACGTCCGGGAGGCTTGGAGACTCCAGGGCCTCCCACATCCGACACCGAGAACAGCAAACTGCCCTCACACTCATAATGCCCCTCTCCTCAAATAGCAACAGAAAATGAATGTCAAACCTTCCTCGCCTCGCCCGCTTCCGCCTAAGCCCGGTGAGCCGAAGCCCTTAAGTCTTCACTCTGCTCCCGGCTCACTCTGCCACCCGCAAACTACGCTGCCCGCTCTCTGAGGCTCTGTTCCTTTTAAATCTGCCGCGCTGCACTGCCCGACGTCACACGCCTGCGCAGTCCCGCCTCTCAGAAAGCAGTTGGAGAAAAAAAATAACGAAAATTTCAAAAATCTCTTTCTCGGCACTCCCACTCAGACTCTCAGACTCCTTCTTCGAATCAAATCCGAAGCAGAATGTCTGCCCTTTTAAATCTGCCGCGCTGCACTGCCCGACGTCACACGCCTGCGCAGTCCCGCCTCTCAGACAGCCAGGAAATCAGGTGTGCACGATATCAGTAGTGGGAAAGTTACTGGAAGTCCGGATTTCAAAGTATGTGACAAGACAGGACTGATTAGGATTATTCAGCATGACCGTGCGTTCTGGGCAATCTCACAGCTTTTCGATGAGGTTACGAGGAATGTTGATGAATGAAAGGCAGTAGATGCTGTTTACACGGAGCTCAGTAAAGCACTTGCGAAGGTCCCGTGTGCGAGGTTGATGAAAAAAATTCAATTGCTTGGCATTTAAATTGAGGTAGAAAACTGGAGTAGACATTGGCGCTGTGGGAGAAGGCAGGGCATGTAGTACATGGTTGCCTCTCTGGCTGGAGGCCTGTCACTGGTGGAGAGCCGCAGAGATCGGTGCTGGGTGCATGGTTGTTGGTCATCTGAATCAATGATCTGGGTCGTAATGTGGTTAAGTGGATTACCAGATTTGCGGATGGCACCAAGGTTGGGATATAGTTGGCAGTGAGGACAACTATCAGAGCTTTCAGTGCAATTTGCACCGGCTGGGAAAATGAGCTTAAGATGGCTGATGGAATTTAATGCAGGCAGACATGACATGTAGTTTGGTGGGACAAAGCAGGGTAGATCTTACACAGTGAACAGTAGGGCACTGAGGAGTGCGGTAGAATAAAGGGTCCGAGGAATGCTGGCCCATTATTTATTGAATCTAACATCACAGGTTGTTGGGATAGTTAAGAAAGCTTTTGGCACATTGGCTTTTATAAATGACTGCATTGAGGACAGGAGATGGGATGTAACTCTGAAATTGTATAAGACATTGGATTGGCCGAGTTTGCTTGTTTGTGTGTATTTCACACAAGGATTTAAATGGGACAGAGTTTGTTAAGTGTGTCCAGGACCGATCCCTGTCACAGTATGTTGAGAGGCCGACTAGGGGGATTCCATACTTGATCTAGTATTAGGTAACTAACCGGGTCAGGTCACAGATCTCTCAGTGGGTGAGCATCTGGGGGACAGTGACCACCGCTTCCTGTCCTTTAGCGTTATCATGGAAAAGGATAGAATCAGAGAGGACAGGAATTGTTTTAATTGGGGAAGGGCAAATTATGAGGCTATAAGGCCAGAACTTGCGGGTGTGAATTGGGATGATATTTTTGCAAGGAAATGTACTATGGACATGTGGTGGATGTTTAGAGATCTCTTGCAGGATGTTAGGAATAAATCTGTCCCGGTGAGGAAGATAAAGAATGGTAGGGTGAAGGAACCATGGGTGACAAGTGAGGTTGATAATCTAGTCAGGTGGAAGAAGGCAGCATACATGAGGTTTAGGAGGCAAGGATCAGATGGGTCTATTGAGGAATAGAGGGTAGCAAGAAAGGAGCTTAAGAAGGGGCTGAGAAGAGTAAGAAGGGGGCATGTGAAGGCCTTGGCGAGTAGGGTAAAGGAAAACCCCACGTCCTTCTTCAATTATGTAAAGAGCAAAAGGATGACAGGAGCGAAGGTAGGACCGATTAGAGATAAAGGTGGGAAGATGTGCCTGGAGGCTGTGGAAGTGAGCGAGATCCTCAATGAATACTTCTCTTCGGTATTCACCAATGAGAGGGAACTTGATGATGGTGAGGACAATATGAGTGAGGTTGATGTTCTGGAGCATGTTGATATTAAGGGAGAGGAGGTGTTGGAGTTGTTAAAATGCATTAGGTCGGATAGTGTCTCCGGGGCCTGACGGAATATTCCCCAGGCTGTTCCACGAGGCGAAGGGGGAGATTGCTGAGCCTCTGGCCAGGATCTTTATATCCTCGTTGTCTACGGGAATGGAACCTGAGGATTGGAGGGAGGCGAATGTTGTCCCTTTGTTCAAAAAAGTTAGTAGGGATAGTCCGGGTAATTATTGACCAGTGCGAATTACTTCTGTGGTGGGAAAGTTGTTGGAAAATATTCTTAGAGATAGGATCTATGGGCATTTGGAGAATCATGGTCTGATCAGGGACAGTCAGCATGGCTTTGTGAAGGGCAGATCATGTCTAACAAGCCTGGTAGAGTTCTTTGAGGAGGTGACCAGGCATATAGATGAGAATAGTGCAGTGGATGTGATCTACATGGATTTTAGTAAGGCATTTGACAAGGTTCCACATGGTAAGCTTATTCAGAATGTCTGAAGGCATGTGATCCAGGGAAATTTGGCTACGTGGATGCAGAATTGGCTTACCTGCAGAAGGCAGAGGGACGTGGTGGAAGGAGTACTTTCGGACTGGAGGGTTGTGGCTAGTGGTGTTCCACAAGGATCTGTTCTGGGACCTGTACCTTTCGTGATTTTTATTAACGACCTTCAGTTGGTGTACAAGGGCGGGTTCGACCCCAGCATCTGCAGATTATTTTCTGTTTAAGGAGAGCGGGGTTGGCAAGTTTGCAGACGACACAAAGGTTGGTGGTGTTGTAGATAGTGTAGAGGATTGTCAAAGATTGCAGAGAGACATTGATAGGACTCAGAAGAGGGCTGAGAAGTGGCAGATGGAGTTCAACCCGGAGAAGTGTGAGGTGGTACACGTTGGAAGGACAAACTCCAAGGCAGAATACAAAGTAAGTGTCAGGATACTTGGTAGTTTGGAGGAGCAGAGGGATCTGGGGGTACATGTCCACAGATACCTGAAAGTTCCCTTACAGGTATATCGGGTAGTTAAGAACCTTATGAGATGTTAGCTTTCATAAGTCGAGGGATAGAGTTTAAGAGTCGCGATGTAATGCTGCAGCTCTATAAAACTCTGGTTAGACCAAACCTGGAGTACTGTGCCCAGTTCTGCTCGCCTCACCATAGGAAGGATGTGGAGGTATTGGAAAGGGTACAGAGGAGATTTACCAGAACGCTGACTGGTTTAGAGAGTATGGATTATGATCAAAGATTAAGGGAGCTGGGGCTTTACTCTTTGGAGAGAAGGAGATGGAGAAGAGACATGATAGAGGTATACAAGATATTAAAAGGAATAGATAGATTGGATAGACAGCGCCTCTTCCCCAGGGCAATACAAGAGAATATGGCTTTAATGTAAGGGGTGGGAAGTTCAAGGGGGATATTAGAGAAATGTTTTTTACTCAGAGAGTGGTTGTTGCGTGGAATGCCCTGCCTGAGTCAGTGGTGGAGGCAGATACACTGGTGAAGTTTAAGAGACTACTAGCAAGATACATGGAGGAATTTAAATTGTGAGGTTATCTGGCAGACAGGGTTTGAGCGTCGGCACAACATTGTGGGCCGAAGGGCCTGTAATGTGCGGCACTATTCTATGTTCGATGTTCTATATTCTGGTCACCTACCGACAGAAAAGATGTAAATAGGGTTGAAAAAATACAGAAAAAAATGTAAGGATGTTGCTGGGTCTGGAGAGCCTGAGTTATGAGGAGAAATTGAAGAGTTTAGGACTTTATTCCTCGGAATGTAGTAGTTGAGATGAGATTTGAACCATGTATACAACATTATGGGGGGTAGAGATGATATGAATGCAAGCAGAGTTCATGGGTTATGGGTTAAGGTTGAAAGTTAAGGTGAAAAGTTTAAGTGGAACGTGAGGGGAATATTCTTTACACAGAGGGTCGTGAGAGTGTGGAACGAGCTGGCAGCTACAAGTGTTTCATGCGAGCTCGATTTCAACGTTTAAGAGAAGTTTGGATGGTAGGGGTATGGTGGGCCATTACCCCTGATGAGGTCGATGGGAGTAGGCTGGTTAAGTGCTCGGTTTTTGTGAATGGACTGCTGAAGGGTCTCGGCACAAAACGTCGCCTGTGCTCTTTTCCATCGATGTTGCGGCGCCTGCTGAGTTCCTGCACAGTGTGGTATTGTTTCTATGACTCTATGACTTATTCGTCACTGATTCATAACACTGACAAAGGGTTGATAAAACAAAGATCCGAAATAAATATCAGTTGAACTATTCAACACCTTAATTCCCCAAGAATATTCCAACAGTGTAGATAAGTTTGAAGCCGTTTCACATTGCATTGCCCACTGCCCCGCACGCTTCCCCTCGCAGATCTTTCATAACCACGGTAACAAACAAGGTGCTGGAGGAACTCAGCCGTTTCGGCAGCATCTATGGAACTGAATCATAAATCGATGTTTCGTGCTGAGACACCTCAGTGGTATTCGAAAGGAATGAGGAAGAGGCCAGATAATCCATTTGGAAGATGCGGGTTGTTGTTCTGTTTGGCTCTGAGCTCAGGGTCTGCGTGCAAGCAGCTGCCTGTCCGCACACATTCCCCAGAATAGGGAGCGGCCTTTAATCAGCCTGGCAATTCATTCTCATGCGGGTGTGAAAAAAAAAAGTCACATCAGTATTTTATTTGACTATTTATGCTGCACGGTAACGCGACAGAATGTTTAACATGATTTAAAGAAAATTACCGAGCGTCGTGAACCCGCAACGTTACCAGTTACATTTGCTGCGAGTTTACAGCATTTTATGTTCACCTCAAGCTCGCATCATCTGCTGCTGTTTTAAAAATTACTTTTCGCAATGCCTTTGACTAAATCAAACTAAATACGACATTCCACAATATAAGGAACATTATCAGGTATCTGGAACCTGATTCATTCCCAGTCGCAGTTGTCAGTAAACTTTTAAATGGGGTTAATGTACAGGCGAGAGTGAGGGGAAGGAGCACAGTGATGTGGATGGTCAGGGGGTGAGCAGGGGTAGGGGAAGGCCAGGGTGTGGGTGTGGAATTTGGAGAGGGGAAAGCTGAAGATGCGTTTCACTGTATGGGGCAGGTAGAGTGAGGAAGAAGGGGGGCGAAAGCGAGAGAGAGAGCTAGAGAGAGATGGAAAGAGAGCAGAGAATGAGAGGTGAGGAGAGGGAGAGGAAGACGGACGAGATTGGGAGACAGTGCTAGAGGAGGAGATTGTGAGAGAAAGGGACTGAAAGATTGTAAGAGGGTGAGTGAGAGAGGTAGACAGCCTCGAAGTGGAATAGTAGAGAGAGAATTAGAGTAAAAGGGGGAGAGGGGAGGGAGTAAGGAGTAGGGCGAGAGTGAGGAATCATAAGGTTAAGTATGATTCCCCCAGTTTTGGGAGAATCTTCATTTTTAATGGATATTGAACCATGTTAAAGAGCTAAATTGAGGTGTGTGTCATGTAGAGGCAGGTGGGAATAAATTAGATACTTTTGGAGTATAGAAAATTCCAGCGAACACTTAAGAAAGAAACGAGGACGGTTATAAGAAGGTATGAGGTTTCCCTAGCAGACTAGGTGACGGAGAATCCAATGGGATTCCACAGATATTTTAAGAACAACGGAATTGCAAGGGACAAAATTTACCTTCTGGATTTTCAGTATGGCAAGTAAGGCGTGGAGGCAAAAAAGATGGGGGAATTCTTAAACTGAGTTTTCACATTTGTATTTCCTCGGGAAATGGATAGAATCTAGACAGGTGAGACAAAGCAACAGTAGGTCATGGACGTGATAGAGTTTACAAAGGAGGACGTGATTGCTAATTTGAGGCAAATTAGAGTGGATAAATCCCCAGCGGCTGGGGACGCCGGACCCCAAGAGAGGCAAGTGTGGAAATTGCAGGGACGTAGCCAATATATTAAAATTATGTTCAGCGATGGGTGAGATACAAGAGGATTGGACGATAGCTAACTTTTGATCCGCTATTTAAGAAATCTTCCAAAATATTAAGCAGGAAATTTTGTGCCGGTGCGCCTGACATAAGTAGCGGGAAAGTAAGATAGGAGCGGATATATATGAGTATTTGAGGACAGATCAGGAATTGTCAGCTTAGACTTTGTGTTTTCCAGGCCATCCTACAGATTTGCTCGAGGAAGTTACGAGGAATGTTACCAGAACAGTTAATGAAGGCAAGGCAGTCGATGTTGTCCACTTTGCATTTGACAAGTTCCCGCGTGAGAGGTTGATCGATCAGGAAAATTAATTCGCTTGGCATTCAGAGCGAGGTAATAAATGAGAGTAGACATTGGTATTGTGGGAGAAGGCAGAGAGTGATAATAGATGGCTGCCTCTCCTATGCCGGCCTGTGACTAGTGGAATACCGCAGGGATCTCTACTGGTCCGTTGCTCTTTGCCATGTATATTAATGATTTGGATGACAGTATGGTTCATTGAATCAGCACGTTTGCGGATGACACCAAGATTGGGGGTGTAGATAACACCGAAGAAGCCTATTAGCTTGCAGTGGGATCTGGACCAGCAGGAAAAGTGGGTTGACAATGGCGGATAGAATTTAATGCTGACAAGTCTGAGGTGTTGCTCTTCGGTGGGATCAGCTAGGGTAGGTCTTACACAGTGAGCGATAGGGCACTGAGGTGTGCGATGGAGCAAAGGCGAATGGAATACAGCTCCATATTGCATTGAAAGTGGCGGCAAACCTTGATTAGGTAGTAAGTAAATCTTTTGGCACATTGGCCTTCATAAATTATTCAGTACAGGAGATTGCATGTTATGTTAAATTTGCATAAGTTTATGAGGCCTAATTCGGAGTGTTGAGTGCAGTTTGCGTCACCTACCCACAGGAAAGATTTAAATAAGGTTGACAGAGTGCAGTGAACATTTACAAGGATGTTGCCATGATTGGAAAACTTGAGTTATAAGGGAAGATTGAATAGGTTACGACTTTGTTCCTTGGAAAGCAGAAGATTTGTGGGAGATTTGATGGAGGTCTACACAATCATGAGGGATATAGATAGGGTGGATGGGGTAGAGGGATGGGGAGAGTGAGAGGTAGGTGAGGGGATAGGGGAGAGTGAGACTCCCATTTTAAAATCAGTACACAATTCCCTCCCTGGCGCTCATTTTCAATCTGTACGTCATTCCCTCCCAGGCGGCCATTCTGACAACGGTTCCTACTTAAGTTCCTGCATCACTCCGTCAACAGCGCCCATTTTCAAACAGCCCATCACTTCCTCCGTCGGTAAAACTTCTGGCCATTTGGAACAGGCGACTTTTAAGAGAAACAAATTCCACAAGTATTTCCGGCGGGTTGTGTTTCAAAAATCACTGCCTATGAAATGAAACCCGCTGTTAACCGTGGGCGAGGGAATTCTTGTGACAATAGTTGTCCGGATAGAAATGCAATAATCCTTAGTATATGTATGTTGGTAAACTCCCCTGAATTGAGAAGTGCTGAGAAAATCCTTGACCAGTTGAGTGTGAATATATACAGCCGAACTTGTTTGGTTTAATTTCAGCTGAAAGACAGTTCTCTGTACCTGAACGGGTGAGGGACTTTTGAGCTGAAAATATAACTACGCCGGGCAGTCTTGTTTACACACGGGGCGGAGATCAGACACTCACAGAACCCGGGCTGGATCAAATTCACAGGCTGGGACTGGTTGATTTAAGCAGAGAAACTCCGCCCCACTGGTTACGATGAAAGAAAAAGGAGAGATCGACACGGAAATCCGGACAGAAAGGTTAACGCAGCCGGTTTGTTTTCCTCTGTAGGGTTGCTACATTGATCCCACTCCCACCTCCTCCCGCTGTCAGACCCGTCCTGAGCCGGTGAGAGTCAGTGTGACCCGGACTGCGGCAGTCCCGCTCTACCCCGGCTCACCCGGCCCTGTCCATCTGTAATGAGCGACGGACACATCACAGCCGAGTGGCCTCGGGAGCCGCAGCTCAGACTCAACTCTCCGTACAGGGTGAGAACACCGGTGCAGGAACATTGTCGGTCACCCGGGTAGTCAGACTGTGAACATCAGAGGTTCGTGTTGTCTACGATTCTAAATAATTATTCATTGTTTAGAGTGAGGTTCGCCTTTGGTCGGGATCGAGAGTAAATTTAGTGGGAGAAGGGAGTCCTGACATGTTCATGTTAACGAATCAATTACTGTCCAAATGGATAAAGAGAAACGACGTCTTTACCGTCGACCAGAAATACTCTCCAGGGTGATTTCTACTGAGTGCGAGCAGAAGGCATCTTTCACCCCGTTAGTGACATATGAATTATCCCACGGGGCAGTGACCCCTGGGAATAATTCTCT
Source organism: Mobula hypostoma (assembly GCF_963921235.1). Lineage (NCBI taxonomy): Eukaryota > Metazoa > Chordata > Chondrichthyes > Myliobatiformes > Myliobatidae > Mobula > Mobula hypostoma. The sequence continues at coordinate 1,385,058 of NW_026948219.1, forward strand.
CAAACTCGCTCAAACAAGAGAAAATCAGCAAATGCTGGAAATCCGAGCAACGCACAGAAAATGCTGGAGGAACTCTGCAGGCCGGGCAGCATCTATGGAAAAGAGTACAGTCGATATTCGGGACCCCAGCTAATGTACTTTACATCGCGTCATTGGTTCAATGGCTCTTCTCTGTAGCAGGAAAGGGTTAGACTTTCTTCACGCTTGAAGGACAGTGTTTTGTCGAACCGGTTTGGATTTGATTTCAGCGGAACGGCCGCTCCCTGTTCTGAGGAATGTACACGGACAGGCAGCTGCTTACACGCAGACCCTGAGCATCGAGTCTCACAGAACAACAACCCGCACCTTCCAAATCAGTCAGTCATCTGCCCGCTTCCCCTTTCCATTCCAGTCCTGATGAAGGGACTCGGTCCGCAAGTCGACTGTTTACACCCATCCGTAGAGCTGCCTGACCTGCTGAGTTCCTCCAGTGTTGTGTGTGTTGCCAGGGTTACGAGAGATCCGTGTGGGGCGGTAGACCGGGTTATTTGTAAGAAACGATATACAGTAACCACACTGTCAGAATAATCTTGGAGAATTAAGGTGGGAATAATTCAGCTTCTGATATTTATTTCCGATCTTTATTTCCAAACAACCAGTTGTCTGTGCATTGGATCCGCGATCAAGAAGATTTTTGTTTTTTTTTTAAGCCACTTCTGGCTGTGGGGCCTTTTGTGTTCCAACTGTTTCCTGTTTGCATGATTTACATTTTCCCCAGGTTAGGTAAAGAATAAGATCAGCTCTAGAACAATCGCCTCCTGTTTCAAAGCAAGGGTGCGGGAGCTGTACAGCGAACACACGTTCCGTTTTCAGAGTTTCTTATTTCAGACGAATACATCTATTGTTCCTGTGTCGATTGTGTGCAATTTGAACTCTTCTCGTTTATTGCCAGTGGAAGCAAAGTCTTTGATTCCGTTGAAGGCCGAGATTCCTGATAAACAGCGGGTTGAAGTATTACAGGGATGGGCATGGGGAATGCATAATGAACTTTTGGATCAGTTCAGCAATGATCTCGGTATCTGCAGCAGCAGTTTCGAGGGCCCGTCTGGTCCAGTTATGCGTGTTGGTCCGTTGACCAGAAAAGCTCTGACAATTTATTTAATGTAAGCTGGTATAATGACTGCACGCGAAGGGAGACAGGATTTTATTGATGTATTTGAACTGAAAACAAACATTATTTATTTACGTCCAGCTTTGTGCGTTATTTACGTGCCCCAGCCTGGGTTAGGGGGTCGGATTTATGACTAACTCGGCGTGTTGGACAGCACAGTATCGGACCGAGAGACACGCTCCCCGTTCCCTGTTAATCCCGGTGCAGACTCCCTGGGGCTCTCGCTCACCGCCCCGCCCCGCCCACTGCCCGACACGCGCGCTCTCGCGGAGCTCGTTACCATCGCGCTCCCGGGCTCACGATGAGACCATTTGGGAAACCTTGCGCGCCCGTCATCTGTTCTCAGGTGATGTGCGAGTTATTTAGCACCCATTGGTGTCCGGAAATGTCAATTTATGCCTCATCTCAGACTGAGCTGGCCGCGCAGGTTAAGCACACTGATCCAGGTCCATTGCCTCTCATCCAGGAAGGCAGACTGTGGTTACCCGGCACCGCACTGAACACCATCCGGTTACGGGATCAGATGTAGGTGGTGTCTCCTATGGCAGGTTATAGGTTTCATCGGTTTCCCTGCTGCAGAAAGGGTTAAAGCGACTTTGCTCATTCCCTAGTGAGAGTGAATTGGGACTTTACGGACCAAAACCCTTCGGCAGGACTCGAGAATAAAAAGCGGGGATCGGGAACGGAGAGAGAAACACAAGGTGATCGGTGAAACCTGAAGGGGGGGGGGGTGAACTTTCCCGAAATGGCGGCCTCGCCCCGCTTCCTTGACAGAATTTGCTGGGATCGGTCCGGGTTGTGAGACCTTCACACCGAACCGTCTGAGATGAGCCGCCGCTCAGCCCCTGTTGTTCTGGTCCTGTTAGCAGGATGACGTAAACCATATTTCTATATTGTTACTGATAGAGAATTGTATAATTTGTTTTCTGTGTGTTATCTGAATGTACTTGCCTGTGATGCTGCTGCGAGTCAGTGTTTCTCTGTCCCTGAACCTTCCCGTACTTGTGCACTTGGGAATACATTCAACAGGACCTGAGACAACTCAGTGAGATTTGATTGGTGATGATCACCTTGGCAGCTCGGTAGGTCGAATGCAAGGAGACAGTATACTGTTAAATGCAAAACGCCGAACAGTGTTGATGATCAGAGGGATTTTAGACTCTAAGTTCATCGCTCCCTGAAAGAGACTACACAGTTAGATCGGGTGGTTAAGAAGGCAAATGGCGTGGTTGTCCTTATTAGTTGAAGCATTGAGTTCAAAAGTCGGGAAGTTGTGTCGCAGCTTTATAAAACGAGTTAGGCCACATCTGGAGTATCTCATACAGTTCTGGTCGCCCCCATTCTAAGAAGGATGTAGGGGCTTTGGAGAGGGTGCAGAAGAGGATTACCAGGATATTACCTGGATTAGATCGCATGAGCTATAACGAGAGGCTGGACAAACTTGTGTTGTTTTCTCTGGACACACGCAGGCTGGGGTGAGACTTGATAGACGTTTATAACTTTATGAGAGACATCCATAGAGTAGATAGACAATATCTTTTTTTCCCAGGGTTGAAATGTCTAAGATAAGAGGCCATGCATTTAAAGTGAGCGGGGGTAGGTTAAAGGAGATGTGAGGGGTAACTTTGATTTTCCCCCACGGAGTGAGTCACTGGAATTTGTTCCCTGGGGAGACCCGCCACTCTGATTGCGCAATAATCACTCTGCGCATACTCACAGTCCCCGGGGGGCGGTGACCTGTCAGCCATTTATTCATTATTTTCCAGCTATCTGGGCTCCTGAAAGATGCATGCATTTCAATTAAATCTCCCTGCGGAAGATCCCAATCAGCCACCCAGGTGGTCAATTTCCACACAATTAAAATGGTGAATCAGCCTCAGGATAAAGGGCGCCTATTTAAAACAAAGATACAGACGGATTTCTTTAGCCAGAGTGTAGTGAATTTGTGAAATTAGCAGAGGCAGCTGTGGAGGCCAGGTTGGGGGTATTTAAGACCAAGACTAGATGGGAAATTGAGAAGAGAGGGGAGGAGTGGGGATGGGGAGTGAGAAGTGGATGCAAGTGAGAGGCGAGGTGGGAAAGTGGAGGTAGTGTCTGGGGTGGGAGGTGAGTGGTTGGGGAAACACGGGGTTGCAGTTGTTGGAAATTAATTCCATAGAGGATTAACAAAGATATTGGAGAGTGCAATGAAGATTCACCAGACTGATCCCTGGAGTCATCATATGAAGAAAGATCAAATGCGATTACCCTTTCATTTGGAGAATCGAGGACTGAGAGGTGACCACATTGAAATGCACAACATCATTACCGGTTGAACCAGGGATCCCAGTCTCTGAAAAAGGGGTGGACAGTCCGGGACTGAGATGAGGGGAAATGTCTGCACTCCTAGGGCAGTGAATGTCTGTAAATCCCCACCACAGAGGGCGGTGAAGACTCAGTGATCGTCCTCACGTATAGCAGAGGTCGGCAGGTGTGTGGAGATTGAAGGGATCGAGGCAATGAGGATCGGGCAGAAACATGTGTCTGAGATGGGAGAGCAGCCGTCATCTTGTTGATGGTTAGAACGACTGACTGGGCACACGTACCAAAGATCAGAGAGATCGAATAGACCTGCGAGGTAATCTCAATACACGGAGGTAGTGACTATCTGGAATGATCTGTTCAGTGTTTGCATTCTTGGTTATCTACCTCGGGTGCAGTATTGTCACCGTGTTTGGAAATTCCCATTCACTGTCATCTGTCTGTGAGCAGCTGGAAATTAAAACAACACTCAAGATGCTGGAGACCTGAAATCAAATCAGAAATTGTTTGAAGCCATTCCGACACAGGGTGTTGGAGCTGAAACATTAACTTTGTTCCTCTCCACTGATACTCTTTATCTGTAGAGTATTTCTTGTATTTGTAGTTTGTTAGAAGTTTTCGTTGGAATGATTGAAGTCTCCTGGGAAATGGACTTGTGTAGGAAGCACAACGTAATTTATTCTCTTACCGCACAGAAACAGGCCTTTCGGCCCATCTAATCTGTGCCATTCTCTGCCTGGACCCATCCACGTGCACCCAGACCATAGACGTCTATATCTCCCTCATCCATTTACCCACACAAACTTCTCTTCAATACTGCAATTGAACCTGCATCCACATTTGCACTACCTTCTGAGTGAAGGAGTTGCTCCTCAAATTCCCTTTAAATATTTCACTTTTTGCCCTAAACCCATGACCTTACCCAACCTGAAGGCCAAAGGCCTGCACGCATTCACACTATTTCTACCATCGTAGTTTTGTATACCTCTAGCAGGGATTCCCAACCTGGGGTCCACGGATGCCATGGTTAATGGTAGGGGTCCATGGCATAAAAAGGATTGGGAGCCCCTGCTAACATCTGCCGTCATTCTGTGCATCAGGGAATCAGTTTATAACCAGTCCAAACCTACCCCAGTAACTCAGTTCCTTAAATACCAGCAACATGGTTACGAAGACAAATGATTTCCGATGTATATTGTAGATATTGCTCTGATATTAACCATTCCTTTGAAACATTCCGTGTCTGCCAGGGCTCCTGCAGTCTCTGCACTAGCCTGCCATAAGGTCCGAGGTCCACCTTCTCAGGCCCAGGGGATTTATACCTCCTAATTCATATCAAGACAGCAAGCTCCTGATGTGTAATCCCTATACAATCTATGACTTAACTAACGTTCCTCGTTTCTATATCTAACTCCCAAGTAAATTCAGGCACAGAGTTATCATTGAAGATCTTCCCATCTCTTTCGGCTCCACGCACAGATATATCAGATCATCAGGAGATAGCTTGAGACAGTTATTAGGGCCAGTACGGAAAACACAGGTTTTCTGAATAAATTATCCAGCCAGCAAATATTCTGTTATTCATGGAAATGTGCTTATTCCAGTTTTCGTTTACAAAGTTCACAAGAGTGATTCTGGAATGAAAGGTTTTAAGTATGAGGGGAATTTGGTGTCTCTGGGTCTGTTCTCAATGGTGGGATGGTGACTATGGGAGCAGGAACCTCAATGAAATCATGAGGTCTGTATGGAGTGGATGGGTTCAATAAGTTTTTAACAGGAAGGGAATATTGTATCTGAGGTCACAATCTCAACCCATTCAATTGTATCTGGGGAGCTTCCCTTCCATCATTCTGTCCAGTAGCAGGATCTGAATAAAACCTAAATCAATGACTGTGGTTGTTTGTAGTTATAAGTTATTTGCAGACACAAGAATATGATGGAATTTTTAAACACTCAATTGAACAGAGAAGGACACTTAATGGTTATCACCACAATTCATTGTGTGAAGTCCTTTGTAAATATCCTATAGTGACATTTGGAACAGACAAGCCGCATCCAACAGTGTGTTTTGATTTCGGAACAGCTTCTGCACTGCTGGATGTTCTGTAGGGATGGAACTACCAACAGATTTACTGGATGCACCTCGAGACGGGGTTAAAACAGTCACTGGGATTTTAGCTTCCCCATTACAAAATGGCCGAGTGTTCTCTGTTCATCTTTGTCATAGTGAAGCTCAAAGCATGGGTAACAGCCCACCAGAGCTGCAAGGAGTTTTGAACATTTCTATCGCTCTCTGGTCACCGCCCCTCAGTGGCCTGTGGAGCCGGGGTGGATGCCCGAATGCCTTGAGCATTCACTGTCTGGAATGTGAATCCTTTGTTGGGATGAAGAAGATAACTAATGAAAGTAGGGATTGCATTTATACAAATCTGATTAGAATGTCGCGAACATCTTGCAGTCAGTCAATATTTGTACATCAAAACGAAGAAAAACCTGTAGTGAGTTTCCAGTGATTTATTTTCAATTTTATATTAAAAGATTTTGTTCTTGTTACACTACGAGAGTTGTGGCGGCGAATTGCTCTGCTCCAGATCCCGCTCAGCAATAACATTGTGAACAAATGTGCTCAATTTACCTGCTGGAGAAAAGTTAAAATATATTCCCAGCTGCTGGTGACCCATAGCCGAGGTTCCCTGCCCAGTTAAAGCATTATCAGGTTCCAGTTACGTTTGGGACGAGGGAGGTGTTAGTTTTAGAACTGGGAATAGACAAGACACCGCAGCATATTACCGACTGGGAAGAGTGCTGAGAGTGTTGGTGATTGGACTAAAATCCTGGGATGCGGCTCCAGGATTATGGAGCTGGCAGTGTCTGGACTTTGTCTTTGGCTTCGTGCTTCTGCTTTGTCTTTGGCTTCGTGCTTCTGCAAATGGGGCTGGAATTTCTTCCTTCTGCAATGAAGCAGAAGTTTCCGGTCGGGTGGGTGGACGTTGGTTGTAGGGCATGAGCTGTAACGAGGGGTTGGACAAACTCTGTGCTGTAGGAAAATGAATTTAAATTGAATGTTCCACACAAGTCCATTTCCCAGGAAACTTCGATCATTCCAGTGTAAAACTTGGATTGTTTCTCTAGTGTGGTGCAGGCTGGCCTGAGACTAGGTAGAGGTTTCTGAGATTATGAAAAGCATAGGTAGTGTAGATAGACGGTATCGTTCTCTCATGGTTGAAATATCTAATTCCAGACAGCTTGCATTTAAGGTGAGGTGGTTTCAAAGAGGATTAGAAAGGCAAATTCAAAAGGCAGAAATGATTAGTTTAGTTGGACATTTGATTACTAATTTAATTGGTTCAGCACACCATTGGGGGCAGAAGAGCCTGTTCCTGTGCTGTACTGTGCTATGTTCTGTGTCTGTTGTCGAGAGGTTTCGGGGAGACGGAGGCAAAAGAAGAGAGTGGGAACAACAGGCCAGCTGGAGCCCGATGTGGGAAATGTGAGATCACCCACTTCTGTCGGAGAAACAGAAACATTGAGTGTGTTTAAATGGTGAGGGACTCAGGTGCAGTGGGTAGGGTGGAAGGTCAAAAGTACATTATATTATTGCAAGAGTTACTTTGCTCAGTTTCTTCGCTTCCCATCATGTGGCTGTCCTATTTCCACTATTGATGCTGTCCTCACTCATGTCTCCTCCGTTTTCCTTACATTCGTGCTCACCCCATCTTCCCTCCACTGTAATAGTGATAGAGTTCCTCTTGTCATTCATTACCACCCCTTCAGCCCCTGCAACTTCCACCATCTCCAAATAGATCTTACAACTAATCATATCTTTACCTTCCTTGCTCCCACCCACCCTCTTCTTTCAACAGGGATCACTCCCCCAACAATTCCCTTGTTCATTCATCCCTCCTCACTAATCTCCCTCCACCCACTTATCGCTGCAAGCGGCCTAAGTACTACACCTACCCGTACACCTCCTCCCTCACCTCCATTCAGAGGCCAAAACAGTCCTTCCAGGTGAGGCAACATTTCACCTGCGAATCTGCTGGGGTCATCTATTGTGTCCTATGCTTCCGATGCGGCCTCCTTTACATTGCTGAGACCCGCCATAAGTTGAGAAACCGTTTTGTTGAGCGTCTCAGTATCATCTACCACAAGGGGGACTTCACAGTGGCCAAACATTTTAATTCTGATTCCCATTCCGATGTCTCGATTTATGACCTCCTTTTGTGCCAAGATAAAACCACCCTCAGAGCCCACAACCTGATTATATGAATATTGAATTCTCCTTCCAGTAAACAAATCACCCACCCCGCAAACTTCTCTATTCCACACTGTGAACTTTCATTTCTTCTCGCCGGCCTATATTTCTCCCTGGATCCCTTCCTTCACCTTTCTCCTATTAACACGTCTCTGATTCTTTCATCTCCAGCCCTTGACTTGTCCGACACTTGACTTCACCTATCACCTTCCAGCTCGCCTCTTCCCCCCTACCTGTTTTTATTCAGATATCTTCCCCCTCCCTCCTCAATAATGAAGAAGGCTCTTTGCCCAAAATGTCGACGGTTTACTCTTTTCCATAGATACTGCCTGATGCGCTGAGTTTCTCCAGCATTTTGTGTGTTGCTTTGGATTTCCAGCATTTGCAGGCTTTCTCATGTTTAAGTCTGGTAATTACCGTAACAATCATTTAGGCTTTGGTGAGATTGTACCTGGAATATGGTGTAAAATCCCGCTCCCCATACTAACACGGGTTACACAGACCAAATAAACTGCCGGAGGAACTCACTGGGTCGGGCAGCATCTGTGGAGGGAAATGGACCGTCAACATTTCGGGCCGAGACTCTCCCTCTGGACTGAGAGTGGACGGGAAATAGTCAGAGAAAAGAGGTGAGGGGTGGGGATGGTGCAAGAGCTGGGGAGTGAGAGGTGGATCCAGGTGAGCGGGGAGGTGGGAAGATGGAAATAGTAACGGGGGTGGGAGGTGAGTGGTTGGGGCAACATGGGGCTGCCGAAGATGGATTTTAATTCCATGGAGGATTATCAAGGAGATTAGAGAGTATTTGTTTCAGAGATTCAGCAGACTGATCCCTGGAGGACGATGACGATCACTGATCGTCTTCACATAAAACAGAGACCGGCAGATGTGTGGAGACCGAAGGAATCAAGGAAATGAGGATCGGGCAGGAACATGTGGCTGAGATGGGAGAGCAGCCGTCATCCTGTTGATGGTTAGAGGGGCTGAATGGCCACCTCCTGCTGTTTCTCACTTGATGTTTCAGTGTTCCTGTCCAGTGAGGCCAGAGGAATGTGAATAGAAATTAGTGTTTATAAACGTAGAAGTTATTTGAATGAAACCTGCACAACAACTGTTCAGCTCTGAATTGTATGTCTGACCGGGATGGAAATCAAACCCATAACTCTGAGACGGGGTGGGATGTGGAGAGCGATGGGGACGGCGAAGGTACCGTGGGAAAAAAAATAAAAGTAGCTGGTGTAAATATGAAATAATTTGTAAAATGCGGCAGGTAAGTCGGGCAGCGTGTGAGGGGCGAGGAGCAGAGTCACCGGTTCAGAAGGGAGATCCTCCACCCGTCACGTGATCCAGTATGTTGCTCCCATTTCAAACGCTGATCAGCTTCCGATTGCTTCCGCGGCCCCGCCGCCGCTCTCACAGTCTCCGGATGGGCAGTGGTTTACTTTCCGTTCTCTGTTGAAGCGGATCGTCGGTTGGTCCCGAGGGGAGAACGAGACCGACAATTTCCCATCGGTGAGTACTCAAGCCGATCCCGTGGAGGGCTTTACCTGATGTCGGGCAGAGAGTCCATTTAACTTCCTCGAACTGGCGGCCTCGTCCCAATTCCTGGACACAACCTGTCGTGGTCGGTCCGGGTTATGGGACCGTCACACCGAACCGCCTGAGATGAGCCGCCGCTCAGCCCCGGTTGTTCTGGTCCCGGGAGCGGGATGAGGTGGTGATGCCGAGACTGATCACATCCATTAAGGTGTACCTGGGGAACTTTACCTCCATCACCCGGACCGGTATCGGATCCAAACTTCACCTGGATCGATACCTGGGGTCGATAATTGTCTTACATATTTCCAGCACATTGGAAGCGGCCATTCGGCCCGTTGTGTTCTTGCAGACATGAGCGTTAAACAGAGGAATCGCACCCTTGGGTCACTGCTCCACGTGTTTGAGTAGTTTCATCTTTCCCCGTTCAGACAGAACAGTGAGATCCCGATCTCTCACGTCCCCTCGGGGGTCTGGGAAGTTTATTTCCCTTTTTATTCCATGACTACGACTTGCCGAAATGCAGACAGTGTTTCCCAATATCTGGCCCGGTTAATGCGAGAATTAAGTCTTGTTCATTTATCTGGGTTTCTCTAATTATGTACACTCCCTCCAGAATTTCCAAAGGAGCAACCCAGGCTGTCTAATATTTCCACACGTTTGAAATGGGGAATCTTTATTTTGTTTTACATGTACAGTGGTTGAGCGAAAATTGTGTCTTCGGTATTATCCACACAGATCAATACGTTACAGTAGTACACTGAGTTAAAATAATACCAGAGTGTAACAACTCATTCTGGTTACAGAGAAAGTGCACTGCCGGTAGATATGTGGTGCAAGGTCACATCGATTTAGACTGTAAGGTCAGGAGTCCACTCATTACGCTGGGGAACATTCAGTTTGCTTATAACAGCAGAATGGACACTGTCCCTGAGCCTGGTGGGATGTTTCTGTTTTGTTTAATCTTCGCCCCTATAGGAGGGTGAGAAATGAGAAGGTCCGGGGTTGTGGGGATGTTTCATTATGTTGGCTGCTTTACTGAGGCAGTGGGAAGTGTAGACTGAGCCCATGGAGGGGAACAACAGGAATTCTGCAGATGCTGGAAATTCAAGCAACATACATCAAAGTTGCTGGTGAACGCAGCAGGCCAGGCAGCATCTAGAGGAAGAGGCGCAGTCGACGTTTCAGGCCGAGACCCTTCGTCAGGAGGGGAGGTTAGTTTCTATGATGTACTCATCTTTTCCAGGATTGTGTTTTTTTTATCACTGGAGCGACCAGAGGTTTAAGTACCGGGATGGGATACTTTCTGCGGAGAATTGTTAAAGCGTGTAGATTCGAAATGGAAATATACCAAAGTTCTTATTGTTTGTTCTGGTTTTGTTATATTGGAATCTGTTATCTACTGGTGTGTACTATTATTTCAGTATCTGTGTATTACTGGAGGACCATCAGAGATCACCCTTGATCCCCTTCTCCCATCCGGCTCCATCTGCTGAACCCTGCCCATTTGGTTCAACCTCTGTCCAGCCGGCATCCCATCACCTCAGTGATATATATCAACCATCTTGTTCAATCTTTGCCCAGCCTGTATCCCACCACCTCAATGATATATATCAACCATCTTGTTCAATCTCTGTCCAGTCTGTATCCCACCACCTCAATGATATATATCAACAATATTCAGCAACCTCTGTGCAGCCTGTATCCTACAAACTCAATGATATATATCAACCATCTTGTTCAACCTCTCTCCAGCCTGTATCCCACCACCTCAATGATATATATCAATCATCTTATTCAAAATCTGTCCAGTCTGTATCCCATTGCCACTATGATATATTTCAGGAATCTCTCTTTCAAACTTTGCTTTCATTGTGAAGTTTTGTTTTTCATCTTTTCCAGGATTGTTTTTTTGATAGCTGGAGCTACCAGAGGTTTAATTGAATACAGCACATGGCAGGGTAAAAGCAGCCATTTCAATTTTAGTCTCAGCGTGACAAAATTAGATTAGATTAGCTGCTGGGGGCAGGCTGAAGTGTATCCGCATCCTCTATACAGACCGGGGAACCAGCCTGAACCCCGGCCCCGGCAGATGGTCATTAGGTTCCAATTCCACCTCAGTTTGTGAATTGGAAATGGCAGGAACAGCACGGGAAATCGCAGGCACCGAAGTGTCTTTGTATGGGTGATAATATTGGACTGGTGACTCTGAGGATATGGAACTGGCAGTATACGGGCTTCAGTCCAGGTAGGTAATTTGACAGCCGGGATCGGAATTTTCTCAGTCTGCAGTGAACCTGAAGTCTCGGGCAGTTAGACATGGGGAAATCACCGTCTACACTGCCCAATGGGACGTCATATCTGTCAAGTATTTTGGATATTATTTAAGAGTTAACTAGGAAGTTGGGTGAATTAGGGGAGTGATGTTGTTCTTCTGAACTTTGGTAAAGTCTGTAACAAGATCCCGCAAGGCAGCTGATCTGGTAGGTTTGGTCACGTTGGATTCACGGGGAGCTGGCGAGGTGGATTCACACCGGGCTCGAGAACAGGAAGCAGAGAGAGGTGATTGAAGATGGTTTTAGCGAATGGAGGCCTATGACGAGTGGGATGTGTGTGACAGTGTTGAGACCTCTGTAATTCACTATTCATGCCATTGGTTTGTATTTGAATGTACATGGCACGATTAACAAGTTTGAATTGAATTGATTTCTTACATCCTTCACATACATGAGGAGTAAAAATCTTTGTTATGTCTTGGTCTAAGTGTGCAGTGTGCAATCAAAGTAACTTATAATAATTTATGATAAATTGAACAGTACATATAATATAGAGTACACTCAAATCAGCGTGAGCTAATCAGTCTGATGGCCTGGTGGAAGAAGCTGTCCTGGAGCCTGTTGATCCTGGCTTTTATGCTGTGGTACTGTTTTTTGGATGGTAGCAGCTGGAATAGATTGGGGTTGGGATGACTCTGGTCCCCAATGATCCTTCGGGTCCTTTTTACACACCTGTTCTTGTCAGTGTCCTGAATCATGGGAAGTTCACAACTACAGATGCGCTGGGCTGTCCGCACCACTCTCTGCAGGTTCCTGCGATTAAGAGGAGTACAGTTCCCATACCAGGCAGTGATGCAGCCAGTCAGGATGATCTCAATTGTGTCCCTGTAGAAAGTTCTTAGGATCTGGGGGCCCATCCCAAACCTCCTCAACTGTCTGAGCTGAAAGAGGCGCTTTTGTGCCTTTTCCACCACACAGCTGGTGTGTACAGACTATTTAAGGTCCTCGGTGATGTGTATGCCGAGGAACTTAAAGCTGTTCACCTTCTCAGCCCCGTTGCTGTTAATAGGAGTTATCCTGTCTCCATTCCTTCTGTAATCCACAACCAGCTCCTTTGTTTTTGTGACATTGAGGGAAAGGTTGTTATTTTGCCACCACCGTGTCGGAGAGATAATTTCCTCCCTGTAGGCCACCTCATTATTGTTTGAGAGGAGGCCAATCAATGTAGTGTCGTCGACCAATTTTATTAGCAAATTAGAGCTATGGGTGGAGACACAGTCATGGGTATACAGGGAGACTAAATTCGGGAGACTGGTTGCTAAGGCAACAGGTGACAATGAATTTCAAAGACATCTTGGTCAGTTATGGAGATGGGCTGAGGAATGACAAATGGTTTATTAACTTGGACAAGTGAGAGATGGTGCATTTTGGACAGTAAACTAGAAGGGACTGGTATAGTGAATGGGAGGACATCAAGTGTTGTGGAACAAAGTGACCTGGGAGTGCAAGAGTATAGTTCACTGAAAGTGGGCATGCAAATATAGAGGGTGGAAAAGACGGCTTTAATCATGCTGGCCTTCATCAGTGTGGACATTGACTTCTGGGCTATGGGCATTATATTGCAGATATATAAATTATTTGTGTGGCCACATAAAGTATTATGTACAGTTGTGTTCACCCTGCTGCAGGAAAAATATTATCAATCTGGAAACGGTGCAGGCGAGAGGAGAATGAGGGTGACATTGTAGGAGCTGATGAAATTAAGAGGCCGTATAGATAATGTGTTTGGTCGTGGTTGAGGATTTCAAAATTGTTTACTGTCATTCTGGTACACAAGTGTAAATGAGAACAAAATAATTGTTACTGTGGATCCAAAGCAAGACAGAGAAAAACAAAATGATAGAGACCACAATAATAAACAAAACACAACACAAAAAGTACGATAGCTTAAAAAAACATTGATCGCATGTCCCTAAATTGACGTTAGGCACAGGAGTGTGTTGACATATGGACACTGACATTGATTGTATGTCCATAAAGTGACTTTAGGCATAGGAATGTCTGGTCGTATGAGACTGACATTGACTGTATGTCCATAAAGTGACGTTAGGCACAGGAGTGTCTAGAACTGTCAGGAAATGTTAAACTAGTAATGGGTGGGATGTGGAAGGTGTGTTAGTGAGTAGAGGTGTTGATCAGATATCCTGCTTGGGGAAAGTAACTGCTTTCAGCCTGATTGTCCTGGCATGGATGTTACAGATCCACAATTCCTTTAAGGTAGCACCAGAGTCGTAAAGAAAGTTTTGGGTACATTGACCTTTATAACACAGGCTATTAAGAAGAGGGGTTGGGATATTAATGCTAAAGTTGTAAAAGACACCGTGATTCCAATATATGCAGAATTCTGTGCAGTTGTGGTCAGGTACTTGAGGAAAGATATCGATAAGCGTGAACGAGTGCATGGAAAATTACACGGACATTGCTGGTATTTCCGGAAATAATTATAGTGATCGGTTGAACAGGTTAGAACTTGATTACCTGGAATACAGGGGAATGAGGGGGTATCCTAGCAGGGTTCTAACTTTTCTATGCCATTTGCCCTTACAATTGAAGGAAGGGTCTATGGACCCCAGGTTGGGAACCCCTGCTAGAGATGCAGAAATCCATGATGGTATAAACAGGGTGAATGCAGGTAGGCATTTTCCCCTCAGGTTGGGTAAGATCATGGATTTAGGGCAAAAAGTGACACATTTAAGGGGAATCTGAGGGGGAACGACTTCACTCTGAGGGTGTTGCGAATGCAGAACCAGCTCCCAGCAGAAGTGAGAGATGAAGGTTCAGTTGTAGGATCTGAGAGATGTTTGGGTCGGTACATCGATAAGGGAGGTATAGAGGGCTATGGTCTGGGTGCAGGGGGATGGGACCACACCGAACATGGCACAGACTGGATGGGTTAACAGTCCTGTGTCTGTGCTCTAAGAGCTCTAAGAATCTCAGTTGAAACTTCTGCACATAATCGACATTTGTTGCAGAGAGGTCGCACCCAACAATGTGTTTTTATTTTGGATCAGCATCTGCACTGCTGACAGTTCTGCAGAGCTGGAACTACCGTGACATTTACTGAATGCACCTCGAAAGGGTAAAAACAACCACTGGAATTTTAGTATCACCATTTCAAAATGGCTGAATGTTCAGTTCATCTTTGTCATAATGAAACACATTGAGTGTGTTATTTCCTTTTTCGAATATCTTTGTGAGCCACTTCCTCCGTCGCCAGGGCAACAGCTCACCAGAGCTGCAAGGAGAGTTGAACATTTTTATTGCTCTCTGGTTACTGACTCTCAGCGGAGAGACAGTGGCCTCAGCGGCCGGTGTTGATACCAGGATGCTTTGAGCATTTACTGTGCGGGATGGATGATGTCTGTGTTGGAATGAAGAAACAACTAATGATTGTAGGGATTGCATTTGTGCAATTCTGTTCAGTGTGTTAAACATCTTGCAGTCAGTCAGTGTTTTGTGCATTAAAAGAACATAAAAATCTCCTGTACTGAGTTACCAGTGCTATGTTTTCAATTTTATATTTAAAAAACTTTCTTTCTGTTACACGACGGGGAAAGTGCCGGCTAATTGACCTGAGCTACATCGCACTCAACAATAAAATAATGAACAAACGTGTTCAATGTAAATGTGGAGACAAGTTGAAATGTATCAGCATCCTCTTTGTGACCCAATGCCCATGTTTCCCGTCTGATCCCCGTTTAGACAAAGGATCATCAGGCTCCAGTTCTGTCATGGGTTGGTGTGGGGGTGTAAGTTTTTGAACTGGAATTAGCTGAGACACTGCCGCATATTACCGGCAGCAAAGAGCTCTAGGAGAGTTGGTGCTTGAGATACAATCTTGAGATGGCGGCTCCAGGAATATGGAACTGGCAGTGTTTGGGCTTCGGTCTACGTTGGTGCTTTTACAGATGCGGCTGGATGTTCCTCCTTCCGCAGTGAAGCAGACGTGTCCGGGGGCTGGATATTGGTAGCGTGAATCTCTCAGTGTGAGATGTGGAAAAGATGTGCGAGGCTCTCGGTGTGGACTGTGACCCTCTGAGGTTGTATCCTGGGATACCACACATGTTTTCACCCAGATAAAATGAATCAGGGGATCGGGCTGTCCGGGTTTATGAGATGTTGGGCGAGTATTTCTGTTCTGTGCTCAGATGTTTGGTTCTGAAGTTCTGAAGCAAAGCAGAGAATGAGTTCCCATTCCATCCCTCACAGGGAGAGGCTGTGATTAAATACGCTGTTTTGTGTTTGCCCCAGTAGAAATAGACCGGGGTTTCAGAATTCAATTCACATTTGGAAAATCCCCCTCACTGTCACCTGTCTACCTGCTGGTGGGAGTCAAATAGAAACTCAAGCTGCTGAAGATAGAACAGAACATAGAACAGTACATCACAGGAACAGGTCCTGTGCTCACAATGATGTGCCACACCAGATATAAAGTGAATCAAACCACCCCCTCAAAAAAAAAACTAATGACTCCTACCTACACAATGTCCACATCCTCTCAATCTTCCTCACACTCATGTGCCTATCTAAATGTCTCTTAAATACCTCCCATGTATTTGCTTCCACCACCATAACAGACATCCACACCTCTCTGAGTAGAACAACTTACTCTCGCATTTCCTTTGCATCTACTCCCTCACACCATCTTTGCATGTCCTCTGGTATTAGACATTTCTAAGCAGTAAATGATACTCCCTGTCTACTCTGTCTATGTCTTTCATAATCTTATAAACCTCTATCAGATCTTCCCTCAGTCCCTACCACTCCATGGAGAACAACCCAAGATTTTCCACTAAAAACTGGATGATGTTTGAATACATTCTGATGAAAGGTCAGGAAACCCAATCAATAACATTTTTCCTTTCCCCACAGATGTTCCTTACCTGCTGAGTGATTCTAGTGATTCCAGTTTCTCTTTATTACATTCACCCTGGAACATTTTAAATCTCCTGCGAATGGACCAGTGCACCAGCGCTCGTTTTGTGAGAGTTGATAGAAGAGTAAGGAAACCAGAACTTTTACCAGTGCATTATCCTGGGAGCAATTGTCCTGTTTTTCCCGGAAATGTGTTCAGTATGGTTGTTGCTAACAAGGTTCACAAGAATAATCTGAGTAATAAGCATTATGCATGTGGAGCATTTGATCGCCCTGGGCCTGTGTTCAGTGGAGTTCAGAGGGATGGTGGTTGGAGTTTGGGGGGGGGGGGGGGCTGTCAGAGCGGGAGTGATTATTTACACGAACTGAATAACAGCAAGTCTGGATGCAGTGGGAATGGAGAGGGTGTCTTGATTAGACGGAGAGTCTGGGATCTGAGAGTGCTGCCTCAGAATAAAGCAGCTTCACTTTAAAACTGAGATAGACAATAGACAATAGCCAAATGTTGGTTCATCTGTGGAATTTGATGCCACAGAGAGTGGTGGAGGCTATCGTTGGGTATATTCATGTTCTGGATTGCTAAATAGGTTGAATATTATAGCAGGGAAGCAAGAATACGGTGTTGGAAAAACATCCTCCATGATTGATTATGGAGCAGACTAGAATAACCGTAACTCCTAATTCTACTCCTATGTATTATGACTTGTATATAATACTATGACTGAATGCTGACTTCTTTGTACCCTATCACAAAGAAGAGAAAATCTGAAGTTTCTGGAAATCCAAGCAACAGACACAAAGTGCTGGAGGAACTCAGCAGGCCAGGCAGCGTCTATGGAAGAGAGTGGAGTCGACATACAGATTCTGCCTGGCCTAATGAGTTCCTCCAGCATTTTGTGCGTGTTCCTTTGTATCCCATATCAGGTTTTGTGTTCAGTGGAGTTGAGAGGAATGATGGTTGGGGTTTGGGGGGGGGTCAGGAAGTTAGGGCGGGGGTGAATACAACTGAATAACAGCAAGTCTGGATAGAGAGAGAATGGAGAGGGTGTCTTGATTAGACGGAGAGTCTGGGATCTGAGAGTGCAGCCTCAGAATAAAGAAGCTTCACTTTAAAACTGAGATAGTCATAGTCATACTTTATTGATCCCGGGGGAAATTGGTTCTCATTACAGTTGCACCATAAATAATAAATAGTAATAGTAATATTACTATTAGTAAATAGTACAACTGAAATACCACAACTGAAGGTGACGGAACAGCAACAAGTGAACCAGCCCGAGGACTGAGAGCACCAACTGAAGAGAACCCTTCTGACTCAGGGTTTCCATTGATTCAGTCAGGAGAAAGTTTGGTGAGTCTCATTTACTCAAACGCTGGTCCTTTAGACATTACATTTCTGTATGAAGGAAGGTAGGAAACAGCTGGAGTGAGACTGAATAGACCGAGAAATACCATTTATGCCTCTGTCAGACCCAGTTGCAATCATTCCAGATCTACTAATGTGCTGTCAGCATCAGCTCTGTGGAGCCACACACATTCCCTCATATTGTTTGCTCATTTCAAACATCATTTCTGATGTTTCCTTACTTGGCTGTGTTAGGTCTCAATTATCTCAAAATGCGTTGAGCATTTCCTCTCTTCAGAAGACGCCGCAGTTGTTTCCTGCTGTAGTGATTACAGAAATGTGGAATTACTATGAACTACGGCAACATGTCATTGATTCCTCCGCATGGACAGAATGGATGTGGCAAAGCTGTTTCCCATGATGGGGGAGTGTAGTCCAAGGGGGCATGACTTAAGGATTGAAGGGCGCCCATTCAGAACGGAAATGCGAAGAGGGTGGTGAATCTATGGAATTTGTTGCCACGGGCAGCAGTGGAGGCCAAGTCATTGTGTGTATTTAAGGCAGAGATTGATAGATATCTGAGCAGCCAGAGTATCAAAGGTTATGTTGAGAAGGTGGGGGAGTGGGACTAAATGGGAGAATTGATCAGCTCATGATAAAATGGCGGAGCAGACTCAATGGGCCGAATGGCCGACTTCTGCTCCTTTGTATTATGGTCTTGTGGTCTATTGCAAGCTGCAATAACATACTTGCCTTCAAATATATGGTCGTGCAAGCCTCTGCTAAGAGCAAACCCTCTTGAAGCCAAATGTCCCAGCACCACATTTCATTCAGTCCTAACTAGCAAATGCCAACCAATAATGTACATTTACATAGCCTGTCTTCATCAAGTACTTTTCTACTAATAAATGTCAGAACCTACGAATCTGTGATGAAGCAGAATTAGGTTTTACAATGAAGTTATGTTCCCATTTGGCCCTGTACCAACGGCATGGGTCATATCTGTACTGGAGATGAACAAATGTTCTTGCAGCCAGGACTGCTGGAGCTGCCGGGGTCGGTTTAAACCCAGTCGTTGCGGGATGGGAACCAGGGTGTTTGGTCAGATGACAGAAGAGTTGATATAATGGTAGATGCAATGTTCAAAGAGACTGCGGAAGGATCGGTTGTGGACAGGGCATCAGGTAGCTAGCTGGAAATGTGTTTAATTCAATACAATAAGTATGAAGAATAAGAGTAACTTAGAACATGGATGGTACATGTTATCACCATTACACAGACCTGACTGTTACAAGGGCAGGATTGGTTTTTGATGCTCCAGGTCTTAGTTATTTCATACTACATATGGAGGGGTGCGAAATGGTGAGAATTATCTTTACTAATTACGGATGGTATCACAGCTGCATAAACAGAGGACGTCAATGTGGGTGAATGTCAGAAACGGGAAGGGGACTATCATTCTGGGAGTATTCTATAGGCCTCCCCCAAAGCCACAGGGATAATGAGAGCAGATAACTTGGCAGCCTTGGGAAAGGTGCAAAAGCAACAAGGTTGTTATCATTGTTGACCTCAACTTTCCTGATGTTCATTCCACTTCCTTGTTCCAAAATGTGTCAATGGGGCAGAATGTGTTGTGTGTCCAGGAAGGATTCTTGACATAGTATGTCAATGGGCTAACTGGAGGAGTTGCCATACTGCATCTAGTATGAGGTAATGATGCTGGTCAGGTGACAGATATCACAATGGGTGACCTTTTTGAGATAGTGACCACATCACCACAACTTTTATCGTGGTCATGGACAAGGATAGTAGCAGACCATACAAGGCAGTATTTATTTAGTGGATGGATAGTTACAATGGTATTCGGAGCAACTTGGGAGTGTAAATTGGGAAAACATTTTCAAAGGGAAATGCACGATGGAACTGTGAAGGTTGTTTCAGGAAAGAATGTTTAAATAAACAAACTGTGGTTCACAAGAGATGAGAACATTTAAGCAAGAGGGAAAAAGAAGCATTATTTAGGTTTAGGAAGCAACATCCAAGCAAGGCTCCAGAGAATTGTAAAGTAGTCTGGAAGTAGTTTAAGAAGTGACTTAGAGGTCGAAGGGAACTTGAGGAGTCCTTGGGAGGTAGGATGAAGGAAAGCCCAAAGCGTTCTACTTGTGGGTGAAGAAGAGGAGGGTGAATAATTGAGGTAAGGACTACTCAGGAGTAAAGGTGGAAACGTGCCTGGAGGATGCGGTGATAGGGGAGGTGCCTAATGAATGTTTTGCTTCAGAGTTACCAATGAGATGGACAGTGATTGTGACGATAATATAGCAGCATGGCAATGGTAAGAAAGAGATTTTGTTGAATCTACCAATAAACACCACGTTACTAGAGAAATTGCGGGGGAGGTTGCGGGGCATCGACAATGATCATTGTATCCTCTCCGGCCACAGGGATAGTAACACATGATTGGGGGCTGTCAAATGTTCTCTAATTCAATAAACCAAATGGGTTTAATCATGGGGATTATAGACCAGTGAGTGTTACATTGGGGGTGGGCCAACCCTTGGAACGTATACTTGGGGACAGCATTTGGAGAAGCATAAACTTATTACGGGTTGCCTTTTTGGCTTTTTGATAGTAAGTGGAGAAAATGGAAGGGGAGGTGCCGAAGATAATTTTCCACAAATATGGACCAGTCACACACAGAATATCTACCAACACTTGGATCGACAGAGACTGATCAGGAGTCACCATAGCATTGTGCATGGAAAGTTTTGTTCAACAATACATTTTAAGGTTTTGAAGATGATTGTCAATGATGGTGGGGGAGTGGATGTTGTACATTGAACTACAGTAAAGCCTTTGGCAAGATGCCTCATGACAGCTTGGTCTGGAAGATAAGGTCCCATGTGGTACAGAGAGAGAAAGTTAGATGGATTTAAAAATTGCCTTGAAGGTAGCAAGCAAAGAGTGGTGGTTGAAGGTTTCTCCTCAGAATGGAGGTGGGTAACGAGTGGTGTACCGCAAGGCTGCACGTTGGAACATTTGATATTCGTTATTTGATAGCAATGAGTTGAATGCAAATGCACAAGGCTTGACCAGTCATTTCGTGGATGACACAAAATTAGTAGATTGTACCCACGGTGAAGATTATCGTAACTTATAGGGGATATAAATGGGCAGAGGAGTGGTAAATAGATTGTAAAACCAACACGAGCAGCAACGGTTTCACGCTGAGGCTGGTGACGATGTGGAGGGACCTGCCAGAAGTGGATGAGGCAGGCACAATTGCATCATTCTAGAAGCAGTTGGGATGTGAAGATGGAGTGAAGAGTCCAGGAGGGAAATGGGCCCGACACAGGAAATTAGGACCATCTCTGTGGGCACTGTGGTCGGCATTGTCTCATTGGGCTGAAGGGTCTGTGTCTGTGCTCTGTTGCTCTGTGATTCTGTCAGTAGGATTCGCCAGATATCACTGGACAGACATACAGACATGGTGTGAGAGTTAATGTTAACAGGGAATGTTTTGTCCCTGAGCGAACTGCTGCTCTGATACACAGGATGGTGATACTCTCACATTTGCAAAGTAATCCTACTCTCTCTGACTCACTGTCTGCATGTTGTGTGTAATTCAGGGCCTAACCAGCAGGTGGAGTTGTCCCGCACCGCGACCAAATGTAAACAAGACGACAACAATCAACCATCGTCAGTCAGAGTCATAATGGCTACAGGTACGTTCACTGGGATCTTTATAATTAAACTACTAGCCCTGTTGGTGCACAACAGTTCAGATAAAGAAACTTACAGGGGAGCTAACAGGGCAGAGAAAAGTTTCATCAAGCAGTGTCATTGATCCCACTGGTAAACCATACGACAAAGGAGCAGAAGTCGGCCATTCGGCCCATTGAGTCTGCTCCGCCATTTTATCTGATCCATTCT
Organism: Mobula hypostoma; assembly: GCF_963921235.1. Lineage (NCBI taxonomy): Eukaryota > Metazoa > Chordata > Chondrichthyes > Myliobatiformes > Myliobatidae > Mobula > Mobula hypostoma. The sequence continues at coordinate 1,406,783 of NW_026948219.1, forward strand.
CCCATTTAGTCCCACTCCCCTGCCTTCTCACCATAACCTTTGATGACTTGGCTACTCAGATACCTATCAATCCCTGCCTTAAATACACCTAGTGACTTGGCCTCCACTGACGCCCATGGCAACAAATTCCATAGATTGACCACCCTCTGGCTACAAAAAAAAAAATTCGCATTTCTGTTCTGAATGGGCGCCCTTCAATCCTTAAGTCATGCCCTTTCGTACTAGACTCCTCCATCATGAGAAACAACTTTGCCACATCCACTCTGCCTTTCAATATTAAAGTAGCTCTGCGTAATCGATCAATCCAACAGTTCCAGACAGGGACCTGACACCAGTAATGGTCGAATGACTCCGTTCACCAGGCAAAGCTTCACCTGAGTGAAAGGAGCCGGAGACCCTGAATCAGCAGGTCGAGAGTGAAACACAAACGGGAATGTGACAGCGGTGTTGTTTTGTTACGTAAAAATCCAGGTTCAGGGTTTGCTGCACACCAAGGCCTGTTTAGAGGTGAAAGAGATCTCCAACTTACATTTATAAAATTCAAAGGCCGATGATAAGAGCATTTCTGGGATTTCAGATATTATGTGATAATTCAACATTTCAGGTTTTGGCAGGGCAGCTATCAACTCCCCCTCGATGCACGAAGTAGATGAGGGGAATTTTCTGAACTCTGTTTTCTGTAACCGAGCTGAGAATATTGCCAGGCTTGGAAATGGCTTAGGATCAGGAGACACTTCATTTTAGATAAACCTGTGGTCTGGTTTGGTGCATCACTGTCTGGTATGGATGGGCTACTGCACAGGACCGACAGAAGCTGCAGTAGTTTATAAACCTAGTCAGCTCCATCTTGGGTACTAGCCTACAAAGTATCCAGGACATCTTTAGGAAACGGTGTCTCAGAAAGGCAGCGTCCATTATGAAGGACCTCCGGCACCCAGGGCATGCCCTTTTCTCACTGTTACCATCAGAAAGCAGGTATAGAAGCCTGAAGGCACACAGTCAGTGATTCAGGAACAGATTCGTCCTCTCTGCCATCTGATTCCTTAATGGACATTGAATCTTTGGACACTACCTTACTTTTTTTAATATACGGTCTTTCTTTTTTTGCAAGTTTAAAAAAAAAATCTATTCAATATTCGTAATTGTTTACTTGTTTATTATTTGTTTATTCATTATTATTTTTTTCCCTGCTAGATTATGTATTGCATTGAGCTGCTGCTGCTAAGTTAACAAATTTCACATCACATGCCGGTCATAATAAACCTGATTCTGATTTTGTTTTAATACCCCAGTCCATGTCTGGTCTGTGGCCAAATGTTCTCAACATTTCCCTCTTGAGATGATGTGATACCTGAATTTAAATTCCCAGTATCTTTGATGGGAGACTCGGTATAACCAATGACCAACTGTCTCTATCTCCGGTGGGCATTGTGATTGTGCTCAACTCTGTAATTCCAGGTGGAATAAAGCAGACATTACAGCCGGGAAACGGGTCCTTCGGCCCATCTAATTCATGCTGTTCTAAATGTCCCTGAGTTTGCCCGATTTCCCAGCAGCTTTTCCCAAATTTCCCTTGGCGGCTTCTCAACTTTGTAATTTTATTTGTGTTACAACTTCCTCTGGCTGCATGTAATTTAAACCCATCACCCACCACATGAAAAATTGCCCTTTCGGTTCCTTTTGAATAAATGAAGTTTTATTTCGGTCAGTACAAACATAACAAAAAAATTCATTTTCAACGATGATTTCAGAAGACAAAATTAAATAATAAAAAAACAAGAAAACATGGATATTCTTTAACGCTAACTGAAATGGTGTAGGCTGAAGCTACAGCTTATTACACCTACCCCTCTTACTTATATAAAAAGTATATTTGGTGTCAACAATCATATCAAAAAATCATAATCTTTTAAAACAAAATCCAATTCCAAATATCATTTATTTACATTACGCCCATTGATTTTAAATCATGTATATTAATATTTGTTCATTAAATTATTTTTAAATATTTTTTAAACTTGTTAAATGTGGTGCATGTTTTTAAATTCTCACTACAACTGTTCCATAGATTCACCCCTCTGACTGAAATACAATGATTTTTTTTTTACATTTGTTCTTCTCCTTTGTTTCTGAAATATACATGCTCCTCTCAAATCTCGTTGACTTTTTCTCATCTTAAACAACCTTTGGATACCTTGTGGTAACTGACAATTTTTTACTTTATACATAATTTTAAGTTTCTGCCCTCGAGTCTCAGACTCCCCTAACCTGGGAAAAAAGACTATGACTATCTACCCTATTAGCACCCCTGATTACTTTATGTACGTGTGTAAGGCCACCCTTCAAGCTCCAATAAACTCTTTTTGTTTATTGCCGCTCTTCCTCTCCAAGGAGTTGGCGGACTGTAAGGGTGACGGGTTGAACTGGGAGTACAGGGGGTTTATCTCCTCGGAACTAGCGAGGATGAAGAAGGTTTCAGTATATTCGTAGCAGACACCGGTAAAGTGTTGCCCTGTGGTGTGGGGGGCACTTGGCAACAAATTCAACAGGACCTGAAAAAACTCAGTGAGATTTGATTAGTGATGATCATTTTGGCACCTCGGTCGGTCAAATGTAAAGAACATAGAATATAAAAATCTACATCACGTTACAGTCCCTTCTGCCCACAATGTTGTGCCGACCATGTAACCTACTCTAGAAATTGACTAGAATTTCCTTGCTTCATAGCCCTTTATTTTTATGAGCTCCATGTACCTATCTAAGAGTCTCTTAAAAGACCCCATTGTATCTGCCTCTACCACCATCGCTGCCAGTGCATTCCACACACCCACAACTCTTTCTGTGATAAACTTAACCTTGACATCCCCCTTCTTCCTACTTCCAACACCTTAATAGAAACCATAGAAACTACAGCACAGAAACAGGCCTTTTGGCCCTTCCTGGCTGTGCCGAACCATTTTATGCCTAGTCCCACTGACCTGCACACGGACCATATCCCTCCATACACCTCCCATCCATGTATCTGTCCAATTTATTCTTAAATGTTAAAAAAAGTACCTGCATTTACCACCTCGTCTAGCAGCTCATTCCATACTCCCACCACTCTCTGTGTGAAGAAGCCCCCACTAATGTTCCCTTTAAACTACCCCCCCCCACCCTAAACCCATGTCCTCTGTTTTTTTTCTCCCCTTGCCTCAGTGGAAAAAGCCTGCTTGCATTCACTCTATCTATACCCATCATAATTTTACATACCTCTATCAAATCTTCCCTCATTCTTCTACGCTCCAGGGAATAAAGTCCTAACCTATTCAACCTTTCTCTGTAACTGAGTTTCTCAAGTCCCGGAAAAATCCTTATAAACCTTCTCTGCACTCTTTCAACCTTATTTATATCCTTCCTGTAATTTGGTGACCAAAACCGAACACAATACTCCAGATTCAACCTCACCAATGCCTTATACAACCTCATCATAACATTCCAGCTCTTATACTCAATACTTTGATTAATAAAGGCCAATGTACCAAAAGCTCTCTTTATGACCCTATCTACCTGTGTCGCCACTTTTAGGGAATTTTGTATCTGTATTCCCAGATCCCTCTGTTCCACTGCACTCCTCAGTGCCTTACCATTAACCCTGTATGTTCTACCTTGGTTTGTCATTCCAACGTGCAATACCTCACACTTGTCAGTATTAAACTCCATCTGCCATTTTCCAGCCCATTTTTCCAGCTGGTCCAAGTCCCTCTGCAGGCTCTGAAAACATTCCTTACTGTCTACTACACCTCCAATCTTTGTATCATCAGCAAATTTGCTGATCCAATTTACAACATTATCATCCAGATCATTGAAATGGATGACAAATAACAATGGACCCAGCACTGATCCCTGTGGCACACCACTAGTCACAGGCCTCCACTCTGAGAAGCAATTCTCTACTAGCATCTTTGGCTTCTTCCATTGAGCCAATGTCTAATCCAATTTACCTCCTCTCCATGCACACGTAGCAAATGAATTTTCCTAACTAACCTCCCATGCGGGACCTTGTCAAAGGCCTTACTGAAGTCCATGTAGACAACGTCCACTGCCTTCCCTTCATCCACTTTCCTGGTAACCTCCTCGAAAAACTCCAATAGATTGGTCAAACATGAGCTACCACGCACAAAGCCATGTTGATTCTCCCTAATAAGTCCCTGTCTATCCAAATGCTTGTAGATTCTGTCTGTTAGTACTCCCTCCAATAACTTACCCACTACCGACGTCAAATTTACCGGCCTATAATTTCCCGGATTATTTTTCAATCCTTTTTTAAACAACGGAACAACATGAGCCACGCTCCAATCCTCCGGTACCTCACCCATAGACACCGGCATTTTAAATATTTCTTCCAGGACCACTGCAATTTCAACACTAGTCTCTTTCAAGTTCCAAGGGAACACCCTGTCAGGTCCCGGGGATTTATCCACTTTAAATTTCCTCAAGATAGCAAGCACCTCCTCCTTTTCAATCTGTACAGTTTCCATGATCTCACCACTTGTTTCCCTTAATTCCATAGACTTCATGCTAGTTTCCTTAGTAAATCAGACGCAAAAAAAAAACATTTAAGACCTCCCCCATTTCGTTTGGTTCCACACATAGCCGACAACGCTGATCTTCAAGACGACCAATTTTATCCCTTACAATCCTTTTACTCATAATATACCTGTAAAAACTCTTTGGATTATCCTTCACTTTGACTGCCAAGGCAAACTCATTTCTTCTTTTAGCCCTCCTGATTTCCTTCTTAAGTATTTTCTTGCACTTTTTATACTCCTCAAGCACCTTATTTACTCCCTGTTTCCTATACATGTCATACAACTCTCTTTTCTTCTTTATCAGAGTTGCAATATCCCTTGAGAACCAAGGTTCCTTATTCCTATTCACTTTGCCTTTAATCCTGACAGGAACATACAAACTCTGCACTCTCAAAATTTCCCCTTTGAAGGCTTCCCACCTCCCAATCACATCCTTCCCAGAGAACAACCTGTCCCAATCCACGCTTTCTAGATAGTTTCTCATTTCTTCAAATTGGCCTTCTTCCAGTTCAGAACCTCAACCCTAGGACCAGATCTATCCTTTTCCATGATCAAGTTGAAACTAACGGTGTTATGATCACTGGAACCAAAGTGCTACCCTACACAGACTTCCATCACTTGTCCTAACTCGTTTCCTAACAGGAGATCCAATATTGCATCCCATCTAGTTGGTCCCTCCTGTGCAATGAACAGGGTTTGATAAGTGATCTTGATGTGCAATGAACAGGATTTGATAACTGATCGTGAAGTAAACGAGCAATTAGGAGGTAGTGACCATAATATGACAAGTTTTTATCTGCAAGTTGAGAGGGATAAGGGCAGATCAGAAGTGTCAGTATTGCAGTTGAACAAAGGAGACTATGGAGCCATTAGGGAGGAGCTGGCCAAAGTTGACTGGTCGTATATCCTAGCAGAAAAGACAGTGGAACAGCGATGGCAGGTATTCTTGGGAATAATACGCAAGGTGCAAAATCAGTTCATCCCCCGGAGAAGGAAGGATTCAAAGGGGGGAAAGTGGCCACAGTGGTTGACAAAGGAAGTCAGAGAGAGCATAGCATTAAAAAAGAAGTATAACAGAGCTAAGGTGAGTGGGAAGACTGATGATTGGGAAATTTTTAAGGAGCAACAGAACTTAACTAAAAAGGCAATGGGGGAGAAAAAATGAGGTATGAACGCCAGCTAGCTAGGAATATGAAGGAGGATAGCAATTTTTTTTTTAGGTATGTGGAGAGAAGGAAGATAGTTGAGAACAATATTGGGCCGTTGAAAAATGAATTGGGAGAAATTGTTACGGGAAACAGAGAAATGGCAGACAAATTTAATAAGTACTTTAGATCTGTCTTCACTAGGGGAGACACAAGCAATCTTCCAAATGAATGGATGTGCCAAGGACATAGGGTAACAGAGGAACTGAAACAGGTTGACATTAGAAAGGAAACGGTGATGAGCAGACTGATGGGACTGAAGGCTAAGAAATCCCCAGGTCCAGATGGTCTGCATCCTAGGGTACTAAAGGAGGTGGCTCTGGAAATTGCGGATGCATTGGCAATCATTTTCCAATGTTCCTTAGATTCAGGATCAGTTCCTGAGGATTGGCGAATGGCTAATGTTATCCCACTTTTTAAGAAAGGAGGGAGGAAGAAAACAGAGAACTATCGCCCTGTTAGCCTAACATCAGTAGTGGGGAAGATGCTAGAGTCCATTATTAAAGATGAAATAGCGGCATATCTTGATAGCAGTGATAGGATTGGGCCAAGCCAGCATGGATTTACCAAGGGCAAATCATGCTTGACTAATCTATGGAGTTTTTCGAGAATGTAACCAGGAAGATAGATGCGGGAGATCCAGTGGATGTGGTGTACCTTGACTTTCAGAAGGCATTCGATAAGGTACCACATAGCAGATTGGTGGGTAAAATCAGAGCTCATGGCATTGGGGGGAGGATATTGACATGGATAGAAAACTGGTTGGCAGATAGAAAGCAAAGGGTAGCAGTGAATGGGTGTTTCTCGGAATGGCAGGTGGTGACTAGTGGGGTGCCACAGGGCTCGGTTTTGGGACTTCAGCTGTTTACGATTTACGTCAATGATTTAGAGGAAAGTATTGTGAATAACATCAGCAAGTTTGCTGATGATACGAAGCTGGGTGGCAGTGTGACATGTGATGAGGATGTTAGGAGAATTCAAGGTGACTTGGATAAGCTGGATGAGTGGGCAGAAACTTGGCAGATGGCGCTTAATGTGAATAAGTGTGAGGTTATTCACTTTGGGAGCAAGAACAGGAAGGCAGATTATTATCTGAACGGTGTGGAGTTAGGTAAGGGAGAAATACAAAGAGATACAGGAGTACTTGTTCATCAGTCTCTGACGGTGAATGAGCAAGTGCAGCAGTCAGTGAAGAAGGCTAATGGAATTCTGGCCTTTATTACAAAGGGAATTGAGTACAAGAGCAAGGAAATCCTTTTGCATTTGTACAGGACCCTGGTGAGAGCACACCTGGAGTATTGTGTGCAGTTTTGGTCTCCAGGGTTAAGGAAGGACATCCTGGCTGTGGAGGAGGTGCAGCGTAGGTTCACTAGGTTAATTCCTGGGAAGTCCGGACTGTCTTACGCAGAGAAGTTAGAGAAACTGGGCTTCTACACGCTGGAATTAAGGAGATTGAGGGGGGATCTGATTGAGACATATAAGATTATTCAGGGATTGGACAAGATAGAGGCAGGAAATATGTTCCAGATGCTGGGAGAGTCCAGTACCAGAGGGCATGGTTTAAGAATAAGGGGTAGGTCATTTAGGACAGAGTTGAGGAGGAACTTCTTCTCCCAGAGAGTTGTGGAGGTGTGGAACGCGCTGCCTCAGAAGGCAGTGGAGGCCAATTCTCTGGATGCTTTCTAGAAGGAGCTAGATAGGTATCTTATGGATAGGGGAATCAAGAGTTATGGGGACAAGGCAGGAACCGGGTATTGATAGTAGATGATCAGCCATGATCTCAGAATGGCGATGCAGGCTCGAAGGGGCGAATGGTCTACTTCTGCAGCTATTGTCTATTGTTTCACACTCTTTGTGATGATTGGTGAAAGTTCCACCGGGCGGTAGTCGTTTCATTCTGAAGATGTAAAGTTATTTGGTACAGGGATGATGCCGGCTCATTTGAAGCCTGGATTAGTGAAGTGCTGACGATGGTCGTGAAGTTATCAGTGAGATGGTGTGCACACTGCCGGAGTATTTCGCCTGGGGTGTTTTCTGGCCCGGCAGCATCACAGGGGTTGAATCTCTGAAGAGTCCTTTCATCTGCTGTTGTTCTAAAGTGTAGTTATTCTCCTCGGAAATGGAGCTTTCGTGACTTGCTCAAGTTGCGTGCCCCGAAGCATCGTTTAGAGCGCGAGGGAGGGGACCGTCACTGATACAGTCAAAGCTAAGCAATGCCCTTGATGCCCAGCCAAATATGCCAAAGGTTGTTCCCCAGGGTTGGGGAGTCCAAAGCCAAAGAGCACAGATACAAAGAAGCGGGGATATCAGAGACACCGGAGAGGCAATCTCAATACACAGAGCGAGTGAGTATCTGGAATGAGCTGCTCAGTGTTTGCATCGTTGGTTATGTACCTCTGGTTCAGTATTCTCACCGTGTTTGGACAATTCCCACTCACTTTCATCTCTCTGTGACAACTGGAAATGAAAAAAACGCTCAAGTCGTTAGTAACCTGAAATCAAATCAGAAATTGTTTGAAGCCATTCCGACACAGGGTGTTGGATCTGAAGCATTAACTTTGTTTCTCTCCACTGATATTCTTTATCTGTTGAGTGTTTCTTGTATTTGCAGTTTTGTTTTTAGAACAGTTCGTTGGAATGATTTAAGTCTCCTGGGAAGTGGACTTGTGTAGGACGCACAATGTAATTCATTCATTTCGCCCCATTTAGTCTGTGATATTCTCTGCCTAGCCCCATCCACGTGCACCCAGACCATAGCCCTCAATACCTTCCTTATCTATGTACACATACAAAATTCTCTTAAATGCTGCAATTGAACCTGCATCCGCATTCGTGCCACCCTCTGAGTGAAGTAGTTTCTCCTCAGATTCCCCTTAAATATTTCACTTTTTGCCCTGAACCCATGATCTCATCCAATCTGAGTGGCAAAGGCCTACATTCATTCGCCCTATTTATACCATCACAGTTTAGTATACCACCAGCAGGGGTATCATTTGTATACCTCTAGCAGGCGTTCGCAGTCTGGGATCCATGGATCCCACAGTTAATGGTAGGGGTCTATGGCATAAAAAAAGTTCGGGAACCTCTGCTAGCATCTCTCCTCAATCTCCTGTGCTTCACGGAATCAATTTCTAACTTGTTTAATCTACCCTTGTAACTCAGTTCCTTAAATGCCAGCAACATCCGTGTCTGCCAGGGCTCCTGCAGTCTCTGCACTAGCCTCCCAAGAGCCATTTGTTATAAGCTGGTCCATCTCTGACACCTCCGTGTCCTTTCCTGATCTCTCTCTGTCTACATCTCGAGGGACGGGTTGTCAACCGACTTTTTTTATAAACCTACTGATTCCTATGATAATCTCGACCATACCTCTTCCCGACCTATCAATCGTAAAATGCTCTTTCCTTTTCTCAGTGTCTTTGCTTCCACTGCATCAGTTCCCAGGATGTGGCTGTCCTCCCTCCGCTGCTCCCAGGATGTGGCTGTCCTCCCTCCGCTATTGATACTGTCCTCACTCGCATTTACCATATGTCCGTGCTCACCCCATCTTGTTACCACGGTAATAGTGATAGAGTTCTTCTTGTCCTCACCTACCACCCCTTCAGCCTCTAAAACTTCCACCATCTCCAAAGAGATCTTACAACTAGACGTATCTTTACCTTCCTCTCTCCCACCCCGCCCTCTTCTTTCAACAGGGATCACTCTCTCCACAATTCCCTTCTTCATTCATCCTTCCTCATTAAACTCCCTTCAGTCACTTATTTCTGACAGCGACCTATGTGCGACAGCTACCCGTACACCTCCTCCCTCACCTCCATTCAAAGCCCAGAACAGTCCTTCCAGGAACACTTCACTCGCGAATCTGCTGGGGTCACCTATTGTGTCCTGTGCTCCCGATGCGGCCTCATTTACATTGGTGAGATCCGCCATAAATAGGGAGTCCGTATTGTTGAGCATCTCTGTAACATCTGCCACAAGGACGACTTCGTAGTAGCCGAACATCTTAATTCTGATTCCCATTCCGACATCTCGATCGATGGTCTCCTCTTGTGCCAAGATGAGACCGCCCTCAAGGTGGAGGAGCAACACCTTGTATTTCATCTGGGTACCCTCAAAACTGATGGTATGATATTGAATTCTCCTTCCAGTAAACATAGTTCCCCCCACCCACTTCTCTGTTATCCACTATGAACTTTCATTTCTGCTCACCAGCCTATTACTTACCCCTGGGTCCCCTCTTTCCCTTTCTCCTATTGATACCACTCCGATTCTTTATTCTCCAGCCCTTGACCTGCCCATCACTTGACTTCAGCCATAACCTTCCAGCTCGCCTCTTTCTCCTCCCCGACCTTTTTGTTCAGATATCTTCCCCATCTTCCTCAGCAATGAAGAAGGCTCTTTGCCCAAAATGTCGAATGTTTACTCTTTTCCATAGATACTGCCTGATGTGCTGAGTTCCACCAGCACTTTTTGTGCGTTGCTTTGTATTTCCAGCATTTGCAGGCTTTATCGTGCTTACGTATGGTAATTACCATAACGATTATTTGGGATTTGTTGAGATTATATCAGGAATCTGGTGTAAAATCCTGCACCCGTACTAACACGGGTTATAAAGACCAAAGAACAAACTACCGGAGGAACTCAGTAGGTCGGGCAGCATCTGTGGAGAGAAATGGACCGTCAACATTTCGGGCCGAGACCCTCCCTCTGGACTGAGAGTAGGCAGGAAATAGTCGAAGAAAAGAGGTGAGGGGTGGGGATGGGGCAAGAGCTGGGGAGTGAGAGGTGGATCCAGGTGAGGGGGAGGTGGAAAGTTGGAAATAGTGACGGGGTGGGACGTGAGTGGTGGGGGCAACATGGGGCTGTAGAAGGTGGAAATTAATTCCATAGATGATGAAAAAAGAGGTTAGAGAGTATTTATTATGGACATTCACCAGACTGATTACTGGAGGTCGATGAAGATTAGTGATCGTCTTCAAATAAAACAGAAATCAGCAGATGTGAGGTGACCGAATGGATCGAGGAAATGAGAATCAGCCAAGAACATTTGTCCGAGATGGGAGAGCAACCGTCATATTGATGGTTGAGGGGCTGAATGGCCACCTTCTGTTGTTTCTCACTTGGTATTTCCGTGTTACTGTCCTATAAGCCCGGAGGAATGTAAATAGAAATCAGTGTTTATAAACACAGAGGGTGATTTGAATGAGAAGTTCGCATTTGAATGAAAAGTTCGCAGGGCCAGATGGTCTGCATCCTAGAGTGCTTAAGGAAGTAACCCAAGAAATAGTGGATGCATTAGTGATAATTTTTCAAAACTCGTTAGATTCTGGACTAGTTCCTGAGGATTGGAGGGTGGCTAATGTAACCCCACGTTTTAAAAAAGGAGGGAGAGAGAAACCGGGGAATTATAGACCGGTTAGCCTAACGTCGGTGGTGGGGAAACTGCTGGAGTCAGTTATCAAGGATGTGATAACAGCACATTTGGAAAGCGGTGAAATCATCGGACAAAGTCAGCATGGATTTGTGAAAGGAAAATCATGTCTGACGAATCTCATAGAATTTTTTGAGGATGTAACTAGTAGAGTGGATAGGGGAGAACCAGTGGATGTGGTATATTTGGATTTTCAAAAGGCTTTTGACAAGGTCCCACACAGGAGATTAGTGTGCAAACTTAAAGCACACGGTATTGGGGGTAAGGTATTGTTGTGGGTGGAGAATTGGTTAGCAGACAGGAAGCAAAGAGTGGGAATAAACGGGACCTTTTCAGAATGGCAGGCGGTGACTAGTGGGGTACCGCAAGGCTCAGTGCTGGGACCCCAGTTGTTTACAATATATATTAATGACTTGGATGAGGGAATTAAATGCAGCATCTCCAAGTTTGCGGATGACACGAAGCTGGGTGGCAGTGTTAGCAGTGAGGAGGATGCTAAGAGGATGCAGGGTGACTTGGATAGGTTGAGTGAGTGGGCAAATTCATGGCAGATGCAATTTAATGTGGATAAATGTGAAGTTATCCACTTTGGTGGCAAAAATAGGAAAACAGATTATTATCTGAATGGTGGCCGATTAGGAAAAGGGGAGGTGCAACGAGACCTGGGTGTCATTATACACCAGTCATTGAAAGTGGGCATGCAGGTACAGCAGGCGGTGAAAAAGGCGAATGGTATGCTGGCATTTATGGCGAGAGGATTCGAGTACAGGAGCAGGGAGGTACTACTGCAGTTGTACAAGGCCTTGGTGAGACCACACCTGGAGTATTGTGTGCAGTTTTGGTCCCCTAATCTGAGGAAAGACATCTTTGCCATAGAGGGAGTACAAAGAAGGTTCACCAGATTGATTCCTGGGATGGCAGGACTTTCATATGAAGAAAGACTGGATGAACTGGGCTTGTACTCGTTGGAATTTAGAAGATTGAGGGGGGATCTGATTGAAACGTATAAGATCCTAAAGGGATTGGACAGGCTAGATGCAGGAAGATTGTTCCCGATGTAGGGGAAGTCCAGAACGAGGGGTCACAGTTTGAGGATAGAGGGGAAGCCTTTTAGGACCGAGATTAGGAAAAAACTTCTTCACACAGAGAGTGGTAAATCTGTGGAATTGTCTGCCACAGGAAACTGTTGAGGCCAGTTCATTGGCTATATTTAAGAGGGAGTTAGATATGGCCCTTGTGGCTACGGGGGTCAGGGGGTATGGAGGGAAGGCTGGGCGGGGTTCTGAGTTGGATGCCATGATCATAATAAATGGCGGTGCAGGCTCGAAGGGCCGAATGGCCTACTCCTGCACCGATTTTCTATGTTTCTATGTTTCTATTTCCTATTTGGGTCGGAAATGCATGTCGGATCGGGATAGGAATTCAACAGATAACTCTGAGACAGGGGGATGTGGGGGTGGATCAATGGGGAAGGGGAGAATACACAGGGAATATTAAAAATGTAGTCGGTGTAAATATGAAATAATTGAAAGATGCGGATTGTGGGTCGGGCAGCGTGTGGGGACGAGGAACAGGGTCACCGGTTCAGGTGGTAGACCCTCCACACGTCATGTGATCCACTTTCTCGATTTTATTTCAACGCAGATCTGCAACATTTGCGGGTTTTTTTACGAGGCCCCGCCCACGGTCTGATGACGCGGCCATTACTTCGCAAATACCCACAGTCCACGGATGGGCGGTAGTTTTCTTTCCGTTCTGTCTTGAAGCGTATCGTCGGCGGGGAGCCGGGGGACGGATCACTTGTCTGCGGGGCAAATGTATCGTTACCGTCGGTGAGTACTAAGGCCCGTTCCGAGTGGGCGTGGGGGGACGAGACCGACAATTTCCCGTAGGTGAGAACTAAGACCGATCCCGAGGGGCGTGGCCTGATGTTGGGCAGTGTTCCTGGGGAACCTGTTTCCCACCACCTCATTGATGTATATCACCCATCTTGTTCAACCTCTGTCCAGTCTGTATCCCATCACCTCAATGATATATATCAACCATCTTGTTCAATCTCTGTCCAGTCTGTATCCCATCACCTCAATGATATATATCAACCATCTTGTTCAATCTCTGTCCAGTCTGTATCCCACCACCTCAATGATATATATCAACCATCTTGTTCAATCTCTGTCCAGTCTGTATCCCACCACCGCAATGATATATATTAACCATCTTGTTCAATCTCTGTCCAGTCTGTATCCCACCACATCAATGATATATATCAACATCTTTCTTATAACCTTTGCCATCATTGTGAAATGTTGTTTCGCACCTTTTACATCATTGCGTTTTCCAGGAATAGTTTTGTTTTTCGTTAGCTAGAACTGAATACAGCGCGAGGCAGGGCAAAATCAGCCATTGCAATTTTAGTTTCCCCGTTACAAAATAGCTGCTTTGTATCTTTGCCATAATTAAACATGTAGAACATGATTAACTAGTTATTTCCTTTTTCGGTTATTTTCGGTGAGCCCCTTCCTCCGTTTCCATGGTAACAGCCCGTCAGAGCTGCAGCAAGTGTTGCAAGAAGAATTACACATTTTTATCGCCCTGTGGTCACCGCCTCTCAGCATGGAGACAGTAGCCTCAGGAGTAAATGCAACCGAATGATATTGGGTTGAAAGGATGCTGTGAGCATTGACTGTATGGGATGTATTACACCAGGGTCAGAATGAACTGAGAACTAACCAATTAGAGGGGTGGGGTGGCATTTACACAAATCTGTTGAACAGATTGAGATGCCCCATCATTTTTCAATCAGTTAATATTTGTACAATAAAATAGAGGGGGGGGGACTACTGTTGCAGGTAATTTAAAGCATGAATATGAAAATACTGGAAGCGCTCAGCAGGTCGGCAGCATCTTGAGCAGCCCCAGTTCTGACACTGAGTCTTCCGCCATTTCTCCCTTTACAGATGTGTCCTGATGTACTGAATTCCCAGCATTTTCTATTGCAAAATTTTACATAATGAACAGTTTGTTCCTGCTACACTGTGGGAAACATAGCAGCCAACTGTGCTGGGCAAGATCCCACAGATCAATGGCATAGTGATCAAATGTGCTCAGTTTAGCCGTTGGAGTCAAGCTGAAGTGTATCCGCATCCTCTCACAATGTACAGACCGGTGAACCAGCCTGAGCCCTGGCCCCGGCAGACGGTCATTAGGTTCCAGTTCCACCTCAGTTTGTGAATCGGAAATGGCAGGAACTCCACAATCCACGGCAAATACCTCCCAGGGGAGTCTGTGTCCGGGTTATCATATTGCGATGGAGTCTCTGAGAATAAAGAACTGTCAGTATATGGGCTACAGTCCAGACTGGTAATTCTACAAACAGCAAAGCGTCACAGGGGAGTCTGTGTGTGGGTTATCATATTAGGAAGGAGTCTGTAAGAATATGGAACTGGCGGTATACGGGCTTCAGTCCAGGTTGGTAATTCTACAGCTGGGATCGGAATTTCCTCACTCTGCAGTGAGGCTGCACTCCGCTCTGGTTGTGGGAAACGCCGCCTACACCACTCAGTGGGATGTCATGTCTGTCAAGTATTCTGAGGAGTTTTGAAAAGAACTATGGGGATGGATGAAGTTGAGCAAGGATGTTGCCCACATGGACTTTGGTAAAACCTCTAACCAGATCCTGCATGCCATCTGATCTGAAGGGTTCGGTCACGTGGGATTCAAGGGGCTCTTTCTGCCTACATATTTCGGATAGAGAGGCAGCTAAATTGCTTCCGGCGTACTGAAGCTGAGTTTTGGGAGGCCGATATGGGAGTGGCTGAGGCCCTGGATACATTACTGCTGATTTGTCTGGACCCCGATGAGAAGGACGGCGTTTCCACTTTTGTGGGAACAAACACTCCTGTTGTGAGGAGGCTCATGGGAGCCTGCAGAGAGAAAGCTGGAGAGATCTTCCTGAGAGCATTGTCCGTTCACCCGGTGTTTCTAGCCGCTTTTCAGGAAGTGCGTTGCTGCATTGGGCCGGATCACGAGTTCAGACAAGGGACTGTCTGGTTTACCCAGACCAAGACAATCGTCTTACGGTCCGGGGAAGAAGCGAGAGTAATGTAAAACCCCAAATTTCTCGGCATGACCGAGGGCGAGGCCCTCTTGGTGGATGCTCCGGAAGAGCACGAAGACGAGCCGGGCGTGCTTGCTGGGGTACTGGTGAGGCCCGAACTGCAGAAGCCCTGGGTTGTACGGGCGAAACGGATGGCCGTGATCGTCAGGGACACTACGAAGAGGGAGGTCACCTTCAAGCGGGGAATGCGCCTGTCGAATTTTTTCCCCGGTGACGGTAATGTCTCGTATCCCTGTGAGACAATCCGGGGAGAAACTATTGGCAAAGGGGTGAAAGCTGACCGCTGAGTCACTCAACTTCGGGGACTCCCCGGTGCCGCCGGGTTGGAAAAGGAGGCTGGTAAAGAAGATGGTGGAGCTGGAAGGTGTCTTTTTCACTGGCGAGTTTGATGTGGGTTGTTCCAAGAGCACACGTTATACTATCCGGGTGAGTGAGAACACTCCGTTTATTGAGAGGGCGCGGCCACTGTCCCCTGCAGACGTGGAAGATGTGCGGCAGCATTTCTGTAAGCTGAAGGAAGCTGGGATCATCACTGAGACCAGAAGCCCCTATGCATCTCCAATAGTACTGGCCCGAAACACGATAGGGAAGGTACACATGTGTGTGGACTACAGGACTCCGAACAGGCATATTATCACTGACCAGCATACGGACCCAAGGATCGAGGACGCGCTGGCCTGTCTGAGTGGTGCGAAGTGGTTCAGTGTGCTGGACATGAGGAATGACTATTACCAGATCCCTGTCAGTGAGGCCGACAATGAGAATACGGCATTTATATGTCACCTGGGAATTTTCCAGTTCGAAACGATGCCCCAGGGCATATCGGAGGCACCTGCAAAATTCCAGCGTATCAAGGAGAAAACCGTGGGGTCCATGAGCGCATGCAGGGCTGGACAGGGATGGAGAGTGGGAGAACTTTACTATCCCGGGGGAGAAAGGCATGTGTCAGTTTGCCATCACGGTGAAGGCAGACGGGAAGCAGAGACAGGATCGAAAGGTAGATCAACTGGGAGATCCGATGACGCCGTTCCAGAAGTTTGCTGTAACCTGACTGCTCTGAAGACAAACCAGTTGCCGGAATTGAGTTCTGGCGAAATGGCAGCTGCTCGGCGAGATGACCCGGACATCGATACTATTTGGTCAGCAGTCAAGAAGGGAGACACGGCTCAGGCAGAGAAGAGGAAACACGTTATTTTGCCTCCATTACTGAGAGAATGGCCCAGGTTGGAGTTGAGGAACCAGATCCTATGCCGGGTCACGTCGCCTCCGGACAGACCTCGCCGTTCCGTACTAGTTCTCCCAGCGAAGTATCGGGAATTATGTTGAAGTCACTTCATGATGATTCTGGACATTTGGGGTTTGAAAAGACCTATAGATTGTTCCATAGGTCTACTGGCCCCAAATGAATCCAAAGGTCGAAGAATACTGCAAGTCGTGCATTCGATGCATGTGCAGGAAGACAGCGCCTACGCGGGAATCTCCCTTGTCCCATTTGCAGAGTGCGGGACTCCTTGACCTGGTGTGTATCGACTTCGTGTCAATAGAACCCGATGCCAGCAGCACGGCGAATGTCTTAGTCATCACGGATCACTACACCAGATATGCGCAGGCTGTCCCTACTAATGATCAGACGGAGTCCACGGAGGCAAAAGTATTTTGAGAGAAATATTTAATTTATTATGGTCTCCACAGGCGGATATATAGTAAT
The DNA here is from genome assembly GCF_963921235.1 of Mobula hypostoma. NCBI lineage: Eukaryota > Metazoa > Chordata > Chondrichthyes > Myliobatiformes > Myliobatidae > Mobula > Mobula hypostoma. The sequence continues at coordinate 1,423,812 of NW_026948219.1, forward strand.
CGGGAACGGGACTTCGAGAGCAGACTCATCTATGAGTTACTGGGCATGCTTGGAGTCGAGAAGTCGGGGATTACTCACAATCATCCGCTGGTCGATCCCCAGCCCGAGAGATTCAATCAGATCCTGATAGACATGCTCAGGACCTTGGAGATCAACAAGGCCAGCAGGTGGAGTCAACATTTTGGACTTCTGGCCAACTGTTACAACCGTACACGAAATGAAGCTACCGGGTACTCGCCATATTAGCTGATGTTCAGGCGCGAAGCGAGGTTGCCCGTCGACCTTTATTCTGGGACTAATGAGGGCGACTTACCACCGAAGACGTGTCTGAAGTATATGTCTGATACGAGTAGAGAGCTGGAAAAAGCATATGAATTAGCTGGGGCCGCGGCAGTCAGGCAGAATCAAGGAAATAAGAGGAGGTACGATCAAAAGGTGAGGTTCTCCCATCTCCTGCCGGAAGAGCGAGTCCTCATAATGAATTTGGGGCTACCTGGGAAGCATAATTTGGCTGATCCCTGGGCGGCTACGCCCGATGTGGTGGAGAGTCAAGTGCCAAACGTACCAGTTTTCCGGGTGAAACCAGAGGATGGGAATGGGCCTGTCACGATTCTCCATCAGAACCACCTTCTGCCTCTGGGACAGGAGGTGCAGGTTGACTCAGAGCTCGACCTGCAGCCTACACCACTAAGTAAACTCTGAGGAAACCCTGGGCAACTGCAGGACGAACAACAGGAGAGATTAGACCGGCCCCGCCGCCACTGAGCGGGATACTGATTCGGTGGCTTTAGAAATCGTGGACGCATTGGTGATTATTTTCCAATGTTCGATAGATTCAGGATCAGTTCCTCTGGATTGGCGGGTGGCTAATGTTGTCCCACTTTTCAAGAAAGCAGGGAGAGGGAAAACAGGGAATTATAGACCGATTAGCCTGACGTCAGTGGTGGGAAAGATGCTGGAGTCCATTATAAAAGATGAAATTATGACACGTTTGGGCAGCAGTAACAGGATCAGTCCGAGTCGGTATGGATTTACGAAGGGTAAATCGTGCTTGACTAACCTTCTGGGATTTTCTGAGGATGTAACTAGGAAAATGGACAAGGGAGAGCCAGTGGATGCAGTATACCCGGATTTTCAGAAAGCCTTTGATAAAGTCCCACATTGGAAATTAGTGGGCAGCATTAGGGAACGTGGTATTGGGCGCAGACTACTGCGATGGATTGAAAATTGGCTGGCTGACAGGAAACAAAGAGTAGAGATTAACGGGTCCCTTTCGGAATGGCAGGTGGTGACCAATGGGGTACCGCAGGGTTCAATGCTGGGACCGCAGCTGTTTTTAATATAGATTAATGATTTAGATGAAGGGATTAAAAGTAAGATTAGCAAATTTTCAGATGACACAAAGCTGGGTGGCAGTGTGAAATGTGAGGAGGATGTTATAAGGATGCAGGGTGACTTGGACAGGTTGGGTGAGTGGGCGGATGCATGGCAGATGAAGTTTAATGTGGATAAATGTGAGGTTGTCCACTTTGGTGGTAAGAACAGGAAGGCAGATCATTATCTAAATGGAGTCAAGTTAGGAAAAGGGGAAGTACAAGGAGATCTAGGTATTCTTGTACATCTGTCACAGAAAGCAAGCATGCAGGTACATCAGGCAGTGAAGAAAGCTGATAGCATGCTGACCTTCATAACAAGGGGAATTGAGAATAGGAGCAAAGAAGTCCTTCTGAAGCTCTACAGGGCCCTGGTGAGACCACACCTGGAGAATTGTGTGCAGTTTTGGTCTCCAAATTTGAGGAAGGACATTCTTGCTATTGAAGGAGTGCAGCGGAGGTTCACGAGGTTAATTCCCGGGACGGCGGGACTGTCATATGTCGAAAGATTGAAGCGACTGAGCTTGTATACACTGGAATTTAGAAGGAAGGGGCGGGGGGGTGGGGTCTGATTGAAACATATAGCATTATTAAGGGATGGGACACGCTGGAGGCAGGAAGCATTGTAAGGGATAAAATTGGTCGTCTTGAAGATCAGAGTGGTCGGCTATGTGCGGAACCAAAGGAAATGGGGGAGATGCTTAATAGTTTGTTATTTTTTGCGTCTGTATTTACTAAGGAAACTGGCATGAAGTCTATGGAATTGACGGAAACAAGTAGTGAGATAAAGGAAACAGTACAGATTGAAAAGGAGGAGGTGCTTGCTGTCTTGAGGAAAATTAAAGTGGATAAATCCCCGGGACCTGACAGAGTGTTCCCTCGGACCTTGAAGGAGACTAGTGTTGAAATTGCAGGGGCCCTGGCAGAAATATTTAAAATGTCGCTGTCTGCGGGTGAGGTGCCGGAGGATTGGAGAGTGGCTCATGTTGTTCCATTGTTTAAAAAAGGATCGAAAAGCAATCCGGGAAATTATAGGCCGGTGAGTTTAACGTCGGTAGTAGGTAAGTTATTGGAGGGAGTACTAAGAGATAGAATCTAGAAGCATTTGTATAGACAGGGACTTATTAAGGAGAGTCAACATGGCTTTGTGCGTGGTAGGTCATGTTTGACCAATCTATTGGAGTTTTTTCGAGGAGGTTACCAGGAAAGTGGATGAAGGGAAGGCAGTGGATATTGTCTACATGGATTTCAGTAAGGCATTTGACAAGGTCCCGCATGGGAGGTTAGTTAGGAAAATTCAGTCGCTAGGTATACATGGAGAGGTGATAAATTGGATTAGACATTGGCTCAATGGAAGAAGCCAAAGAGCGGTAGTAGAGAATTGCTTCTCCGAGTGGAGGCCTGTGACTAGTGGTGTGCCACAGGGATCAGTGCTGGGTCCATTGTTATTTGTCATCTATATCAATGATCTGGATGATAATGTGGTAAATTGGATCAGCAAATTTGCTGATGTTACAAAGATTGGAGGTGTAGTAGACAGTGAGGAAGGTTTTCAGAGCCTGCAGAAGGACTTGGACCAGCTGGAAAAATGGGCTGAAAATTGGCAAATGGAGTTTAATACTGATAAGTGTGAGGTATTGCACGTTGGAAGGACAAACTAAGGTAGAACATACAGGGTTAATGGTAAGGCACTGAGGAGTACAGTAGAACAGAGGGATCTGGAAATACAGATACAAAACTCCCTAAAAGTGGCGTCACAACTAGATAGGGTCGTAAAGAGAGCTTTTGGTACATTGGCCTTTATTAATCAAAGTATTAAGTATAAGAGCTGGAATGATATGATGAGGTTGTATAAGGCATTGGTGAGGCCGAATCTGGAGTATTGTGGTCAGTTTTGGTCACCAAATTACAGGAAGGATATAAATAAGGTTGAAAGAGTGCAGAGAAGATTTACAAGGATGTTGCCAGGACTTGAGAAACTCAGTTACAGAGAAAGGTTAGGACTTTATTCCCTGGAGCATAGAAGAATGAGGGGTGATTTGATAGAGGTATATAAAATTATGATGGGTATAGATACAGTGAATGCAAGCAGGCTTTTTCCACTGAGCCAAGGGGAGAAAAAAACAGAGGAGATGGGTTAAGGGTGAGGGTGGAAAAGTTTAAAGGGAACATTGGGGGGGGGTGCTTCTTCACACAGAGAGTGGTGGGAGTATGGAATGAGCTGCCAGATGAGGTGGTAAATGCGGGTTCTTTTTTTAACATTTAATAATAAATTGGACAGATACATGGTTGGGAGGTGTATGGAGGGATATGGTCCGTGTGCAGGTCAGTGGGACTAGGCACAAAATGGTTCGGCACAACCAAGAAGGGCCAAAAGGCCTGTTTCTGTGCTGTAGTTTCTATGGTTTCTATGATGGGTGAGTCCAGAACTAGAGGCCACAGTTTAAGAATAAGCGGTAGGCTATTTAGAACGGAGTTGAGGGAAAACTTTTTCACCCAGGGAGTGGTGGATAGGTGGTATGCTCTGCCCCAGAAGGCAGTGGAAGCCAGGTCTGGTTTATGCTGCTTTTTGCTAACTGCCCTATGATTGAGGAAGAGATTTCCAACCCTTCTCAAGCTGAGTCACGTGAAATCGGTGGACAGGCAGGCTTCTATCTGTAGAAAGCCCAGGTTGCAGCGGGACCCTGCAAAGGATGAAGCGGGCCTCAGTCAAGGGTCCGAGTTGAAGGTGGGCACGAGTGATAGGCCGGGGGAGGCCTCGCCAGGTAGACCAAAAGTATCACCAGTAGTGTCGGAACATGAAGAGGTAGATGAGGGGGAACGGTGGTTTCACAGAATCAGGAGACCACAGGATAGGCTGCCCTACGGAGTGCCGGGGTAACAGAGGGTGACCCCTACCGCTTTGGGGAGATGTGTCACTGCCTTTTACACGTCGATTGCACTTTGTGTTTTGCAGGAAGGGTTGGCCAATTATGTCAAAGTCATGAGGGCATGAATAAATGTGGTAGGGGTAGAGTGTAACGCCGTGAGAAAGGTTTCACTGATAATGCAATGGCTTCTCTGTAGCTGCAGTGATTGGATTATGGCTAGAGATAACGGGGACTTTGGAATATGCCCTGTCCAACGAGAGGAGTGGTTTTCTTTCTTGTGGGCCGAAAGCGAGAGATTCGCGGGCCTTCGTTCGGCAGAAGGTGAAGAGAGAAGTTACCAGAACGTAGAGGTCGTAGACGTCATGACGCAGTGGACGTGGAATGGGGCCGGGAGGGGCGGGAGCAGGGCGGGAAACAATGGAGAACTAAAGGACGGGGAAACCGTGAGCTCCGACGTAAACTAAATCGTTTAATTGCATATGGTGCACTGTCTGTTATTTTGTGGTACTGGTTTGTAACATCCACACAAACGAGATTTCACAAGTTTGGCGCGGCCGGAGACTGTCTTCCCATAGGCTAACGCCACCGGCCCAACCTGAGGGTTACAACTGCAACAAGCGACAAGCAGCTCATGGTCTGAGACTGTCGTAGGACAGAGGGACCGAGGAGTATAAGCGCACAATTCGCTCAATGCGGCGACACGGGGTGGTGAAGAGGTGTTTACCACGCCGTCCTTCAACAGTCGATGTACTGAGTGCAGGAGTTGTGACATTATTTTATTTTTTTAACTGAGAATTTTAAAAATAATGGCCGCACTGCCCATAAAATCCCCCGATTTAATCTTAGTCTTATCACAGGACAATTTACAATGACCAATTAACCTGCCCACCGGTACGTCTTAAGACTGTCGTCGGGGGGTGGGGGGGGGGGGAGGGGCGGCAACCGGATCAACTGGAGGAAACCCATGCGATCATGGTGAGTACCTGCAAACTCTTGCAGGCAGCGGCGGGAATTGCAACTGGGTCGTTTGAACTGTAAAGAGCTGTATTAACCATTATGTATGAGTCGTTGGTGAGACTGTGTTTGTAGCACAAAGTATAGTTCTAGACGCTCTATGTTTGAAAACCTTTGGTTAAAGTGGAAATAGTGCAGAGAAGATTTGCGAGTGTGTTATCAGGGCCAGAAGGCCCATTTTTTGGGGAGAGGATTTCCACTCTATGTCTGAGACTGAGCAGCGACCTGACAGAAGTATTTTCAATCTGAAGGGCAGAGTAACTGACTCACTCTGTTTTATTTGTGTAATACAGGTTAGTGCAAGCAGGTGAGTCTTCCTCCCACCCGGACGGCGGAGAAGCAGACGCCAATCAACCAACGTCAGTCGGAGTCAGAATGGACACAGGTATGTTCACTGGGCTCTTTCTCGTTAAAAACCCGTCCTTATGGTACACGTGTAGTCAACTCATCAGTAGTTCAGAGGAATAGACTTGGGCGCTAAAGGGGCACAACGAAAGTGCCATCAAACGGGGTCATTGACCGTACTGGTAAAGCGACCTTGAGCACTGGAACAATTCACCAGGTCCAGCGCAGGGACCAAACAACGGGAATGGTCGAATCACTCCGCTCACCGTGCAAATCTTCACCTGAGTGAAAGGGGAAGGAGCTCCTGAATAAGGTGTGTGTGGGCAAAACTCAGAAAGGAATACAGCACCGGGCATGTAACCGTCCAGGGAACAGACAGAATTTCCGTCAGTATTTGTTACATCCTAATGTGTGAAATGCCTTCAACAGGCAGTGAGAGAAACAGATGCTGTTTTCTCTTTTGGAAGGCCAGTAGTGAATTCTCCCCGGATTTTCGGGTTCTTGCACAAAGGAGGTAAGGGGAGTTTCCCGGTGTCCGTTTCTGTGGTCGAGTTAAGGAACGTTATATTGTGGGAGAATGTGCTGGGTGCGGGAGACAGTGAACAAGAAAAAATTAAATAGGGATTCTGGCGGTGCGGTGTGGTCCACTGAAACAATGAAATCTCCTTGGCGAATAGGATTAAAGTAAAACAAAATGATAAGTAGAGAGGGCACCGCACAAAATGCTGGAGGAACTCAGCAGGTCAGGCAGCATCTATAGAGAAAAATTAACTATCGACGTTTCGGCTTGAGGAATTTTAATCAGAGAATTCGTAAATTGATTTCAAAGTTGTATTGGGCACATACAATGGAGTCAGGATTGGAGGAGCATTGTTCTGGCTGAAGGTCTGTGACCAGTAGTGCCCGCAAGGATCACTGTTTCGCCATGAGTCATGTGTGATGTAAATACATTAATAATAAACTATATATTACTCAAAATGATATCTTTGTAAAACCACATAAGTGGACTGATTCGTTGACTTGCAGAGTTGGCGGAGTTGAGTAAATTTGGGACTGTTGTCAAAGTGTTCAGCATCCAATCAGAAATATGAACAGAGAGTCACCAAGTACAGTTAATTCAGGCAAATGTGAGAAGTTGCACTTTGGGAGGTCAACTTTGCGAGCGATGTGCACAGTGAATGCTGGGACCGGTAATACAATTGATGTACGACGGGTCTTGTGATGAATATGCATAGCTCCCTGAAAGTGGCAATACAATTGGTAACATGCGAATGATGAATTGAGGTATTTGTTAAAGTTGGGCTGTAACTGGATGAAAGTTGGTTAAGAGACAATTTCAATATTGTGCAGAAATCTGGTAAGCACATCACGAGAATGATGTGGAGGTTCTGGAGAGTGTGCAGACGAGTTTCACCACAAATCCCAGAGTGAATAGACTTAAGATTAGAGGGGAAAGTTTAAAAGGGATTTAGGATGCATGTTATCCACAGACAGTGATCAGTGCCTGGAACGTGCAGCCTGGGGGTGGGACGAGGGGTTCTGAAAACGGATACCCAGCAGCATCTGAGAGGCGTTTGAACTCATGAGTAGGCCGGGAACGGAGGGATATTGACACGTTCCTGAAGATGGGATTGGTTTAAATTGGCATCGTGGCTGCCTTCGCATGAGACATCTACTATTTTATGTTCTATGACTGACTACAGATCTGAACTCCGCAATCTCTGCCTTCCTGTCAAATTGTGAGGATCACCAACTGTACCAGTTGACGAGATTCTACATGAAGCGACTGGAGCAGGCGATTGAGGAGCGTGTGGAGGAAGTCGGCTTTATGTTAATGGGCGAGGATCACTTCACCGGGTCAGAGTATCACGTAAGTGACAGGAACATAGACTGAGTATAGATTCTACTGAATCTGTCACAGACAGACAGCACCGGTGCATTGGCACCTCTGGGCTATGAAAATCCTGCAATGCTTGTGCTGAACATCAAGGAAAGAGTTTTCATCTCTGGAAACCCCATTCACCAATACAAGCCTCTCGTCAGTTTTCTGAACACATTCATTTTTTGGACAGGTTAGGATACAGACAATGATTGACAGGTGTCTTTAATAATATAACAATTGATGGACATTGAAAGTGGACAGAGAACCACTTTACACCACTCCGTCTGACATCACATCATGCTCCCAATGTTCGACCTTAATGGCCATTCACCAATCTGTGTTCTTCTGATGACCCACGGGTTTACCACAAATCAAATATATAGTGACTTATTTCTCAGCTCATTTCTCAAGTCGACCTTCAACCCCATTTTCAATTGACCAGGTAACACTGATTATCGTCTCTCATTTGAACTGCTAATCCTTTTTTGATCAATATCCCAACATGCCTCATGGTTCTGTAACCTTCTGTTAGTTGTGACTCTTCCAATTTGAGTTTGAAATTATAGACAAGAGACAATAGACAATAGACAACAGGTGCAGGAGTAGGCCACTCGGCCCTTCAAGCCAGCACCGCCATTCACTGTGATCATGGCTGATCATCCACAATCAGTATCCAGTTCCTGCCTTATCTCCATAATCTTTGACTTCGCTATCTATTACCACAGCATATACTGTTAACACTGGGATGTGCAACATCACTATCACTTAAAATATTCCAAGCATCTACCGCTCACACAGAATTACAAAGAAACAGCTTTCCAATGGTCTTTGTGCTACTGGAGTGCATTCACCTATTGCTACCCAGACTGAATTTTAATGAAGAGCCACACACCATACCGAACACTACTTTCCACGTGAGGCAGCTGACAATTTCACTCCAAACTTCTTACTCAACATTAGCACCAGTTGGCTTTGATTTGTCACACGTGCACAATAGTCCTGAATTTGCTGTCTGCTCCTCACTGCCAATTCCCAGCTGTAGGCTGACACTGGACCCCTCGTGGAGCCTGGCAGTGAAGTGTGAACCTGATGCGGTTCACCAGCAATTTCCCTGGGGAAACATGAACAGTGACCCTGCCATAATTTGACCTAGCCATAGTCATCAAACTCTACAGTACAGCAACAGGCTGTTCCGCTCATCTGGACCACACCGACCTATTGTCTGCTTAGTCCCATTGACCTGAACCCGGACTGGAGACATCCATAACTTCCCCCATTGGTGAATTTACCCAAATTGATCGTAAATGTTCAAATCGAATTTACATCGACTAATTCCGATGGCAGCACGTTCCACGTTCTCAGCAGCGTCTGAGTGAACAAGTTCCCCCTCATATTGCCTTTCACCTGTCATCGTTACCCCATGTCCTCTAATTCCAGTCCCACCCAACCTCAGTAGTAAATGCCTTTCAGCAATTACTCTATCTATACCTTTTATAAACTTGTATACCCCTATCACATCTCTCCTGGTCCTCCTGAACTCTGTGGAATAACGTCCTAACGTATTCACACTTTCCCTATATCTCAGGACCTCAAGTCCTGGCAACAATCTGCATTTTTTTTTCTGCACTAGTTCAATCTTATTAATATCCTTCCGAGAAGTAGGTATACAAATTGCTTCAAATTAGCCTCTGACACATCAATTTATACATATATCCCAACTTCTGTATTCAATATTTTGATTTATGAAAGCCCATGTCCTAAAAGCTTTACAACGCCATCTAACTTCGACAACACTTTCAAGAAATTTTGGATCTGTATTCCCTGATACCTTAGTTTTACCGCACTGCTCAATGTCTTAGTGTTATCGTGGTTTGTCCTCAAAAAGTGCAACACCTCACACGTGTCTTCTTTAAATTCTATCTCCCAATCTCCATTCCACCTTTTTCTAGCTGTCCCATGTCCCGCTGCAAACTCTGATAACCTTCCTCGCTGTCACTACCTTGGTGTCATCCACAGATTTGCTGACCCACTTTACCACATTATCATCCAGAGCGTTGATGTATATGACAGACAACATCAGACCAAGTACAGATCCCTGTCGCACACCCCTAGTCATAGACTTCTAGTCAGAGAAGCAAACCTCTACTACCACTCTTAGCACTACCACTCAATGCCTTAGTGCTGTCGTGTCTTCATTACCTTGGTATCTACCTTGGTATCGTCTACAGATCTGCTGACCCAGTTTACCACATTATCATCCAGGGCGTTGGTAGACAACACCAGACCGAGCACAGATACCTGAAGCACACCACTAGTCATTGACTTCAAGTCTGAGAAGCAAACCTCTACCACCTCCCTTAGCTTCTCTCACGAATCCAATATCTAAACTAACTTACTACCATGTCATGAATGTCAAGCGACTTAATCTTACTGACCAGGCTCCGATGAGGGATCGAGTCAGAGGCCTTTCTGAAGTCCATGCAGACAACATCTACTTCCTTGTTTTCATTACTTGCTTGGGAACTTGTTGAGAAACTATAAGATTGGTTAGGTAGGATCTACCAGGCAGAAATCAGTGTGCACTATACCTGATCAATCCTCGTCCATCCAAGTACTCATATTCAGTCCATTAGAATACCTACCAATAACTTTACCACCACTGGTGTTTGGCTCATCAAACTGTAATTCCCTAACTTTTTCTTACCTCCTTTTCAAACAGCAGAACAACATTATCTACCCTCCAATACTTCCTCATCTGACATTTTAAATATCGTCACTGGAGCACCTGCGATCTCTGCACTCGCCTCAGACAAGGTGTGAAGGAAAACCCTGGGGATTTACCCCCCCCCCCCCAATCTGCCTCAAGACAGCAAACACCTCCTCCTCTGTAATCTGTATGGAGTCCATGATCTCACCGCTGTTTGGCTCTCTCTAAAGACTCTGTATGTCTCCGGTGTAAATATAAATGTAAAAAATGCATTTAAAATCTCCCCCACCTTTTCAGCATCATGCGTAAATGCCATTCTGAACTTCAATTTTGTCCGTTGCTATACTTTTGTTCTGAAAATAATTGATGAAGAGTTTGAGGTTCTCTTTTTCCTTGTCTGCTAGAGCATTTGTATTTCTCTAGCATTTCTTGTACTCATCAAGTACCTCATTTGATCTTCGAGCCTGTACTTGAGATGCGCTCAGGGCCTCAATGGCTCTCAATACCCGAGCTTCCCTAAACCTGTTACCCTTGCCTTTTATTGTGTCAGGAACATTCAAACTCTGTACCTATGGTCATTTATGCATTGGAACTTTGTACTCTGAAAATTTCAGTTTTGGATGCCTCACATTCACCAAGCACATCTATACCAGAAAACAACATGTCCCAATCCAGTTTCGTCAGATCCCTGCTGATACCATTATAATTGACCTTTCTGCAATTTCGAAACTTAACCCGAGGACCAGACCTATCATTTTCCATAATGATCTTTAAACTAATGGCATGATGATTACCAGATCCAAAGTGTTTCCCTGCACCTGTGCTGTTCCCTAACAGAATTCTTGTATGTACTGTCTACAGTTCTGATCTCAATATATTGATTCCGGAAACTTCCTTGAACCCATTTGACCTACACTATCCCATCCAGCCCTTTAAAATATGGGTTTCCCAGTCACTAAATGGAAAGTTAAAATTATCTACCATCAGAACCTTGTGTTTCTTGTTTCTGTGATCTCTCTACATGTTTGATCTACTAAATCCCATTGACTATTGGGAGCTCTATAATATAATCCCACTAACGTGGTCATCTCTTTCTTATTACGTAGTTTCACCCATGTAGTCTCACTGCACCAGCTATCCAGATTGTCCTGTCTGAGCAATGCAGTGACGTCTTCTCTGAATAGTTATTGCACCCCTCCATCTGTAATCCCTCCCGCTCTGTCGAATCGTGTCGAACGCAACGGAACCCTGGAATGCTGAGCGGCGAATCCTGCACCAGCTCCAACCAAATCATATTAATGGTTACAATGCTGAGATTCAATGTGCTGATCAATGCTCTAAACTCATCTGCCTTTCCTACAGTACTCCTTGCATTGAAATAATACACAACTCGGAACATTAGTTTCACCATGTTCATCCTTTAGATTCCTGACTCTTTATGTTGGCTTAACAACGTCTTTCCCAAACAACCTCTCCATTATCCACTCTGGTTCTTCATCCCCCTGCAACTCAAGTTTAACACCTCCACCTTCCCATGCAGCGCTAACAACCCATCCTGCAAGAGTATCAGTCCCCCTCCAGCTCGGGTGCAAAATGATCACCTCCGTCCAGGTCCAATCTTACTTGGAAGAGAGCCCAATCATTCAAACATCTCAAACCCTCGGTCATGCACCATTTCATCAGCCACACGTAAACTGTATGATCGCCCTATTTCAGGCCTCACTAGTACGTGGTACGGGTAGTACCCTTGAGAACACAACACTGGAGGACCTGCCTTTTAGCTTAGCTTCGAACTCCATGAACTCACTTTGCATGACCTCATCACACTTCTTACTCTTGTCATTGGTACCGACGTGGACCACGACCTCTGACTGCTCACCCTGCCCTTAACAAAGTTTTAGACTGGATGGGAGATATCCCTGACCTTGGAAACACATGATCCAGAAATCTTGTTCTCATCAACAGGATCTCCAGTGTGCTCTACTAGCCATTGAATGCCCCTGTTAGTTCAGTTCACTCTTCTCACCCCTTCTGAGTCACAAAGCCAAATTCAGTGCCAGTGGTATAATCGCCATGACTTTCCTCTGCTAGGTCATACCCCGAAACAGAAAGCAGTGTACCGGTTACAGAGCAGTTTTCTACAGTGGCTGCCTGTCTCCTTTCCCCCTCCTGACAGTCACCCAGTTACCTGTGTCCTGCCCCTTGGGTATAGCTCCCTCCCCGTATAGCCTGTCAGTCAACCTCTCAGCCTCCTGAATGATCCTGGATTCCTCCAGCTCCAGCTCCAATTCCTGAGCACAGTCTGTAAGAAGCTGCAGCTGGATGCAATTCCTGAAGGTGCAGTTGTCAGGGACACTGGAGGTCTCTCTATCTTGCTGCACCCTGTAGGAAGAGCATCCCACTACCCTGCCTGCATTCTGTGAAAAATACAGGTAAAATATTACCCAAAATCTTCCAACAGCCTCCGCCTCTCCTCACTGAACTCTCTCTGGCACAAAGCCTCAAGACCCTGCTCTATCTCTGGCTCACTCGCATTATATTTTCTCCACTTAATCCTTGCCAAGTGGACAAATGCCCCACAAACTGTGGCGTTCAGAAGGTCGTGACTGCCCCCGCTCGCTTCTTTAAAAATCTACCTGAAGTCTCCTCACTGAACCCTCTCCGACACGAAGACTCAACTCCCCACTCTATCTCTGGCTCACTCACACTATGTCTGCTCCGCTCAAACCTTGCTAGTCTGATAATTACCTCGCAATCTGTGGCGTGCAGGAAGTCTCGACTGCCCCCGCTCACTTCTTTTAAAATCTTTCCCCCGCTATGAACACTTCAATGTCTCTTAGTGATCTGTGTCGAGCAGATTTGTACCCATCTCTCCGCACCTCAATATATTCCCCATTGTTCATTACAGAGCGTGACTGAGCTGGCGGAGAAGGGAAACCGAGCGGGAGCTTCCAAACTCCTCCTGGATCTGGTGATGGAGAAGGGCTCCGAGGCCCGGAGGATGATGTGGGAATCCTTTGTGAAACTACACCACCATTTACCGAAGCTGAGCAGAATATTGGATGAAATACGGGAACGTGGTACGGTGAACAATACACTGTGTGTTACAGATGTAGATGCTGATGAATTTACAGTATTACACAGAACAGACTTCATGCAGGTTAATCTGTTTGAACAGGTGACGGCCAGTTCGCCTACATGGACACTGAGCGGGGTTTACCTGAAATGCCTACTGACCTGAAAGGTAGGCAATGAAGCGGAAAACTCAAAGTCTCGATTTCACTCTGAGTGTCTGAATACCTGTCTTCAGATGCCTGTTTAGAGACGGTCAGAAACGGGGAGACAGGTGTTTGTTGCTGCGGCTGGAGCACAGGAAAGCATTTGCATTCGTCACAACACCTGGCACCTTCCGAGTCTCGGGCTGTGCACCCAGAAACCTGTATGAGTTTGATAAACAAACAATCCAGTCGGTCAGAGAGGAATCCTCAGCGTTCCTCTCACTCCAGCGCCAAATATCCGGAGATTTGACCAAACTGAAGCCAAACTGTTCCAATTGGAACATCCAACTTCAGCAAGGGAAATCTCAGACCTCCGATCCAAAGTAGAGATGAGATTTGTTGTTATTCCTCCATAAGACCACAAGACATGGGAGCAGCAGTCGGCCATTCAGCCCATCAGTCTGCTCCGCCATTCCACCATGGCTGATCCCAAGTCCCACTGAACTCCATACAACTGCCTTCTCACCATATCCTTTGATGCACTGACCGATCAAGAAACGATCAACCTCGTCTTAACTATACCCACGGTCTGTGGCAGAGCATTCAACGGATTTGGTACTTCCTGGCTAAAAAAATAAAGAATCCTCCTGACATGTTCTAAAGGATGACCAATTAACTTTCAGGTTGTGCCTTGTAGCTCTGGATACCCCAACATAGGAAATATCCTCTCCATTTCCATTCTATCTGGTCCTTTCAAGGAGATCCCCCCTCCCCCCACATTCTTCTAAAGTCCAGTGGGTACAGGCCCAAAGTTTCGAAAATGCTCCTCGGATGTTCACCCTTCATTCCCGAAATCATCATCGTGTATCTGCTCTGGTCTCTCTCCAATGACAACACATCTTTTCTGAGATATAGGTCCATAAACTCCAAGTGAGACCTGACTGCAGTCTTATAAATGCTCAGCATTGTCTCCTTGCTTGTAGATTCGGTTCCCCTTGAAATAAATGCCAACATTGCATTTGCTTTCCTTACCACAGATTCGACCTGTAAATTAACAGTTCGAGGACTCCCAAGTCCCTCTGTACCTCTGATGTTTGACCCCTCTTTCCATTTTGGATTATGGTCTGCACTATTGTTCCCTTTACCAATATACGTTATCATACATTTCTCAAAACTATATTCCATCTGCCACCTTTTATTTTGCCCACTCTTCCAATTTGTCTCGGTCCTGCTGCAATCACATTGCCTTCTCAGCACTACCCACCCCTCCACCTACCTTTTTGAAACCCGGAAACTTTGCCACAATGCAATCAATTACGTTATCTAAATAACTGGCAAACAATGTGAAAATTAGCGGTCCCAATACTGGTCCCTGAGGAAAACCACCAGTCACCGGCAGCCAAACAGAAAAGGCCCCTTTTATTTTCACTCGTTGCCTGCTGCCTGTCAGCCGTTCCGCTACACATGTCAATATCATTCCTGTAACACCATAAGATTTTACCTTGTTCAACAGTCTCATACATGACAACTTATCAAATGTCTTCTGAAAATCTAAATAAATGGCATCCACTGACTCTCCTTTGTCCAGCCTGCTTGTTTTCTCCTCGATTTGTTAGGTATGACTTTCCTTCACAGAAACCACGCTGACTTTGACTTATTTTGTCATTAACCTCCAAGTACCTCGAACCCTCAACCTTAATAATAGACACCAACAGTTTCCTAACCACTGAAGTTTGGCTAACTGGCCTATAATTTCCCTTCTTTGTCCTTCCTTCTTAAAGAGTGGAGTGACATTTGCAATCCTCCATTCATCCGGGACAATGCCAGTATCAAGTGATTGCTGAAAGATAATGACCGATGCATCCGTTATCTCTCCAGCAGCCTCTCTTAGGGCTTGGGACATAGTCCATCTGGATCAGGTAACTTACTCACCTTAAGACTTCTCAGTACGCCGAGCACATTTTCTTTTGTAATAGCAATGGCACTCACTCCTACTGCCCGCATTCATGGACAACAGCTCGCTGCACGGTGAAGACAGATGCAAAGTATCCATTGTTCATCTGTTATTTCTTTGTCCCTGATTACGACTCCTCCAGCATCATTTCCCAGTTGGTCAATATCAACTCTCACTTCCCTTTTACTCTTTATATAACTGAAAGAGAGTGATTATTACCCTGCTTTATATTATAGGCTTATCTGCTCTCGTATTTCATCTTTTCCCTTCTTATAGCTTCTTTAGTTGCTTTTTTTGTTGCATTTTAAATTCATCCAACTTTCCACTCACTTTTGCTACCTTATGTGTGCTTTACCTGGCTTTTATGCAGTCCTTAGCTTCCTTTGTAAACCACGGTTCCCTACCCCTGCCATTTGAGAACTCCATCCTCTGTGGGCCATGACTATCCTATATTGACCTATTTCCAGAAACTTAGAAACATAGAAAAAAAACTGGAAAACCTACAGCACAATACAGGCCCTTCGGCCCACAATGCTGTGCTGGACATGTACTTATTTTAGAAATTACCTAGGGTTACCCATAGTCCTCTATGTTTCTAAGTTTCATGCACCTATCCAGGAGTCTCTTAAAAGACCCGATCGTATCCGCATCCACCACTGTGGCCGGCAGCCTACTCCACGCACTCACCACTCTCTGAGTAAAACACTTACCTGTGACATCTCCTCTGTACCTACTGCCATGCACTTTAAATCTTTGTCCTCTCGTGTTAGCCATTTCAGCCCTGGCGAAAAACCCTCTGACTATTCACATGATCAATGCCTCTCATCATCTTATACACCTCTATCAGGTCACCTTTCAATCTCCGCCGCTCCAACGAGAGAAGGCCGAGTTCTCTCAGCATATTCTCAGAAGACATGCTGCCCAATCCAGGCAACATCCTTGTAAACCTCCACTGAACCCTTTCTATGGTTTCCACATCCTTCATGTAGTGAGGCTACCAGAACTGAGCACAGTTCTCTAAGTGCGGTCTGACAGGTTCTGATACAGCAGTAACATTACCTCTTGGCTCTTGTACTTAATCCCACTGTTAATGCAGGCCAAAGCACTGTATGCATTCTTAACCACAGAATCAACCTGCGCAGCTGCTTTGAGTGTCCTTTGGACTCGGACCCCAAGCTCCCGCTGATCCTCCACACTGCCAAGAGTCTTACCATTAATACTATATTCTGCCATCATATTTGACCTACCAAAGTGAACCACCTCACACTTATCTGTGTTGAATTCCATCTTCTACTTCTCAGCCCAGTTTTGCATCCTATCAATGTCTGCTGTAATCTCTGACAGCCCTCCACACTATCCACAACACCTTCAACCTTTGTGTCATCAGCAAATTTACTAACCCATGTGTCCACTTCCTCAACCAGGTTATTTATAAAAATCACAAAGAGTAGGGGTCCCAGAACAGATCCCTGAGGCACACCACTGGTCACCGAACTCCATGCAGAATATGACCTGTCTACAACCACTCTTTGCCTTCTGTGGGCAAGCCAGCTCTTGATCCACAAAGCAATCTCCCCTTGGATCCCAGGCCTCCTTACTTTCTCAATAAGCCTTCAATGGTGTACCTTATCAAATCCAATGTTCTTCTGATGTTCGCCTTAAACTGGACTGGTGTTTAATATTGTGGATCTGTAAAAGATAAATCAGTTCTGTTTCAAATCTCATGTCACAGATACTTACTGTCTCTGCCGAACTTACAATGTACACTAGAGAGGCCACTCAGTCCGTCTGGTCCCTGCCCATCTTTCTGTTCCATATTAGTATCTTAAAGTCTAGCCCTGTTGTTCACTTCACCTCTCACTCTCCCCGTGATGACAGGCTGCAACTCGTCATTACTCTGCAGGAGAAGAGATTTCCCTTGAATTTCATAGAATCAGAAATCTAGAGCAGATTGCAGGCCCTTCGGCTCACAATGTTGTACCCTGGCAACTTCAGGGTCTCGGGCTGTGCACCCAAAGGTCTCTACGAGTTTTATAGCAGACATTACGATCGGTCACAGAGGAAGCCTCGGCGCTCCCCTTTCCCTAGCGCTGAACATCCAAAACTGAATCCAAACCATTCCGATTGGAATATGCAACTCCAGGACGGGAGGTATCACACTTCGGAGTCCAATGTGTGTCCCAGATTTGATGTTATTCTTCTGTGCGACATCAGAGAATTGCCTGAGTTGACGTACCAGCTCCTCGGTGCAGAGGACTGTAGAGGTGTAACACCCCGTGTAACAGTGTGACTGGCTCAGACTGAAAATGGAAACCAAAATTATGTTCCCTTTCTACGCCTCAGTACGGCAGCCTAAACCTGAAGTAGTGTCAAGAGCATCATGTCCATTGTGAGAAAGTAAAAGTCGGTAAAACAAGTAAATTGCACCCCCCCCCCCCCCATGTTACCCTCTGCAGTGTCGGACAGTTCAGCAGAAGCTGAGCGGTGAAAGCAGTGAAACCATCCAGTCCACACGACACTCTCCTCTCCAGAATCACGTCTGCACTTGGTGCTCGCTGGAACACCGGGAAATCTGCAAACTATGAACAAAAGGGAGAGTGCAGCATTTAACAGCGAATCTAAATCAGATCAGAAATGTTTCTTGGCCATCGTTCATTTTCAGACACTCTTACTTCTGATTTCCCGATTTCACACCAACAATGTTTCAACAAGTTTTTTTTAATTAAAGAAAACAGGTTGAGAGTTCCATGTTCATCAGATTAGGCATTGACACCCTATTTCTGTCCGTCCTAAGATGTTCAACGGAAACACATGGGGACTCTGCGGGCACAAACGGAAACACTGAGAGTGAACATGATCCTGATGAGGGAGAAGGTGAAGGTTTTCCAGCTGGTTGATCGATACGCTGAGCTCACGGTCATTTCTACTGTTCGAGATCGGACACTGGTGGAACATGAGCTGCTGGCAAGAGGCAGAGACCATGAGGAGTGGAGAGAGAAACATCTCCGTGGAGAGCTGGAAAAAATCGGGACTGATCAGTTATTCAAGAGCAGTTTTGTTCAAAAACGTAAAAGATGTTTCTTTGGAAACAAATCCGGGATGTCCGCAGCAGTGGCCGGAGTCTCGGGGATCGGGAAAACAACAATGGTACAAAAGATAGTCTATGACTGGGCCACGGGGAAAATATACCAACAATTTCAGTTTGTCTTCAGTTTCAAGTTCCGCGATTTAAACACCATTAACTGCAGAATAAACCTGAGGGAATTGATTCTGGATCAGTATCCTTACTTTGGAAATATCCTGAGAGAGGTCTGGAAGAATCCAGAGGGATTGTTGTTTATATTCGATGGTCTGGATGAATTCAAGCACAAAATCGATTTTGCTGACAGTCGAAGAGATACAGAACCCAAGCATCAGTGCCCAGATCCCGAGTGGTGGTGTGAAGTGTCTGACATTGTGTGCAGTTTAATCCAGGGCAAGCTGCTCCCAGGGTGTTCAGTGCTGGTGACCACCCGTCCCACTGCGTTACATTTATTGGAAAAGGCAATGATCAGTGTCTGGGCTGAAATCCTGGGATTCGATGGTGAGGAACGGAAGGAATATTTCATCAAAAATTTTGAAGATCAGTCGGTGGCGGCAGATGTTTTCAAACACGTGAAGGAGAACGAGATCCTGTACACCATGAGCTACAACCCTTCCTACTGCCTGTTCCTCGCTCTGACACTGGGCCCCTTCTTCACACAAAGAGTCAGGGGCCCGCAGCGAGTTCCCAAGACCATCACCCAACTGTACTCCTACTATATTTACAACATCCTGAAAAACCACGGCCGTGAGATTGAGAACCCCCGTGATGTGTTACTCAGGGTTGGTCAGATGGCCTTCAGAGGAGTGTCCGAGAAGAAGATTGTGTTTACAAGTGGAGATTTAATCAAAAACAATCTGCAGCCTTCCCAATTCCTGTCCGGGTTCCTGATGGAGCTTTTGGAGAGAGAGGATTCTGCCCGGAGCGTGGTGTACACATTCCCTCACCTCACTATCCAAGAGTTTGTAGCTGCAGTCACGCAATTCCTGAATCCACATCCCGGGGACATCCTGAAATTCCTCACTGAATCCCATAACACGACAGATGGTCAATTTCATGTATTTCTTCGTTTTGTTGCTGGTCTCTCCTCCCCAATGACAGCTCCGGGCCTGGAGGAGTTTCTGGGTCCATTTCCTGAACAAACAACCTGCCGGGTGATTGACTGGGTGAAGAAGGAGGTTAAACGTCAGAGTGGAAACACATGGAGTGAAGCTGGTAAAAGGAGCCTCCTGAACACATTACACTACCTGTTTGAGTCTCAGAATAGTGGACTGGCTCAGGCCGCACTGGGATCTGTGAAGAAACTTTCATTCAGTGGAATGACACTGACCCCGATTGACTGCGCTGTCCTGTCTCATGTCATCGGACTCTGTGATGCAATAAAACATCTCAATCTGGAGGGCTGCCACATTCAGTGTAAAGGAATCCAGTGGCTGGGACCCGGGCTGTACAAGTGCCAGGAGTTGAGGTAACTTGATTTATCTCTCACTCTGAACTGTGAAACTGTTCCATTGTGTTGTTTCAATGTAAAGGGATTCAGGTGAAACTACAATAAGTCAAATTGTGAATGCCCAGGGTATCAGTCAGTAATTCCGCAAGGACGGGAGGGTTCTGTGGTCCCTTGTGAAGGGATGTTGGAGACTTCAGCAGATCAGTGAACAACGGCCATTGGTTTAGTGGTAGTAAATCACAGAAATGGCCCTGTTTCTCACTGCCTGTGACACGTACATTGACAATGTTCATTCTCACTGTTACTGACACCCGGACCGACACTGACTGCAGCAGGTGCGTCAGAGCTTCACACCCGCTTCCCGGTCGGGACAAGAGACTGTCAGCACACTGTCCCAGTGAGAAGGAAAGAATTACCATTGTGAGATTGTCCTCCCCTGCCCTTCCCCGTGTGTGACTATCACCATCAGTCTACCTGTGTGACTGTGCTAAGTAGCAGATACCCAGACCCCATGGGCACATCTTCTCTCTCGATTATGATCCTCGGTTCAGACCCAACCCTCCCGGACAATCTATTACTGCATCCTTTCTTCTTGTAGGATAATCGTTTCCCCTCAGACCCTCTTGTGGAACCTCTCATCCCCACTCCTGTTCCTTTCTTGGGGATCTCTTCCCCGTCCCATTCGTCCTGCGGGCTCTCTCATCCCCATCCCCCTTCCGTTCCTGGGTCTCTCTCTTCATCGCCTTGTGGATCTCTGTTCTCCATCTCCGTTCATCCTTTCCGATCTCTCTTCGCCATCTCCCTTTCTCCTGAGAAATCTCTCTTCCCCATCTCCCATCCTCCTGTTGGATCTCTCTTCTCCACCCCCCTTGCTCAGGTGGGGACTCGTACACAGTCTCTCATCGACACTTTCAGATTAACAAATCTTCCTCACTGTTGGACTTACTCTCATTTTCCAACTCCGCCCCTTCCGACCTTCTCAGGTCAGGGAGACTTTTCCAACCGTTGGGAAATGACACAGAATATGGGGAGTTTACAGGGTCGCACCAGCAGGTTAAATTACTGACATTCGGTGAATACCCTGGAGCTGGGCAGTGAGGGACATTGACAGTGATGGGAACTCCGATCAGTGATTTACTGAGTATCTGAGTGAGAGAAATTCCCTCAGACCCACGGTTTGAATCATTTTGTTCATCATTTTTTTTTCTGTTTGTGTTTAGCCTTGGGTGGAATAAACTGGAAGATGCAGGAGTGAAACTGGTTTCTGCGGCTCTGAGGATGCGAGAGTGTAAAATACAGAAACTGTGGTAAATACCATACGGTGTGAGATTGTGTTTACAGTCTCTGAATGTCTGACACTGAACATTAAAGTGATTAGTTAATCTGTTACTGATAAATACAGTCAATTTGTACCGTCTCCTGCCTCTCTGTGTCCTTCACCCTCACTCTCTCTCATCTCCAGGCTAGACAATGTCGGTCTCAGAGATTCTGATGTCGAGGATCTCGTCTCCGCTCTCAGTACAAACACATCACTGACGGAGCTGGACCTGGGTGCTAACAAACTGGGAGATTCAGGAGTGAAACGGGTGTGTGAGGCTCTGAGGAACTCGGAGAGTAAAATACAGAAACTGTGGTAAGTACCAGACTGTGGGAGATTGTGTTTACAGTCACTGGATGTCTGACACTGAACATTAATGTGATCAGTAATTGTGTTACTGATAAACACTGGGGATTTGTACCGTCTCCTGTCTCTCTGTGTCCTTCACCCTCACTCTCTCTCATCTCCAGGCTGTATGACGTCGGTCTCACAGCTAATGGTGCCAAGGACCTCATCTCTACTCTCAGTACAAATCGATCACTGACAGAGCTGAATTTGAATGATAATAAACTGGGAGATTCAGGAGTGAAACTGGTGTCGGACGCGCTGAGGAACCCGGAGTGTAAAATACAGAAACTGTGGTAAGTACCAGACTGTGGGAGATTGTGTTTACAGTCACTGGGTGTCTGACACTGAACATTAATGTGATCAGTAATTGTGTTACTGATAAACACTGGGGATTTGTACCGTCTCCTGTCTCTCTGTGTCCTTCACCCTCTCGTTCTCTCATCTCCAGGCTGTGGAATGTCGGTCTCACAGTTTCTGGTGCCGAGGATCTCTCCCCTGCTATCAATACAAACCGATCATTGACGGAGCTGAACCTGAATGATAATCAGCTGGGAGATTCAAGAGTGAAACTACTGTCTGCGGCTCTGAGGAACTCGAAGCGTAAAATTAAGAAACTGTGGTAAGTACCAGACTGTGGCAGATTGTGCTTGCAGTCAATGGGTGTCTGACACTGAACTTTAATATCATCAGTAATTACGTTCCTGATAAACTCTGGGGATTTGTACCATCTCCTGTCTCTCTGTGTCCTTCACCCTCACTCTCTGTCATCTCCAGGCTGAGGAATGTCGGTCTCACAGATTCTGGTGCTGAGGATCTCGTCTCCACTCTCAGTACAAACCCATCACTGACGGAGCTGAACCTGGGGGCTAATGAACTGGGAGATTCAGGAGTGAAACTGGTGTCTGCGGCTCTGACGAATTCGAAGTGTTGTATACAGAAACTGTGGTCAGTACCAAACTGTGGGGGATTGTGTTTAGAGTCACTGGGTGTCTGACACTGTACATTAATGTTATCAGTAATTGTGTTACTGATAAACACTGGGGATTTGTACCGTCTCCTGTCTCTCTGTGCCCTTCAAACTCACTCTCTCTCATCTCCAGGCTCAGGGATGTCGGTCTCACAGATTCTGGTGCCGGCGATCTCGTCTCCGCTCTCAGTACAAACCGATCACTGACGGAGCTGAACCTGGGTGTTAATAAACTGGGAGATTCAGGAGTGAAACTGGTGTCTGCGGCTCTTAGGAACGTGGAGTGTAAATTACAGAAACTGTGGTAAGTACCAGTCTGTGGGAGATTGTGTTTATAGTCACTGGGTGTCTGACACTGAACATTAATGTGATCAGTAATTGTGTCACTGATAAACACTGGGGATTTGTACCGTCTCCTGTCTCTCTGTGTCCTTCACCCTGTTACGTACCCCGTAACTGGGTTGCCAAACCAGCAGAAATGGATCACTCAGTTGGAGTCTGGAGTACTAGAACTAAGAAAGTTTTATTAAAGAAACAAGCAACACAGTAATCGAAAGGATAATAAATGCAACAGTTTAGCAATGATAAACACACGTGCACAGAATTAAGATAATGGCATCAATCAAGCTCTATCGTTGTCTAGGGGTAAATGAGCAAATTTCAAAGTAACTCAAAGTTCAGTCCAGTTTAGTAGTTCAGTTCGCAGTAATCGTTGCCATGGTGATGGACAACGTGGAGGGGGAGAGAGAGAGGGAACAGGAACAACTGATCATTCAGAACACTGCTTCACTCACAGACCGGCGATATGGCTCACAAGCAGCTTTTGGGCGGGTCCTTGGTGATGTCACCTGAGGTCACCGACTGTGACCCCTCCTCCAGATGCGGTCGATCCTCTGCAGTGAACCCGGCACCCAGGCAAGGGCGGACACACACCGGGTTCCCGCTGATCGTACCTTTCCACCCTGGCCGTTGTCTGATACTTCCCACCGATTCGTGAGAGGCGTACCGCTTCCAGGGTCTCGTTACCTCGGGTGTCGTGTGTGCTGCCTTAGCGAACCGGTCCCTTTTTATCCCCCTGCTGGGGTATCGCCTGTCCATCACTTCAAACAGTTCAGGGTTCAAAGGGGGAGCCGCTCCAGACAGCTCTCTCTCCCCCGTCCCTTCATTACACATCTCCAGACGCTGCTCCATTGTTCCTTATCTCTCCTTCCCCTGAGGACAGGTGGCAGACCACTTGCTGATGTCACTGATGCTAACCCAGGCCAGCAAACATCTTAATTTTATGTGTATTCTCGTCACAACCCTCACTCTCTCTCATCTCCAGGCTGTGTGATGTCGGTCTCACTGCTAATGGTGCCAAGGACCTCATCTCCACTCTCAGTACAAATCGATCACTGACAGAGCTGAGTTTGAATGATAATAAACTGGGAGATTTAGGAGTGAAACTGTTGTCGGCTGCGCTGAGGATCTCGGAGTGTAAATTACAGAAACTGTGGTAAGTACCAGACTGTGGGAGATTGTGTTTACAGTCACTGTGTGTCTGACTCTGAACATTAATGTGATCAGTAATTGTGTTACTGATAAACACTGGGGATTTCTACCATCTCCTGTCTCTTTGTGTCCTTCACCCTCACCATATCTCATCTCCAGGCTGAGGAATGTCCGTCTCACAGATTCTGGTGTCGAGGATCTCGCCTCCGTTCTCAGTACAAACCCATCACTGACGGAGCTGAACCTGGGTGCTAATGAACTGGGAGATTTAGGAGTGAAACTGGTGTCTGCGGCTCTGACGAATTCGAACTGTTGTATACAGAAATTGTGGTCAGTACCAAACTGTGGGAGATTGTGTTTAGAGTCACTGGGTGTCTGACACTGAACATTAATGTGATCAGTAATTGTGTTACTGATAAACACTGGGGATTTGTTCCATCTCCTGTCTCTCTGTGTCCTTCACCCTCACTCTCTCTCATCTCCAGGCTGTATGATGTCGGTCTCACTGCTAATGGTGCCAAGGACCTCATCTCTACTCTCAGTACAAGTCGATCTCTGAAAGAGCTGAGTTTGAGTGATAATAATCTGGGAGATTCAGGAGTGAAACTGGTGTTGGACGCACTGAGGGTCTCGGAGTGTAACATACAGAAACTGTGGTAAGTAGCAGACTGTGGGAGATTGTGTTTACAGTCACTGGGTGTCTGACACTGAACATTAATGTGATTGGCAATTATCTTACTGATACATACTGTGAATTTGCACCATCTCCTGTCTCTAGCTGTGTCCTTCACCCCCACTCTCTCTCATCTCCAGGCTGTGGAATGTTGGCCTCACAGATTCTGGTGCCGGAGATCTTAACGCCACTCTCGGAGGAAACCCATCACTGACGGTGCTCAATCTGAATAATAACAAGTTGGAAGATTTAGGAGTGAAACTGGTGTCTGCGGCTCTGAAGAAATCACGTTGTAAATTACAGGAATTGGGGTAAGTACTAGTCTGTATGAGATTGTGTTTACAGTCACTGGGTGTCTGACACTGAACATTCATGTGATCAGTAATTGTGTTACTGATAAACACTTGGAATTTGTACCATCTCCCGTCTCTCTGTGTCCTTCACCCTCACTCTCTCTCATCTCCAGGTTGAGGGATGTCGGTCTCACAGATTCTGGTGCCAAGGATCTCGCCTCCGCTCTCAGTACAAATCCATCACTGACGGAGCTGAACCTGAATGATAATAAACTGGGAGATTCAGGAGTGAAACTGCTGTCTGAGGCTCTAAAGAAGGCGAAATGTAAAATCCAAAAACTGTGGTAAATACCAGAGAGTGGGAGATTGTCACTGCATATTTGACACTGAACATTAATATGATTAGTGATTATATTATTGATTAACAGTGTGAATATGTACAGTCTCCTGTCCCTCTGTGTTCTTCAACATGATTCTCTCTCTTCTCCAGGCTGCGGGATGTCGGTCTCACAAATCCTGGTGCCGAGGATCTCGCTTCCGCTCTCAGTTCGAACCCATCACTGATGGAGCTGAACCTGGGTGCTAATGAACTGGGAGATTCAGGAGTGAAACTGGTGTCTGCGGCTCTGACGAATTCGAAGTGTTGTATACAGAAACTGTGGTCAGTACCAAACTGTGGGAGATTGTGTTTAGAGTCACTGGTTGTCTGACACTGAACATTACTGTGATCAGTAATTGTGTTACTGATAAACACTGGGGATTTTTAGCGTTTCCTGTCTCTCTGTGTCCTTCACCCTCACTCTCTCTCATCTCCAGGCTTTTTGATGTCAGTCTCACTGCTAATGGTGCCAAGGACCTCATCTCTACTCTCAGTACAAGTCGATCTCTGAAAGAGCTGAGTTTGAGTGATAATAACCTGGGAGATTCTGGAGTGAAACTGGTGTCTGCGGCGCTGAGGGACTCGGAGTGTAAAATACAGAAACTGTGGTAAGTAGCAGACTGTGGGAGGTTGTGTTTACAGTCACTGGGTGTCTGACACTGAACATTAATGTGATCAGTAATTATCTTACTGATACATACTGTGAATTTGCACCATCTCCTGTCTCTAGCTGTGTCCTTCACCCCCACTCTCTCTCATCTCCAGGCTGTGGAATGTCGGCCTCACAGATTCTGGTGCCGGAGATCTTAACGCCACTCTCGGAGGAAACCCATCACTGACGGTGCTCAATCTGAATAATAACAAGTTGGAAGATTTAGGAGTGAAACTGGTGTCTGCGGCTCTGAAGAAATCACGTTGTAAATTACAGGAATTGGGGTAAGTACTAGTCTGTATGAGATTGTGTTTACAGTCACTGAGTGTCTGACACTGAACATTCATGTGATCAGTAATTGTGTTACTGATAAACACTTGGAATTTGTACCATCTCCCGTCTCTCTGTGTCCTTCACCCTCACTCTCTCTCATCTCCAGGTTGAGGGATGTCGGTCTCACAGATTCTGGTGCCAAGGATCTCGCCTCCGCTCTCAGTACAAATCCATCACTGACGGAGCTGAACCTGAATGATAATAAACTGGGAGATTCAGGAGTGAAACTGCTGTCTGAGGCTCTAAAGAAGGCGAAATGTAAAATCCAAAAACTGTGGTAAATACCAGAGAGTGGGAGATTGTCACTGCATATTTGACACTGAACATTAATATGATTAGTGATTATATTATTGATTAACAGTGTGAATATGTACAGTCTCCTGTCCCTCTGTGTTCTTCAACATGATTCTCTCTCTTCTCCAGGCTGCGGGATGTCGGTCTCACAAATCCTGGTGCCGAGGATCTCGCTTCCGCTCTCAGTTCGAACCCATCACTGATGGAGCTGAACCTGGGTGCTAATAAACTGGGAGATTCAGGAGTGAAAATGCTTTCTGCAGCTCTGAAGAATTCGGACTGTAAAATACAGAAATTATGGTCAGTAGCAGAATGGGGTAGAGTTTGTTTACGGTCACTGGGTGTCTGACAGTGAACATTAATGTGATCAGTAATTGTGTTACTGATAAACACTAGGGATTTGTTCCGTCTCCTGTCTCTCTGTGTCCTTCACCCTCACTCTTTCTCATTTCCAGGCTGATGAATGTCGGACTCACAGATTCAGCTGCCGGAGATTTTGTGTCCGCACTCGGTACAAAAACTTCACTAATGGTGCTCAGCCTGAATAACAATAAACTGGGAGATTCAGGAGTGAAACTGGTGTCTGCTGCTCTGATGAAATCACGGTGTAAATTACAGGAATTAGGGTAGGTACCAAACTGTAGGATGTTGTGTTTAGAGTCACTGGGAGTCTGACACTGAACATTAATGTGATCAGTAATTGTGTTACTGATAAACATTGGGGATTTGTACCGTCTCCTGTCTCTCTGTGTCCTTCACCCTCACTCTCTATCATCTCCAGGCTGAAACATGTCGGTCTCACAGATTCTGGTGCCCGCGATCTCGCCTCCGCTCTCAGTACAAATCCATCACTGACGGAGCTGGACCTGAATGATAATCACCTGGGAGATTCAGGAGTGAAACTACTGTCTGCGGCTCTGAGGAACGCAGACTGTAAAATACAGAAACTGTGGTAAATACCCAACAGAGGGAAATTGCCACTGGGTGTCTGACACTGAACATTAATGTGATTAGTAATTATGCTGCTGCTTAACACTGTGGATATGAACAGTCTCGTATCTCTTTCTGTTCTTCACCCTCACTCTCTCTCATCTCCAGGCTGAGGCATGTCGGTCTCACAGATTCTGGTGCCGAGGATCTCGTCTCCGCTCTCAGTACAAAACCATCACTGACGGAGCTGAACCTGGGTGCTAATGAACTGGGAGATTCAGGAGTGGAACTTGTGTCTGCGGCTCTGAGGAACTCGGAGTGTAAAATACAGAAATTTTGGTCAGTACCTGACTGTGGGAGATTGTGTTTACAGTCACTGGGTGTCTGACACTGAACATTAATGTGATCAGTAATTGTGTTACTGACAAACACTGGGGATTTGTACCTTCTCCTGTCTCTCTGTGTCCTTCACCCTCACTCTCTCTCATCTCCAGGCTGTATGATGTCGGTCTCACAGATTCTGGTGTCGAGGATCTCGTCTCCGCTCTCAGTACAAACCCATCACTGACGGAGCTAGACCTGGGTGGTAATAAACTGGGAGATTCAGGAGTGAAACTGTTGTCTCCGGCTCTGAGGAACCCGGAGTGTAAAATACAAAAACTAGGGTAAGTACCAGACAGTGGGAGATTGTGTTTACAGTCACTGGGTGTCTGACACTGAACATTAATGTGATCAGTAATTGTGTTACTGATAAACACTGGGGATTTGTACCGTCTCCTATCTCAATGTGTCCTTCACCCTCACTCTCTCTCTCATCTCC
Source organism: Mobula hypostoma (assembly GCF_963921235.1). NCBI lineage: Eukaryota > Metazoa > Chordata > Chondrichthyes > Myliobatiformes > Myliobatidae > Mobula > Mobula hypostoma. Next base: position 1,452,205 of record NW_026948219.1, read on the forward strand.
AGGCTGAACAATGTCGATCTCACAGATTCTGGTGCCGATGATCTCGTCTCCGCTCTCAGTACAAACCCATCACTGACGGAGCTGAACCTGGGATTAAACTCGCTGACAGACCGATCTGTCCCCGATCTCCGCAGTCTCATACAGACCCTCCCGAGTCTGAAGCGGATCCTGTGAGTGTTTGTGTTAATGTTCAATGTGATAAAATATCAGCGGATCCGCGGGTTTTCTGGTGATATTTGTCTGTGAGTGTTGTTGAAACATTAACCCCAGTCCCCTGTTACTGACACTGTTGTGTAATCTGTTTATTTCATCTTTATTCTCCCATCTGTTTCAGGCTGGACGGGAATCAGTTCAGTGAGACCGGGAAGAAGGAACTGAGATCTCTGCAGGAACCCAGACCCGGACTGAGAGTGTCCGTGTGAACATCTGAATGTGTGAACATCCCCACCCGCGGGATGGGGACAGTTTGGCTGATTCCCCCCGCCCCCATTTAAATCCCGGCCTCCCCTTTAACTTCCGCCCTTGCCTTTAAAGGCCGCGCGCCAGGTTTAATTCCCAACGGTTCTAACGGAACTGACTCCAGTCTCACGCTCTGTGTCAGCGGAAGTGATCCTGCAGTGACGTTCACCGCCTCCTGTCCAGCGGCGCAGCTTCCGCCGGATGTGCGTGTTCGAGGCTTCCCCACGTGAGACCCCGGGGAATGACACAGACAGGAAGAGCCCGGGGGCCGAGTCTCAGTCTGGGACACCGGTGTCCCGGGGTGGGATTATCCCGGTAGAGAATCCTTTTGCTCCCTTTGCTGAGGATGGTGCATTCGGCAGTCTGGCCGATATAATGATGTTACATTGACAAATACCTCGGCAGTGACCCTGGATCTGCAGTGATCTCGGACACGGTCCTGAAGTGTGATTTTATATTCATCGGTTCCCCGATGCAGAGTGACGGAGAGAAACGGGACTGATTATTCAACCGGTCACCCGTTGTCGCCGGTCAGTTAATTGTGTGTGACTGTGAGTGAGTCGGGAGCAGTTTATTTATTCCCGCACGTCAGCCGTTCACACATTGTTTAATTTACATCTGTCATGATGAAATCAATAAACCGCTGTAACTTCCTGACTTGGTGTCGGACTTGAGTCTCGTTAGAGGAGACACAGTGACCTGGGGTTACTGCTGCCCCCCGCACCCGGTGAGCTGCGGTAATGGGTCTGAGATCCTCACACTGGTGCAGCAGCGTCTCAGCTCCAGGCTGAGGGAGGTCGGACTGGCAGAGTCTGGGTGCCCAGGCTCTGATCTCCACCCAACTGCCTTCCTGGCTAACTGACTCCTCCTGCTCCCCGGCAGAGAGTTAAAATTGACTATAATATAAGACGTGAGACCGCTGAGGTCCCGAGTACGATAGGGATCGGGGATGGAATACTGGCGTTGAGCACGACGTGAATCTCCCTCCACACCGTCCCATCACACACTCCCGGGGTCAGACACAGAGTGAATCTCCCTCCACACCATCCCATCACACTCTCCCGGGGTCAGACACAGAGTGAATCTCCCTCCACACCGTCCCATCACACTCTCCCGGGGTCAGGCACAGAGTGAATCTCCCTCCACACCGTCCCATCACACACTCCCGGGGTCAGACACAGAGTGAATCTCCCTCCGCACCGTCCCATCACACACTCCCGGGGTCAGACACAGAGTGAATCTCCCTCCACACCGTCCCATCACACACTCCCGGGGTCAGACACAGAGTGAATCTCCCTCCACACCGTCCCATCACACACTCCCGGGGTCAGACACAGAGTGAATCTCCCTCCACACCGTCCCATCACACACTCCCGGGGTCAGACACAGAGTGAATCTCCCTCCACACCGTCCCATCACACACTCTCGGGGTCAGACATAGAGTGAATCTCCCTCCACACCGTCCCATCACACACTCCCGGGGTCAGACACAGAATGAAACTCCCTCCACACCGTCCCATCACTCACTCCCGGGGTCAGACACAGAGCGAATCTCCCTCCGCACCGTCCCATCGCACACTCCCGGGGTCAGACACAGAGCGAATCTCCCTCCGCACCGTCCCATCACACACTCCCGGGGTCAGGCACCGAGTGATTCTCCCTCCACACTGTCCCATCACTCACTCCCGGGGTCAGACACAGAGTGAATCTCCCTCCACACCGTCCCATCACTCACTCCCGGGGTCAGACACAGAGTGAATCTCCCTCCGCACCGTCCCATCACACACTCCCGGGGTCAGTCACAGGGTGAATCTCCCTCCGCACCGTCCCATCACTCACTCCCGGGGTCAGACACAGAGTGAATCTCCCTCCGCACCGTCCCATCACACACTCCCGGGGTCAGTCACAAGGTGAATCTCCCTCCGCACCGTCCCGTCACACACTCCCAGGGTCTACCTGAGTCCTTCTGGGGAGACCTGGCTGGCGAACTGGCAGGACCTGGAGACAAAGGTCATGGCCCGGCTAGGGCGCTGGTCAGGCCTTCTCAGGGTGCTTTCCTATCGAGGCAGGGTGGTGGTCATAAACCAGCTGGTGGCCTCCATGTTGTGGTACCGGATGGTCACCTTGGCCCCCCCTGCCCCTTTTGTTGCGAGAATGCAGAGGAAGCTGGTGGACTTCTTCTGGGGAAACAGGAAACACTGGGTCTCTGCAGCGGTTCTGAGTCTCCCAGTAGGAGAGGGCGGACAGTCGCTGGTGTGTGTACGCACACGACTGGCGGCTCTCCGCCTCAGGACTCTGCAGAGATTCCTGTACGCCGAGCGCCCTCCCAGGTGGCACGTGTTGGCGACTTTCTTCCTCCGGAGGGGCTGCTGCCTTCACGAAGATATGCAGCTACCACCGGCAGGCGTCAGCCGTGCTGCTTTGCAGAGGCTGCCCGGCTTCTATCAGGACCTACTGAGAGTCTGGAACATGGTTGCCTCAGGCCGGGAATCCCCTCCTCTGGCAGAGGGCGGGGTCCTGGCCGACCCTTGCCCTGCCTCAGCGGATGTCGGTGCGGCTCAGGTGTGTGGATCGACTCAAGCTGAGCTGCTCGTCGGGCCCAGGCCCCGCAGCCTTACCCGAGAGACGAATCCACACAACTTGAGCTGTCTCTCATCGACACCCACAATCCCATTCAGGGATGCAGGCAGGAGGTACCTTTATGGGCTGCTGCTCCACACCCTCCACTTCCTAGCCTTTGTCCACCGTCCCGACACGCCATGGCGGTCGGTCTTTCCACCTGGAGGTGAGGGGGGTCCCCAATGGAAGTCCCTTTACAAGGGAGTCCTCCCCATGCACCTTGGGGATCTCGGCTGGAGGGTGCTGCATAAAGCGGTGCCCTGCAATAAGTTCTTTAGTCTGTACACGGATCTCCCAGCCGCGTGTCACTTCTGCGGGCTGGAGGAGACCGTGTACCACATGTACACGGAGTGTGTGAGGCTGCAGCCCCTTTTCGCGTTTTTGCGTGGGCTGCTTCTCGCCTTCTGGTTGCATTTCAGTCCCACCCTATTTATATATGGTCATCCAGTAAGGAGGGGGGCACAGAGGGATGAGGATGTCCTTGTCAACTTGCTCCTGGGGCTGGCGAAAATTGCCATCCGTGGCTCCTGGAAAAGGGTGGCAGGAGGTTCTCCCCGGGCGGACTGCCTGGCTATGTTTAGGGGGTATGTTCGTGCCCGGGTGAACATTGAAAAGGAATATGCACAGTCCACGGCGACCGTAGAGGTGTTCCGGGACCGTTGGGCTCCGCGGGGTGTAAATGCCATCATTGCTGAGGATGGCAATATATTGGTTTAAGATGTATTGTCTGTTTGTAGTGTAGTAAATATGTTAGTCACTGGGTTTGTAAATATTGTATAGCACCGACATTTGTAATAAAGAATTTTGTAAAAAAAAAAGGGGTCAGACAGAGAGTGAATCTCCCTCCGCACCGTCCCATCACACACTCCCGGGGTCAGACACGGAGTGAATCTCCCTCCACACCGTCCCATCACACACTCCCGGGGTCAGACAGAGAGTGAATCTCCCTCCACACCGTCCCATCACAGACTCCTGGGGTCAGACAGAGAGTGAAGCTCCCTCCATACTGTCCGATCCGGCTCTCTCGTGCCCAGCCAGGGAGAAACGGTCTCTGTGGCATGAGATCTATCAGCTCATTTCGAGGTGGAACTGTAGCACATGGGCATCCCCCATCCCACGCACGAGTCGAAATTATGTCGGGGAGGGTGCACGGAGCTGGAGAGAGTGGGCCGAGGCACAAATGGGCAGGGGAATACAGGTGGATATTAGAACGCTAGCGGTTGACAATCACATTTGACTTCTGCAGTGGAGAAGTAGCCCAGGATGAAATCGAAGATGAGGATAATTTTGCAAAAACGAGATCCCACCACTCGCCGTCCTCTCTCACCGTCCGCACTCCTAACGGGACGCCGTCCATTCCCGTCCACTCACACAGGCCTCGCTCTGAATCAAAGACCACCTCTTACCATTCATTCCGATCATCCGCACTCCTATTAAACTCCACCCCTTCCCATTCACTTTCCCATCCGCACTCCCAATAGACCAAAACCCTAGCCATTCACTCCCTCCGTCCGCACTCCCACCCCTAGCCATTCACTCCCTCCGTCCGCAGTCCCAATAGACCCCACCCCTTCCCATTCTCTCCCACTGTCCACACTTCCAATAGACCAAACCCCTAGCCATTCACTCCCTCCATCCGCACTCCCAATAGACCCCACCCCTTCCCATTCACTCCCTCCATCCGCACTCCCAATAGACCTCACCCCTTCCCATTCTCTCCAACTGTCCACACTCCCAACAGACCCCACCTCTTCCCATTCACTCGCACCGTCCGCACTCCCAATAAACCCCACCCCTTCCCATTCACTCCCTCCATCCGCACTCCCAATAGACCTCACCCCTTCCCATTCTCTCCAACTGTCCACACTCCCAATAGACCCCACCTCTTCCCATTCACTCGTACCGTCCGCACTCCCAATAAACCCCACCCCTTCACATTCACACCCACCGTCCACACTCCCAATAGACCCCACCCCTTCCAATTCATCCCACCGTCCGCACTCCCAATGGACCCCACCCCTTCCCATTCACTCGCAATAGACCCCAGCACTTCCTATTCACTCCCACTGTCTGTCAAAGCGGGGACGCTGGGAAGTGGACCCAAATGCAAGACACAGACACTGAAGTACATGGAATAGGATCAGGTTTGTCAAGAAAGCGAGGGAAGGGGGGAAGAAATAACGCTAGACAATGACACAGGCCCTGGACCGGAGAGGGATTCAGGGGCTGGGTTAGGACTTGGACTGAGAGACACGGGATCTGGACGAGGAATTAGGAAAGAGGAGCCTGGGCTAGGCCACTGAGCCAGAGACTGGACAGGGACACGGAACCTGGGTCTTGACTCGGGCTCGGAACCCGGATCCTGGCGAGGACAAGACATGGCTACAGGACGGGACGAAAGACTCCTGGAGGGGACTAGAGACTCCTGGACAGGACGAGGGAACTCCAGCCCAGGACGAGGAATCTCTAGCACCGGGCTGGGCAAGGTACGCCTGTGCTGGGCGAGGCACAAGGACAGGAAGAGAACACGAAGCCTTGACTTGGTCGAGGGAGGCAAGAACACAGAAACTTGGTCGATGGAGACAGGAACGCACAATACAGAGCCTTGTTCTTGAAAGACAGGAACATGAGACACAGAGCAGGATGCCTCCTTGGGAACAGGACGTAGGGCCGGGATTCATACACAGAATGCTGAACAAGTCGAGACGGTACCCAGCACAAGGTAGCGGGAAACGGCCGGACCTACCTAGCGGAGGCGAGGACACACAGACAGTTAAAACTCTAGATGGCGGCAAACAGTCCGACCTACCTAACGAAGGTGAGGACACAAAGAGCCAGTTCCAAACAACGAAAGACAGTTCCTTAACTAGACAGAGCAAGGCTCCGGTCTTGCTCCGGTGGTAGAACTTGACGGCGAGAAAAGGCGAGGACGCAGACGAGGCTTCAGGTGAAAGGTAGCAAGCGAGACTTCAGCCAAGCACTACAGAAGGAAGGGGAAAGGAACAGTCGTGCAACCCAAGTTGAACCCAGGAGCTGTTTATGTAGAAGCACAAAATGAGATTCATGTACCTCAACAGAGGCACCCCAACAGAACAAGAGAAACCAGAAAACCTGGAATGAGGATCGATAGACCGGATCGTGAACCAGAATGCGGACTTCCGGGACCAGACCATGATACCGTCCGCACTCCCAATAACCCCCACCCTATCCCATTTTCTCCACGCATCCACATTCATAACTGGACGCACCCCTACCCATTCGCTTCCAACGTGCGAACATTCCAGAGGGACACCACCCCTTTACGTTCACTCTCACCGTCCGCACTCCCAATAGACCCCACCCCTTCCTATTAACTCTACCCTTCCGAACTACTAATAGACCCCACCACTTCTCATTCACTCCCGTCTGCACTCCCAATAGACCTCACCCCTTCCCATTCACTCCTAATAGTCCTCACCCCTTCCCATTCACTCCCACCGTCCTCACTCCCAATAGACCACACCCCTTCCCATTCACTCCCATCGTCCACAAATCCCGATAGACCCCACCCCTTCCCATTCACTCCCAATAGACCCCACCCCTTCCCATTCACTCCCACCGTTCGCACTCCAAATAGACCCCACCCCTTCCCATTCACTCCCACCGTCCGCATTCCCAGTGGACCCCACCGCTCCCATTCACTCCACGCTTCCGCATTCCTAACAGGACGCACCCTTACCCATTCGCTCCCATCGTCCGAACATTCCAACGGGACCCCACCACTTCCCATTCACTCCCAATGGGACCCAGCCCTTCACATTCACTCCAACCATCTGCCTCCCAATGGGACCCCCTTCCAGTACATTTCCAACGCGGATGGGATTTTGGAAATTTGCGGGGACGCCTGAATTCTGTACTTAACAGAACTCGGAGCGGGGTTTACGAAATTTGACGAGAATGCCGATGGGATTATTTGTTACAAGGAAACGCCAGGTCCCTGTATGGACACCGGGAATATTACCGCACACGTTTCCTGGTGTCTGTGTCTTCCTCTCTCCACGATGCTCGCAGTAATAACGCACGGGATCCGAAGATGAGGATGTCGGGCCGGTCTCTATTGTTTGCGATATATATTATTTGTGATAAACAGTCTGCGCAATCGAGTGGAGGGTGATCGAAAGTGTCTGCCCTGCGAGGGGCTCCTGATTGAAAATGGTGACCAGGGAGGGAACGACAGAAGGATTCAGAATGGTCACTGGGGAGGGAGTGAAAGGTTGACTTAAAATGGTCTCCGGGGAGATAGTGATGGACTGAGTGACAATGGGCCCCAGGGAGGGGGCGATGGGCGGAATTAAGATGTTCGTGGTCACCTTGTTTCTCATGGCTGGCAGGGAGGGAGTGATACGCTGACAAGAGAGTGGGAGTGACAGGCAGAGTTAAAATGACCCACAGGGTGGGGATGACGCTCTGATTGAAAATTATCACCAGGGAGGGAGTTATGTGCTGATTAAAAATAGGATTCTGGATTAAAGCCAGAATACAATATTATCACCAGGGAGAGAGTGACGGGCCGACATAACATTGTCACCAGGGAGGGAGTGACCCGCACATTGAAAATTGTCACCAGAGAGGGAGTGACCCGCACATTGAAAATGGTCACCAGGGAGGGAGGGATGCTCTGAGAGAAAATGGACGCCAGGAAGGGAGTAACACACTGACCAGTCAGAGGGAGTAGCGGCCCGACCTGAAATAGTCCTGATTTCTGTGTTACAATGGCCGACAGGGAGAGAGTGATGGACAGACTTCAGATGGCCAACAGGGAGGGAGAGACGCACCGGGTAAAAGGGCCGAAATGGAGACAGTGACACATTGAGAAGAGAGAGGGGGTAATGGGTCGATGTAAAATGATCCACTGGGAGAGAGTGACGATCTGACATAAAATGGTCGCTGCTTCGCTTAAACTGTCTGACGGGGCAGTTTAGGGTCAGTGATACCTTGTTTAAAGTGAGCGCCGGGAAGGGAGGGGGTGAGACGCCGATTGAAAACGGCCGTCACCATCGTTAATGTTGCTGAGAAAAAGGGGGAGATGTGGTGAGTGAAGGAGACCCCGTTCGGCCAGGTTGAAACGGGACCAAGGAGGGAGCGACGCCTTGGTTAAAGTGAGAGGCAGAGAAGGAGTGAAGGACACGTTGACTTCAAATGACCGACGCTTCACTGGAAATGTCTGCTGGGGAGGGAGTGACGGCTTTGGTAGAAGTGAGCACAAGAGAGGGAGGGACGCGCTGATTTAAAACGGGCGAATCCTTGGTTAATGTGGCCGCCGGGGATGGAGTGAGACACTGACTTACAATGGTCACTGTCGCTCACAGAATCTATGGCGAAGGAACATGCGGTGCCCGTGGATACATTCTCGGGATCGAGTGTGTTATTGATTGTAATAACAGTATTTTAATTTGCGTTTTATGTAGTTTTGGGCATTGTATGTATGTTTTAATTCTAATAATGTTGTCATTGAATAAACTAGTGTATACATCTCAGATATTCACACATACACATATACATGTGGGTTGTGAGGAGGAGGGGTGAGGGGTTTGGGAGGAAGAGGAGTGACGGGATGAGGAGTGGACTGATGAGACCGTGACCGTGGCGAAGTCACTGACTCAACAGGGGACGAAAAGGGGAGAAAGTTCCCGTCACAAACTGGTGGCCGACATGGAGAAGATAGAGACGGGGTGAGGAGGAGTGAAACGACAGGAAGGGAGCGGGAGGGATGGGACGGGAAGGGAGAGAAAGTGATGGGACGTGGATGGAGGGGGAGTGATGGGACGGGGAGGGAGAGAAAGTAATGGAACGTGGAGGGAGGAGGAGTGATGGGACGGGGAGGGAGGGGGAGTGACGGGACGGGGAGGGAAGTGAAGTGATGGGACGGGGAGGGAGGGGGAGTGATGGGACGGGGAGGGAAAGGGAGAGATGGGACAGGGAGGGAGAGGGAATGATGAGACGGGGAGGGAGGGAAAGTGATGGGACGTGGAGGGAGAGGAAGTGATGGGACGGGGAGGGAAAGGGAGAGACGGGACAGGGAGGGAGAGGGAATGATGAGACGGGGAGGGAGGGAAAGTGATGGGACGTGGAGGGAGGGGAGTTATGGGATAGGGAGGGAGGGGAAGTGATGGAACGGGAGGGAGGGGAAGTGATGGGACGGGAGGGAGGGGAGTGACGGGACGGGGACGGAGGGGGAGTGATGAGACGGGAGGGAGAGAAAGTGATGGGACGTGGAGGGAGGAGGAGTGATGGGACGGGGAGGGAGGGAGAGTGACGGGACGGGGAGGGAGGGAAAGTGATGGGACGGTGAGGGAGGGGGAGTGATGAGACGGGGAGGGAGAGAAAGTGATGGGACGTGGAGGGAGGTGGAGTGATGAGACGGGGAGGGAGGGAAAGTGGTATGTAGAGGGAGGGGGAGTGATGGGACGGGGAGGAAGGGGGAGTGATGAGACGGGGAGGGAGTGGGAGTGATGAGACGGGGAGGGAGCGAAAGTGATGGGACGTGGAGGGAGGGGTTTATGTGATGGGGAGGGAGGGGAAGTGATGGGACGGGAGGGAGTGGAGTGACGGGACGGGGAGGGAGGGGGAGTGACGGGACGGGGAGGGAAGTGAAGTGATGGGACAGGGAGGGAAGGGAAGTAATGGGACGGATGGGAAGAGGAGTGATGGGATGTGGAGGCAGGGGGCGTGATGGGACGGGGAGGGAGGGGGAGTGATGGGACGGGGAAGGAGGGGGAGTGACGGGACGGGGAGGGAAGTGTAGTGTTGGGACGGATGGGAGGGGGAGTGATTGGGAGGGGGGGAGTGATGGGATGTGGAGGGAGGCGGAGTGATGGGACAGGGAGGGAAGGGAAGTGATGGGACGGATGGGAAGAGGAGTGATGGGATGTGGAGGGAGGGGGAGTGATGGGACGGGGAAGGAGGGGGAGTGATGGGACGGGGAAGGAGGGGAGTGATGGGACGGGGAAGGAGGGGGAGTGATGGGACGGGGAGTGAGGGGGAGTGACGGGACGGGGAGGGAAGTGAAGTGATGGGACGGATGGGAGTGGAGTGACGGGACGGGGAGGGAGGGGGAGTGACGGGACGGGGAGGGAAGTGAAGTGATGGGACAGGGAGGGAAGGGAAGTAATGGGACGGATGGGAAGAGGAGTGATGGTATGTGGAGGCAGGGGGCGTGATGGGACGGGGAGGGAGGGGAGTGATGTGACGGGGAAGGAGGGGGAGTGATGGGACGGGGAGTGAGGGGGAGTGACGGGACGGGGAGGGAAGTGAAGTGATGGGACGGATGGGAGGGGGAGTGATTGGGCGGGGAGGGGGGGGGGTGATGGGATGTGGAGGGAGGTGGAGAGATGGGACAGGGAGGGAAGGGAAGTGATGGGACGGATGGGAAGAGGAGTGATGGGATGTGGAGGGAGGGGGAGTGATGGGACGGGGAAGGAGGGGAGTGATGGGACGGGGAAGGAGGGGGAGTGATGGGACGGGGAGGGAGGGAAAGTGATGGGATGCGGAGGGAGGGGAGTGATGGGACGGGGAAGGAGGGGGAGTGATGGAACGGGGAAGGGGGGGAGTGATGGGACGGGGAGGGAGAGAAAGTGATGGGACGCGGAGGGAGGGGAGTGATGGGACTGGATGGATGAACAGAGAAGTTCACCTCCTGCTCAAAGCCAGAGATTCAGCCTTCAGGTCTGGAAACCGGGAGACTTACAGCTCAGCCAGGGCCAACCTGAGGAGGGGAATCTCTCAGGCTAAACAGAGGATCGAGGAACGTTTCAACTCCTCAGAACCATACAGGTCATTACAGACTTCAAACCCCCTTCCAGTTCTGCTTCCCTCTCTGATGAGCTCAATTACTTTTCCCCTCGCGTTGACCGAGAGGGGACGGAGGCCGGACAGAAAGAGGAGGGAACCGTTTGGGGATATGCCGGTGAAGGGTTTGGGTAGAGACGGTGGGGAGGGACGGAGAGGGGGAGAGGGACAGAAAGAGGAGGGGTACCGTTTGGGGATATGGCGGTGAAAGGTTTGGGTAGAGACGGTGGGGAGGGACGGAGAGGGGGAGAGGGGGGTGGCAGGTGGTCGGGGCAGAAAGAGGAGGGGTACCGTTTGGGGATATGGAGGTGAAAGATTTGGGTAGAGACGGTGGGGAGGGACGGAGAGGGGGAGAGGGAGGTGGCAGGTGGTCGGGGCAGAAAGAGGAGGGTACCGTTTGGGGATATGGAAGTGAAAGGTTTGGGTAGAGACGGTGGGGAGGGACGGAGAGGGGGAGAGGGGCAGAAAGAGGAGGGGTACCGTTTGGGGATATGGAGGTGAAGGGTTTGGGTAGAGACGGTGGGGAGGGACGGAGAGGGGGAGAGGGGCAGAAAGAGGAGGGGTACCGTTTGGGGATATGGAGGTGAAGGGTTTGGGTAGAGACGGTGGGGAGGGACGGAGAGGGGGAGAGGGACAGAAAGAGGAGGGGTACCGTTTGGGGATATGGAGGTGAAAAGTTTGGGTACAGACGGTGAGGAGGGTCGGAGAGGGGGAGAGGGGGGTGGCAGGTGGTGGGGACAGAAAGAGGAGGGGTACCGTTTGGGGATATGGAGGTGAAAGGTTTGGGTAGGGACGGAGGGGAGGGACGGAGAGGTGGAGAGGGGGGTGGCAGGTGGTCGGAGCAGAAAGAGGAGGGGCACCGTTTGGGGATATAGCGGTGAAAGGTTTGGGTAGAGACGGTGGGGAGGGACGGAGAGGGGTAGAGGGGCAGAAAGAGGAGGGAACCGTTTGGGGATATGGCGGTGAAAGGTTTGGGTAGAGACGGTGGGGGGGGACGGAGAGGGGGAGAGGGACAGAAAGAGGAGGGGTACCGTTTGGGGATATGGCGGTGAAAGGTTTGGGTAGAGACGGTGGGGAGGGACGGAGAGGGGGAGAGGGACAGAAAGAGGAGGGGTACCGTTTGGGGATATGGAGGTGAAGGGTTTGGGTAGAGACGGTGGGGAGGGACGGAGAGTGGGAGAGGGGGGTGGCAGGTGGTCGGGGCAGAAAGAGGAGGGGTACAGTTTGGGGATATGGCGGTGAAAGGTTTGGGTAGAGACGGTGGGGAGGGACGTAGAGGGGGAGAGGGGGGTGGCTTGTGGTGGGGACAGAAAGAGGAGGGGTACCGTTTGGGGATACGGAGGTGAAAGGTTTGGGTAGAGACGGTGGGGAGGGACGGAGGGGGGAGAGGGGCAGAAAGAGGAGCGGTACCGTTTGGGGATATGGCGGTGAAAGGTTTGGGTAGAGACGGTGGGGAGGGACGGAGAGGGGGAGAGGGACAGAAAGAGGAGGGGTACCGTTTGGGGATATGGAGGTGAAAGGTTTGGGTAGAGACGGTGGGGAGGGACGGAGAGGGGGAGAGGGGGGTGGCAGGTGGTCGGGGCAGAAAGAGGAGGGGTACCGTTTGGGGATATGGCGGTGAAAGGTTTGGGTAGAGACGGTGGGGAGGGACGGAGAGGGGGAGAGGGGGGTGGCAGGTGGTCGGGGCAGAAAGAGGAGGGTACCGTTTGGGGATATGGAGGTGAAAGGTTTGGGTAGGGACGGAGGGGAGGGACGGAGAGGTGGAGAGGGGGGTGGCAGGTGGTCGGGGCAGAAAGAGGAGGGGTACCGTTTGGGGGTATGGCGGTGAAAGGTTTGGGTAGAGACGGTGGGGAGGGACGGAGAGGGGGAGAGGGACAGAAAGAGGAGGGGTACCGTTTGGGGGTATGGCGGTGAAAGGTTTGGGTAGAGACGGTGGGGAGGGACGGAGAGGGGGAGAGGGGGGTGGCAGGTGGTCGGGGCAGAAAGAGGAGGGGTACCGTTTGGGGATATGGCGGTGAAAGGTTTGGGTAGAGACGGTGGGGAGGGACGGAGAGAGGGAGAGGGACAGAAAGAGGAGGGGTACCGTTTGGGGATATGCCGGTGAAAGGTTTGGGTAGAGACGGTGGGGAGGGACGGAGAGGGGGAGAGGGGCAGAAAGAGGAGGGGTACCGTTTGGGGATATGGCGGTGAAAGGTTTGGGTAGAGACGGTGGGGAGGGACGGAGAGGGGGAGAGGGGCAGAAAGAGGAGGGAACCGTTTGGGGATATGGCGGTGAAAGGTTTGGGTAGAGACGGTGGGGGGGGGGACGGAGAGGGGGAGAGGGACAGAAAGAGGAGGGGTACCGTTTGGGGATATGGAGGTGAAGGGTTTGGGTAGAGACGGTGGGGAGGGACGGAGAGTGGGAGAGGGGGGTGGCAGGTGGTCGGGGCAGAAAGAGGAGGGGTACAGTTTGGGGATATGGCGGTGAAAGTTTTGGGTAGAGACGGTGGGGAGGGACGTAGAGGGGGAGAGGGGGGTGGCAGGTGGTTGGGGCAGAAAGAGGAGGGTTACCGTTTGGGGATATGGCGGTGAAAGGTTTGGGTAGAGACGGTGGGGAGGGACGGAGAGGGGGAGAGGGACAGAAAGAGGAGGGGTACCGTTTGGGGATATGGCAGTGAAAGGTTTGGGTAGAGACGGTGGGGAGGGACGGAGAGGGGGAGAGGGACAGAAAGAGGAGGGGTACCGTTTGGGGATATGGCAGTGAAAGGTTTGGGTAGAGACGGTGGGGAGGGACGGAGAGGGGGAGAGGGACAGAAAGAGGAGGGTTACCGTTTGGGGATATGGCGGTGAAAGGTTTGGGTAGAGACGGTGGGGAGGGACGGAGAGGGGGAGAGGGACAGAAAGAGGAGGGGTACCGTTTGGGGATATGGCAGTGAAAGGTTTGGGTAGAGACGGTGGGGGGGGGACGGAGAGGGGGAGAGGGACAGAAAGAGGAGGGGTACCGTTTGGGGATATGGAGGTGAAGGGTTTGGGTAGAGACGGTGGGGAGTGACGGAGAGTGGGAGAGGGGGGTGGCAGGTGGTCGGGGCAGAAAGAGGAGGGGTACAGTTTGGGGATATGGCGGTGAAAGTTTTGGGTAGAGACGGTGGGGAGGGACGTAGAGGGGGAGAGGGGGGTGGCAGGTGGTTGGGGCAGAAAGAGGAGGGTTACCGTTGGGGGATATGGCGGTGAAAGGTTTGGGTAGAGACGGTGGGGAGGGACGGAGAGGGGGAGAGGGACAGAAAGAGGAGGGGTACCGTTTGGGGATATGGCAGTGAAAGGTTTGGGTAGAGACGGTGGGGAGGGACGGAGAGGGGGAGAGGGACAGAAAGAGGAGGGGTACCGTTTGGGGATATGGCAGTGAAAGGTTTGGGTAGAGACGGTGGGGAGGGACGGAGAGGGGGAGAGGGACAGAAAGAGGAGGGTTACCGTTTGGGGATATGGCGGTGAAAGGTTTGGGTAGAGACGGTGGGGAGGGACGGAGAGGGGGAGAGGGACAGAAAGAGGAGGGGTACCGTTTGGGGATATGGCAGTGAAAGGTTTGGGTAGAGACGGTGGGGAGGGACGGAGAGGGGGAGAGGGACAGAAAGAGGAGGGGTACCGTTTGGGGATATGGCGGTGAAAGGTTTGGGTAGAGACGGTGGGGAGGGACGGAGAGGGGGAGAGGGGCAGAAACAGGAGGGGTACCGTTTGGGGATATGGAGGTGAAAGGTTTGGGAAGAGACGGTGGGGAGGGACGGAGAGGGGGAGAGGGGGGTGGCAGGTGGTCGGGGCAGAAAGAGGAGGGGTACCGTTTGGGGATATGGAGGTGAAAGGTTTGGGTAGAGACGGTGGGGAGGGACGCAGAGGGGGAGAGGGACAGAAAGAGGAGGGGTACCGTTTGGGGATATGGAGGTGAAAGGTTTGGGTAGAGACGGTGGGGAGGGACGGAGGGGGGAGAGGGGCAGAAAGAGGAGGGGTACCGTTTGGGGATATGGAGGTGAAAGGTTTGGGTAGAGACGGTGGGGAGGGACGGAGAGCGGATTGAGGGGGTCGGGGTGAGGGAGAGGGAGATGTGTTCAGATGTGGGGGGAGTCTGTTCTCACTCCGGGACCGACCGGGACATCCTGCGGGCCCGGGAAGGGTCTGGTTATTCCTCGTATCCAAACACACGGACACCGGGAACAGCAGCCGTCCACTCGGCCCCTCTATCACGTCCTGTCATTCAATCAGACCCGGGCCCCAACACCGCTCCCGTCCCCACTTTGCCCGGACCATTGGCCCCGCTTGCAGGGCAACAGTCTGCCGGTGTTTGCCCCCCAATGTGGTGAATCCCTCTGCTCGCCACCACCGTGGGCTCAGACATTTCCACAGATGAGCCCCTCCTGTCCCCACCGGGACAAACATCCTGTCCGCCCCCTCTCTCACCGTCTTCATCCTTTCAATAAAATCCCCCTCTCCCTCCCCGGGGAACCGGCATCAAACCGACGGGCCGAGCGGTCTCCTCCTACCTCTCAGCGACACATCAGACTCCGGGCGCAGGAGACGCTTCACAAACGCCCCAACTTCCCTCGGAGGGAAATGGAAATAAATCAGAAAGCGGACATTTACTTTGGGATTTGTTCCGCTTGGATGAGGAGTTGGGCGCTTGACCGGGTGACGAATTCCTCGGGGGTAACGCCCACTCGCCTTGTCCGCCTCGGCGATTGGTTGTAACCGGTGATTGACATCGCTTCGCACCAATGGGAACAGCGCAGCGCCTGAATCCACTGTTGACTGCGATGGGGGAGGGGCTGGTCACGCGATTAGTAGCCCAACCGTTAAACCGACCAAGCCCGAGCTCACCAGCGCGTGAGTGACGTAAGACACCGCGCGCGTGAGGGCAGATCCCGGTGTGGGGAGCCGATGTGTGACGTCAGGTGCGGGGGTGCGCCTGTGTGACGTCACCTGTGGGGGAGCGCTGCTATTTAAAAACACCTGAATGGACGTTTCTGATGATTTCAGTGGGACAACAACATTAATCCCGGGTTTCATCACTGAATCCAGTGTTGTGAGATGTAAAGTCCCCTGTTATGTGTCCGGCTGTGCCGTGTTGTTGGTGGAGTGGGCAGCGTGGTGTTTGTCTCCATTCGGGTCACAACACCAGAATTGCCAGCGGGGTCCACACACAGTGTATTAGTCAACAGAAAACCTCCCGTCCCTGCAGTCTCTGTCTCCTGGTAAACTCAACACCCTGACAATGTGGACCATAGACACCCCTTCCTCTCAGAGTCAGGGGATCAATCAGACAGCTGATCACTGAGAGGAGTTATATTCATTGGTCATTAAAGTTCACCCAGATTCGTGTGGACGGATTTGATGTGGAGTTCGGGGTGTCACAGTGAAAGGGCCGGACGGCCGAACTCTCTCCGTTGTCCAAACATCCTTCCAGGTGAGGCGACACTTCACCTGTGAATCTTCCGGGGTCGCCCGTTGTGTCCGCTGCTCCCGATGCGGCCGCCTCGACACTGGTGACACCAGATCCTCCGCAGTTGTGCGGGGTAGGGTTGATGTTTTTTGGGGGGGGTGTTCCCATTTGTGCGGGAGGGGTGGGTTTTGGGGGTTGATGATCGGGATGCCGTTTGTTTTTATGCGGGGTGGTGGGAGTTTGATTTTTCTCTCTGAACGACTTCCATGTTCTTTCTTTGTTTCGTGGCTCTCTGGAGGAGAACAAAAACTCAGTAGTTCATAAATACCTGCCTTGATAGTAAATTAACCTTTGAACTATCCGCTCTGAGCAGTAATTCTGGTGTCCAAACATTTTCATTCCCATTCCGACGTGTCAACCCATCGCCTCCTCTTGTGCCAAGATGAGGCCACCCTCAGGGTCCAGGATCAGCACCTTGTATTCCGTCTGAGTACCCCCTCCCCAACCTGATGGCATGATGATGAATACTGGACTCCTGACTGGCACTAGAAAAGGGTCTGGCCAACAGGAATCCAGAATAAGTGTCCACCATTGTCAACACGTATATTGCCCCTTCACAGTGTGGGTGGGGGTCATCAATCGAATCTGCTGCTTCAAAAGTCCATTTAATCGTTCAATCAAGCCAGCTGCTTGGGGTAATAGAGTATGTGGTGGACCCAATAAATACCTTGCTCTTTCGCCCAGTCCTGGATCTGTTGCCCTGTAAAGTGGGATCCATTATCTGACTGTATTTACTCGGATGTGACATCATGCGACACCAGGTATTCCACCCACCGAATAGCGGACCCCTGACTGACACTAGGAAAGGGTCTGGCCAACAACAATCCAGAATAAGTGTCCGACATTGTCAACACATATTTATCATTCTTATATGGGGGCAGGGGTCCAATGTAATCAATCTGCCATACTTTCGCCGGGTACTGAACCTCTCTTAATATGGCCAAAAGGTCCACGCGGGACAGAGCGAGGCTTGACTTGCTGGCAAATAGGACACTCCGACACGGTAGTCCGACAGTCATCCACCGTCAAAGATATCCCATGGTCTCGTCCCCACTCTCACGTCCCCTTCTCCCCGGGATGGCCGGACTGTTCGTGGACCCACCTGACTAGAGGCATTGTAATAGCAGATACCGCAGCCAATCCGCCTACCTGACTATTGTAGAGCGTGGTAGGGCTAATGTCCTCCTGGTGAGCATTCACAGGATACACATAAATATCACGCCTCCGCACCTCTTGCCATATCTGCTGCCAATATTCCTTGCCCCAGATAGGTTTATTATGAACTGTCCACTGGTGCATCTGCCAGCTCACCATCCAGATAGCCATTCCATTGGCCACCGCCCACGAGTCGGTATATATTCTAATTTCCTTGGTGGGGAGTGAAGAGGGCAGGGTAACCGCCACAAGTTCCGGTGGCTGACTGGATCCGCCCTCTCCTTCTTGTATTAACTGAGCATCGTCGGAGGGTCGCAGGGCAGCGGCCTTCCACCGTTGGCGCTCCGACACCCAACGGCTCCAGCCGTCCGTAAACCAGGCACCAGCCTTTTCATCCGATGTCAATTCCTCGTACGGCCGGCCCCATCGAATGGGGGAGGGTTCGAGAGGGGGAGCCGCCTTCTCTTCCTCGGTTCCCGCTGTCATAGGTCATCTGGCTACTTGTTCCTGAAGACGGCTGAGTCCTTCGGATCCTTTGTCGGCCCGGTCCTGTACATACCATTTGCAACTCGATATGGATGACTGCTGCGCACATCTCTGTCTCACCTTCGTATCTGGGGCGAGCACCCAGGACATAATAGGCAAATCGGGTCGCAACACCGTGGGGTCCGATCCCGTGATGGACTCCGTTTCCACCAGGGCCCAGTAACAAGCCAGGGGCTGTCGTTCGAACCGGGTATATCGTCCGGCAGCCTCCGGCATAGTGCGTGACCAGAACCCGAGGGGCACCCTCCTTCCATTCTGCAGTTGCCACAGACTCCATACGGCCACGTTATCGTGAACAGACACCCGTAATTCATACGGGGCCCCCGGGACCCGAGGTGAAAGGGGAATAGTCTGTTCAACTGCTGTTTTGGCCTGCTCGAATGCCTCCTTTTGTTCATCTCCCCGTGTGAGTTCGCTCTTCTTACGAGTGACGGCGTACAACGGTTTCAGTAGGAGAGTCAGTTCGGGAATATGTCTCCTCCAATAACCCCACAAAGTGCTGAACTTCTTGCTTATTAGCGGGGGTAGCTGTGGCTTGTATTTTATTTCGTACCTTTTCCGGTATAATCCCCTCCCCAGCATGCCAGTGGATGCCCAGAAACGTCACGGACTGACTGGGACCTTGAACCTTATCTTCATTCACAGCCCATCCCCTCTCTCACACACACTGTAACAGGGACCGCAGCGCCTCCGCGACACCCTCCTCGTCCGGGCCCTGTAACATGGACATCATCGATGTAGTGGTGAACTGCGTTAGGGGGCAGTGTCTCTGCGACACCCTCCTCGTCCGGTCCCTGTAACATGACATCATCGATGTAGTGATGAACTCCGACGTTAGGGGGCAGTGCCTCCGCGACACCCTCCTCGTCCGGTCCCTGTAACATGACATCATCGATGTAGTGGTGAACTCCGACGTTAGGGGGCAGTGTCTCTGCGACACCCTCCTCGTCCGGTCCCTGTAACATGACATCATCGATGTAGTGGTCAACTCCGACGTTAGGGGGCAGTGCCTCCGCGACACCCTCCTCGTCCGGGCCCTGTAACATGACATCATCGATGTAGTGGTGAACTCCGACGTTAGGGGGCAGTGCCTCCGCGACACCCTCCTCGTCCGGTCCCTGTAACATGACATCATCGATGTAGTGGTGAACTCCGACGTTAGGGGGCAGCGCCTCCGCGACACCCTCCTCGTCCGGGCCCTGTAACATGACATCATCGATGTAGTGGTGAACTCCGACGTTAGGGGGCAGTGCGCAGGTCTCCAGATCACCTGCCGCTATCCCGTGGCGTGAGGTAGGACTATGGACAGATCCCTGTGGAAAACGAGTGAAGGTATATTGCCGACCGTTCCAGGTGAAAGCGAACTGCTCCTGTGATTCCTCCTCCAAGGGAATCGAACAGAAGGCGCTGGCCAGATCAATAACAGCATACCATCGACCATCTGCATCATCCGGAATATCATCTACCAGCGTCACTATGTCGGGCACAGCAGAACTCAACGGGGGAAGAGTATCGATTCAATCGTCGATAGTCAACAGTCGTTCGCCAGGACCCGTCTGGCTTCTTTACCGGCCAGACCGGGCTATTGTACGGGGACGTGGCGGGTCGAGTAACCCCAGCTTGATCCAAGGAGGCAATAGTTTCAGTCATTTCCTTGTGACCTCCCGGGATCCGGTATTGTGGAACCGACACTATCTGCGTCGGTGGAGGGATTAACAGGGGCTCCCACTTTGCCCTCCCGACTACCACCCGCATGCTCCGGATCCCAAAACTAAAGGTCCCTAACGATGTCTTCAATTGCATTCCCCGTAACACATTCGTTCCGAAGATACACTCGGTGGTTACAGCAATTAGGACAGATACAGAACGCCGGACGTTTTTTTGTCAATCGTTACTCGTACCGTTACTTCCTGGGCCCTAGTAAGGGCACCTCCCCCCCCCACCCCACCATCCCTTCAATATTATACTCGGGTCCCCTCCACTTATCGGGGTCTCCCTGATCACAGTATGTTCTGCCCCAGTATCAACCAGAGCAACAGTCCTTGATCATTTCCCTTAGCCCATTGGACATAATGGTACATAAGGCCTAGGGCCCCCCCGGGTCCACATCGAATAGATCTTATGTGTTGGGGGAACCCGGCCACCCCCCTAGGTCCGGGAGGGGTTGGGAGCCCTCCATTTTCCGGTCCCCTCCTGTATGGCCTTTTTTCACTACGCCCTGCAATCCAGCTGACGATGGGTACAATGAGAAGGCAGGAGGAGCGGAAGGGTCTACCGGCGTCTTCCCAGCTTTCATGTGCTCACGATACGATACGTAGAATACAGTACACTAGTCAGCACACCGTCAATCTTCTCCTTACTGACGCCTGCTTTCAAAAGGGTAGTGAACATCTCCCCTGCGCGTCAGGGCGGGTTTCCTAGTCCCATTGGTACCATTAGCACCCCGCCCCCCCGGACCACCAATATTCGTTAGCCGTGTCGAACGGACTCGGGGTTTAACCACCTGCAAGTCCGAAAGGTTCGCTGAGGCATTAGTCACGTCCTCCACATCCCCCTGAACTGAGGGCCCCAATAATGCAAGAGCCACTCCCCGAATGGATGGGGCGGCTGACCGCACCAATCTCCTGTACATCCCTCCGGTGAATTCCTCTTGGTCGGGATCTCGACCCAGTCGCCACTGAGCGTCCCAGTCCCCAGACATCCTATTGACCAGGGCCTGTTGTCTTCAGCGGTGAATGCCTTCAGCGGCAGTCTCCCAGTCCCACTGTACCTGTGAAAGGTTATACTAGCCCCTCCATCATCCCGCAAGCGGACTAACCATTCCGCTAGCCACTCCCCAGACCTTTGCTTAAAACGGGCAGCCATCTCAGACAGCTCCTTATCATTATACTCCTTGTACTCGGGAGTCTGTACTCCCGGCTGCCCGGGTACAGTCTTTTGAGAAGTCACCACGGCAGGCCGAGCCTGCAATGGTTCTGGGGGAAAAGCAGTTTCCCCCTCACCAAAGGACCCATTATCATTATTATCATACCATATATTCCCATCCCAGGTATCTGGATCTCCCTTGGGTAACAACATTGATCTTATCTTTATGGCATGGGGGTATAATTCTGGCGGCGAGCCGCCTCCTGATGTTAATTTGCACTGGCCTACATGTATTCTTAATTCCCTTCTCCTCAGCTTCCTGTGCCCTATTCTGACTGGACCTCACCACCTCAATCATTACTGAGCACCTCTCCTTCATAGCATTCCGTCATCCCTCAACTTATCCCTTTCTTGTTCCACCTCACGGGTCCTTTCCAACTGTTGGCGCAAGGCTGTGGCCGGCAGCCAATAGCCATCAGTACGAGAACCTCGTTTCGATGGAAGATTTATTTCTTGCAACAACCTAGCCATCTTACTTCCCCATTTCTCGCCAGTATTATCTAGGTGATCATCCCAACTTATGGGAGGTCCCAGCTTAGCAAGGGTGTTAGCAGGTACAGCAAACCCATCAGTATTATCCGCCCACCTTCTTCTTACAGAAACATCTGACTAATGCTAAGCTGGGGCACATCATCAGTGATGTTACCTGGGGTCGTCAGGTGTTTCGGGTCTTTCAACGTCATACACCCTCGCCCAGGCGACCCAACCGGGGTTGATCAGACCCCGGCCTGTGTCCTAGCAGCAACACACGGATCTGCCCTCTTTATCCAGAGCCATCTTGACGCTTTCTCTGCGGCATCTATGGTGGTAGGAATGACTCTCCTTCTTCTCTCTCCCGTGACTCCAAGTGCAGTGTGTACTTTGCAGAGCGACTGGCCTGCAAAGCCACGACCCCCGACCTCCACGGGCCAGCGCTCTCCTCTCCAGCCTCTTCTCTGCCAGTAGTTCTTCAGATCTTCATACTTGGCTTTTTTCCGCTCGTGGGCCCCCTCCATGCGTTCTTCCCGCGGCACGGTAAGCCCAAACATAAGAACGTGCTTCAATGAGTCGGACCACAACACAGTGTCGGGCCGCAGTGTAGTCTCTGTGATGTGGGGAGGAACCTGCAGCTGGTTTCCCAGGTCTGCTTTGAGCTTCCAGTCCTGTGCAGTGAAGAGCAACCCGGTTGCTTTCTGGTGTTCTGTTGGTCTTTCCCCCTCTTTGACACAGCAGATGGTATTCTTGACCGGACTGGTTTTCCGGCAGATGTTAAGGGTGCTGCAGATTGTCTCAGCAATTGTCCGGATGACCTGCTTCGGCCGCCACCGATAACGGCCATCGGCAAGAGCTCAGAATGTGCTCCAGCACGCCGGTCTTCTCCCAGAGGGGGCAAGCTGGCCGTTCTGCAAGGCCCCAGCAGTGCAGGTTGGACGGGCTAGGAAGGACCTTATAAACAGCCTGGATAAGGAACCTGATGTGGTGTGGATCCACCTTCCAGAGATCATTCCACGAGATCTTTCGCTCGATCACCTGCTCCCATTTGGTCCCGGCTCCTTGCTGTTTCATTGCCACCGCTCTGCTGGTCCTCTCCTCCTCCACAGCTGCCCTTACTTCATTCTGGACCAGTTCTCGTCGCTCTTTCCCTTGTACTTTGTCAAAATGGGGGACTTCAAGGCTTCCGAGTCCAACTCTTCCCTTGGCGACTGCCCCCACCAGCACTTTGTGACGCAGTCGCACCTCGGCTTCTCCCACCACAGCTTCCGCTCTCCACTCTCTTCCGGTTCTCACCGCCACTCCTGCTCCGGAAACCTTTGGATCTGAAGATTCCTGGAACTGCAGCACCTCTCTTGCTGACAAAACCTTGACCTCCTCCTCGATGGATTTCATGGGGAGCCTCGGTTTGCAGTTCTTCCCGTACAGAGCGATGCTGCTGATGTTCCTTGGTAAACACAGCCATCTTCGCAGGAACCGGCTGACTACCCTCTCTAATTCAGCAACAGTGGAAACTGGAAACTTTTATCAAAAACAGGAGGAAATCTGTGGATGCTGGAAATCCAAGCAACACATACACAAAATGCTGGAGGAACTTAGGAGGCCAGGCATCATATATGGGAAATAGTAAACAGTCGACGTTTCGAGCCGAGACCCTTCATCAGGACTGGGGGGGAAAAAAGATGAGATGTCAGAGGAAGAAG
Source organism: Mobula hypostoma (assembly GCF_963921235.1). NCBI lineage: Eukaryota > Metazoa > Chordata > Chondrichthyes > Myliobatiformes > Myliobatidae > Mobula > Mobula hypostoma. Next base: position 1,475,374 of record NW_026948219.1, read on the forward strand.
TGTGGGAGTTAAGGGGGTGGAAGAAGTGGCAGGTAATAGGTGGAACTGGGAGAGGGGGAGTAGTGAAGGAAAAAAACTAACTTCTTGGGATATAATTTTCTTAACGATTCTCGAAAGATCATTGCTAATGCCTCCACATCTCCTCGGCCACCTCTTTCAGATCTCTGGGGTGTGCACCATCTGGTCCAGGTGACCTATTTATCTTCAGACCATCTCCGTTTCCCAAGAACCCTCTCCCGAGTAACGTAACTTTAAACATTCTGACCACTGAAAAATGGCAATTCGATATTCCTGCCAGTGTCTTCCACAGATGAGAGTGATATACAATACTTATTCAGTTCATCTGCCATCACCTTGCACACCCACCCCATTACTGCCTCTCCAGCATCATTTTTCAGTGGTTTGATATCCACTTCCGCCTCTCTTTTACAGTAAATGTACCTAAAGAAAAAAATGGTATCCTCTTTAATATTATCGGCTAGCTCACCTATGTATTCCATCTTTTCCTTCTTAATTACTTTAGTTGCATTCTTTTGGTTTTTAAAACCTTCCCAATCCTCTAACTTCTGAGTATTTTTTTTTTTGCAACATGCCCTCTCTTTGGTTTTTATATTGTCGTTGATTTCTCTATCAGCCACGGTTTTGTCACCTGACCACTGGAATAAAACTTCCTGTTTGTGACGTGTATATCCTGCGCCTTCCGAATTGCTTCCGGCCGTCACTGCCCTGTTTTCATTCCTGCCCGTGTTCTTTTCAAATCAATTTTGACCAATTCTACTCTCATGCCTCTCAAATTCTCTTTATTCCACCTCTGACTTCAGCTTCTCCTTCTCTATTGTCAGAGTGAATTTGATCATATTAAGATCACTCTCCACTGAGGGTTCTTTGAACATAAGCGACCTAATTACTTCCGGTTCATTACAACACCCAATCCAGATTAGCAGATCTCCAAGTGGGCTCAACCATGAGCTGCTCTAAAAAAACATCTTGTTGGCATTTTAGGAATTCCTCCTCTTGAGACCAACACCATCCTAATTTTCCTAATCATCTGCATGACAATCCCCCATGACCATTGTAACATTGCCCTTTTGCACGCATTTTCTATCTCCCATTGTAATTTGTGGACCACATACTTGCTTCTGTTTGGAGGTCTCTATACAATTCCCATCAGGGATTTTTTTTTACATTTGCTGTTCCTTAATCCACCCACAGAGATTCTACACCTTCCAACCCTATGCCACCTCTTTCAAATGATCTTATTTAGTATTTTACCAACAGAGCCACACAACCCCACTACCGGCTTGTTCTTTCAAGAAACATGTAAGTATCTGGGAAACAAGAGGACCTGCAGATGCTAGAAATCTAGAGAACTACACACAAAGTGCTGGAGGTCAGCATGTCAGGCAGCATCTATGGATGGGAATCAACATTTCGGGCCAAGACCCCTCTTCGGGACTCTTGATACCCATGTATCTGGAATGTCAACAAGCAAAGAAAATAGAAAGTAGTACGAAATAGGGAAAACCTTTGACAAAATTTAGTTCAAGGCTTTAAAAAACCTGCCAAACAGAGATCAATAGCTAACAAATACAACAAAGGCAGTAAACACTTTTGTCAAAACGGACATTGACTTCCTTTTAATAAAAATATCTTAGTCCCATTTCAATACATAAAATTTACAAACATAAATAAGAAATTTAGAAAAGCATATTTACACTTAAACCCACTTAGATTAACACTACCTTCAACAGAAGGAGGAATAGAAATAACACACGTGGAAAAAAAAAACACAACGGTCAGATTAAACTTCTAAGTAAATATTTTCATCAAAAATGAACTGGATTCAGCACTCCATGTGTGTATATGCAATTGTGATAAGAAATACCAGAAAACTGAAATGAGAGGTCCATTCAGAAAAAATGAAACATCACTATGGAAGAAAACATTAACCAGTGGAATGAGTATGACCCTCCATGGGAGACATCCCAACGATCTGAACAGATGAGATGTTGACAAGGAAGCATCGAGCACCTGACTGAGAGTTGGAGTCCTCCTCCCAGAAACAGGGGGGTTCCTTGCAGAAATATGGGATAAGGTGGTTAACAAAAGGCAAAAAAAAAAAATCAAAAATACATGAAATGCCAAGAAAAACCAGACACAATCCAACATATTCCGGGATCCTGCAGCAGTTTAACTCAGTTTGATTACTTATGAAGTACAATCAAGTGGAAAATATCATTGACCAAAATCTTGCTTTAAAATACAAACTCATGAATGCCCTCCATCACTCCATAAATTCAAGCCTGATCCAGTTTTGGAGTCAAAATCTTACAAATTATTTGATAATCAATACACTATTTCAGATAGGACAATCCATAATAACCATGGGGATATAATCTTACAGGATAAACAAGCAGAAACAACCCCCACAATAGAAAAAACCATTCCCAACACACACGTTCCTCGACCAGTGGAGCACCTCACCACTGGTGTTGTTTGTGTCATCAGTCACACAATCTCTGTCAATCAGCTTCCAAGTGTTGCTACTCTGTCATTCATTGCCACATCCCGCTGCTGATTCCCTTCTCCTCATCATACGTTCTTACCCCGACCATCGTCCACAGCCCCAAACTCTGCCCTGTGCAGACCCGCCTCTGGTTTCTGACCCTGCTCCATTGAACATCCAACTAATGGTTTCCCATTCTGCTTTCAGTCTTTAGAGGAGAGTGGTGTTTTCTAACAACCCTTTAGAAGCAGGGAAAATGACCCATAACGTGGAAATGAGTCGTGATTAAGGAGGTTAACTACCAATGTCATGCTTCTCAGCACAGAGATTAGAGGGACGAAGAGCATCCCAAACAGAACCACAGTCAGCTCGACTTCTTCAGTCTGCAGAGAATTCAAGGGAAACCTCTTCACCCACAGAGTGGTGACTGTTTGGAACCCATCACCACAGGGAGAGTGAGAGATGAACAACAGGGGAGGATTTAAAAGGACTGTCGTGGAACAGAATTATTGGCAGGGTACAGCCGGCCTGAGTTGACTCTCTCCTGTACACTAGTTGTGTTATAAATTCACTAAGTAATGGAGACAGAGTTTAAAATAGAACTGATTTATTTGTCTCAGATACAGGAATAGTAATCTCCAGTCTCTTTAAGGTGAATATGCAGCAGAAGAAACTCCTCCCATGCACAGTGACCAGGGTGCAGAACTGAGTGTGGTGAGCAGCAGCAATAATTGCAGAGTTCAGCACCGACAGTCACTGTCAAAATTGCATTGAGCAACTGTGATGGACAAATATCCAGCATGCAGCTTATTGAAACTTTCTGCCCAGTGTGAACCCAGCAGTGTGCCACAAGTATATCACACTGTAAGGTTTCACCGCTCATTTAATGGCCTCTCTGTAATGTTTCACTGCTGAAGTAATGGTTTCACCGCAGCAGCAATGTTTAGGTTATGAATAGAGATAACAGGGTTTTGGATTGCGGTGCTATCCAATGTTACGTAACTGGCAGTAATGAATATCAATTGAGGCAGATTATATCAAAACAACCAAACATTTATTAAACACCGATGAACAATGGGGGAAAGAATGAAAACCTTAACCGGAAGTAAACTGTTACGCAGCCCTTCAACAAACCACCACTAAGTAGTATTTCTTAAAACGATAAATGCGAAAACAGTTCTTAAAGCGATAAATTCAAACACGGTTCTTAAAATGGTAAATTCGAAAATCCAAGTGATTTATACAGTCAATTGGGAGAGACTTCTCTGAAGAAGAATTTCTTCATAGATGAGACTTTCCTTCTGGTTCTGTCCAAAGGATTCACGACGAAGGAAATAGACGGCTTAAAGCAACTGACCTTTCTTCTGGCGAGCAAATCCTACATGAACTACCTTGCTCTTTTGGCAGGAGTTACCTTTGATGCAGGTCGCTACTTCTTCAACGAAGACTCAATAAGATCAATCCTTTATTAAACTGCCGATCGATACCAACTTTTCTTAATCTTTCAGATCCTGTACTTCGATAAAGCCTTCACTCTCCAATACTACTGAAAAGGTACATCAACAAATCCGGCAGAAATTGGGTAAATTACCAGTCCAGCACTTTACTACCTTACAATACAACGTAAAATTCTGTTTTAAAAATGAAACAGCATCATAAGCAAATACGCAACAGAACGGAGTCTCTAGCTAATGTTCTAACTGCGTCACCAGAGTCTGCAGATGGGCCAGATGGTCTGCATCCCAGAGTGCTTAAGGAAGTGGCCCAAGAAATAGTGGATGCATTAGTGATAATTTTTCAAAACTCGTTAGATTCTGGACTAGTTCCTGAGGATTGGAGGGTGGCTAATGTAACCCCACTTTTTAAAAAAGGAGGGTGAGAGAAACCGGGGAATTATAGGCCGGTTAGCCTAACGTCGGTGGTGGGGAAACTGCTGGAGTCAGTTATCAAGGATGTGATAACAGCACATTTGGAAAGCGGTGAAATGATCGGACAAAGTCAGCATGGATTTGTGAAAGGAAAATCATGTCTGACGAATCTCATAGAATTTTTTGAGGATGTAACTAGTAGAGTGGATAGGGGAGAACCAGTGGATGTGGTATATTTGGATTTTCAAAAGGCTTTTGACAAGGTCCCACATAGGAGATTAGTGTGCAATCTTAAAGCACACGGTATTGGGGGTAAGGTATTGGTGTGGGTGGAGAATTGGTTAGCAGACAGGAAGCAAAGAGTGGGAATAAACGGGACCTTTTCAGAATGGCAGGCGGTGACTAGTGGGGTACCGCAAGGCTCAGTGCTGGGACCCCAGTTGTTTACAATATATATTAATGACTTGGATGAGGGAATTAAATGCAGCATCTCCAAGTTTGCGGATGACACGAAGCTGGGTGGCAGTGTTAGCAGTGAGGAGGATGCTAAGAGGATGCAGGGTGACTTGGATAGGTTGGGTGAGTGGGCAAACTCATGGCAGATGCAATTTAATGTGGATAAATGTGAAGTTATCCACTTTGGTGGCAAAAATAGGAAAACAGATTATTATCTGAATGGTGGCCGATTAGGAAAAGGGGAGGTGCAACGAGACCTGGGTGTCATTATACACCAGTCATTGAAAGTGGGCATGCAGGTACAGCAGGCGGTGAAAAAGGCGAACGGTATGCTGGCATTTATAGCGAGAGGATTCGAGTACAGGAGCAGGGAGGTACTACTGCAGTTGTACAAGGCCTTGGTGAGACCACACCTGGAGTATTGTGTGCAGTTTTGGTCCCCTAATCTGAGGAAAGACATCTTTGCCATAGAGGGAGTACAAAGAAGGTTCACCAGATTGATTCCTGGGATGGCAGGTCTTTCATATGAAGAAAGACTGGATGAACTGGGCTTGTACTCGTTGGAATTTAGAAGATTGAGGGGGGGATCTGATTGAAACGTATAAGATCCTAAAGGGATTGGACAGGCTAGATGCGGGAAGATTGTTCCCGATGTTGGGGAGGTCTAGAACGAGGGGTCACAGTTTGAGGATAGAGGGGAAGCCTTTTAGGACCGAGGTTAGGAAAAACTTCTTCACACAGAGAGTGGTGAATCTGTAGAATTCTCTGCCACAGCAAACTGTTGAGGCCAGTTCATTAGCTATGTTTAAAAGGAAGTTAGATATGGCCCTTGTGGCTACAGGGGTCAGGGGGTATGGAGGGAAGGCTGGGTTCTGAGTTGGATGATCAGCCATGATCATAATAAATGGCGGTGCAGGCTCGAAGGGCCAAATGGCCTACTCCTGCACCTATTTTCTATGTTTCTATGTTTCTATGTCTCCCTTTTATATACCTGTTGAGAACAGGTCATCATGTGACCTCACATCAGCGGGAAAATTACATCAGGTGACCTCCAAAACAAAAAAAACCCATTACATCATACTCACAAGACAGTCACAAGATATCCATGAGCGATGTAACACCAATGACAGAACTGTTCTTTCTTGTGAGACTGGAAGAGAGATTTCCATGGTCTTTTGCTGGGGAGAGATGAGAAGACGCAAATGGAGAGAGTGGGTCCTTTCTCTTTTTTTTTTGTTTTCTTTACTAACCCTATAGTCAAAGTAAGAATTATAAAGCTCAATTGTTTAATCACATATTGTGTACCATTTGTTATTTTGGGGTACTGATTTGTAACAGGGGACACATCGAGCAGCATCCACCCAAACGAGATTTCTTAAGCTTGGCCAGGCTGGGGGGGCTACCACCCCCTATATTAAGCTGCTAGCTGAAGCGAGAGTTACATAAGGTTAGATGACTGAGTGAATCGCTTACCACATTCACAGCAGGTGAACAGCCTCTCCCCAGTATGATCTCAGTGATGCACATTTGATTGATTTGGCTAAGAGAATCTCTTCCCAAAGTCTGAGCAGGTGATCAGCCTCTACCCAGTGTGAACTCACTGATGTACCTTCAGATGGGATGAGCAAGTGTATCCCTTCCCACAGTCTGAGCAGGTGAATGGCCTCTCTCCAGTGTGAACTCGCTGATATATCTTAAGTTGAAATGACTGAATCTTTTCCCACAGTCTGAGCAGGTGAATAGTCTCTCTCCAGTGTGAACTCTCTGATGTGCCTTCAGTTGGGATGACCAAGTGAATCACTTCCCTTCAGTCTGAACAGGTGAATGGCCTCTCTCCAGTGTGAACTCTCTGATGTACCTTAAGTATAGATAACCGAGTGTATCCCTTCCCACAATCCAAGCAGGTGAACGGCCGCTCCCCGGTGTGAACTCGCTGGTGTGCCATTAGGTCGGATGACCGAGTGAATCCTTTAGCACAGTCTGAGCAGGTGAACGGCCTCTCTCCAGTGTGAACTCTCTGATGTACCTTCAGTTGGGATGAGGAAGTGACTCCCTTCCCACAGTCTGAGCAGGTGAACGGCCACTCCCCGGTGTGAACTGACCGGTGTGCTTGTAGGTGGGATGATCGAGTGAATCCCTTCCCACAGTCTGAGCAGGTGAACGGCCTCTCCCCAGTGTGAAATTGCTGATGTACCTTCAGTTGAGATGACGATGTGAATCCCTTCCCACAGTCTGAGCAGGTGAATGGCCTCTCCCCAGTGTGAACTGACCGGTGTGCTTGCATTTGGGATGATCGATTGAATCCCTTCCCGCAGTCTGAGCAGGTGAACGGCCTCTCTCCATTGTGAACTCTCTGATGCACCTTCAGTTTAGATAACCGAGTGAATCCTTTCCCACAGTCTGAGCAGGTGAACGGCCTCTCCCCTGTGTGAAGTGACTTGTGTACCAGTAGGTCGGATGACCGAGTGAATCCTTTCTCACAGTCTGAGCAGGTGAACGGCCTCTCTCCAGTGTGAAGTCTCTGATGTATCTTTAGTTGGGATGAGCAAGTGACTCCCTTCCCACAGTCTGAGCAGGTGAACGGCCACTCCCCGGTGTGAACTGACTTGTGCACCAGTAGGTCTGATGAATTAGTGAATCCTTTCCCACAGTCTGAGCAGGTGAATGGCCGCTCTCCAGTGTGAACTGACCGGTGTGCTTGGAGGTGGGATGACTGAGTGAATCCCTTCCCGCAGTCTGAGCAGGTGAACGGCCTCTCCCCAGTGTGAACTCTCTGATGTACCTTCAGTTTAGATGCCTGAATGAATCCTTTCCCACAATCTGAGCAGGTGAACTGTTGCTCCCCGGTGTGAACTCGCTGGTGACCCATTAGGTCAGATAACCGAGTGAATTCTTCCCCACAAGTTCAGCAGATGACCAGCCTCTGTTCGAAGTGAACTGACTGGTGTGTCCACAGGTGGGGAGACCAACTGAAACCCTTCTCACACACAGAACGGGTGAATGGCCTTGTTGAACTTGCTGATGTACCTTCAGTTGAAATGATCGAGTGAATCCATTCCCACTGTCTGAGCAGATGAATGGGTTCCCCTGTATAAAATGATGGGAATACCAGTCGGTCAGATAACCGAGTGAGTCCCTCCCCACAGTCTGAGCAGGAAGGATGATCGAGTGAATCCCTTGCCCTACTTCTTAAATATCTGGACGAAGTCAGCAAAACTGGTGTGTTGTGTTCGTGATTCCAGTAGACAAATTCCTTGTCGTTATTAATCTGTAAAAAGATTTACAAAATCGATCAATGAGTGAAGAACAACATTTCAGATGAGATCACTTGAGTTGCCAAGGTGTGATCTGGTATCACACTGTTACAGTGAGGTTCAACCCAAGTTGGAAAGAGAAATCATCTTCTAACTGGGCACAGTGCTGGTATCTGTAATGACCATCAAACTCTCTGATGCTCTTCCTGTCTCTATAAGAATGGAGCATTTCTGCCATCTCCAGTCTGTGACCTGGCTCAGTTTGACTCTCTCCATTGGTATTATTCCCTGTTCCCACTGAGCTGCATGGGTGCCTGGCCCCACAGTAACTGAAACACCCTCACACAAATAGCCGGCAGTGCATTCCACGCACCCACCACTATCTGTGTAAAAAAACTTACCCCTGACATCCCCTCGGTATCTATTAACAAACACCTTAAAACTATGCCCCCTCGTGTTAGCCATTTCAGCCCTGGGGAAAAAAAAAAGCTTCTGGCTATCCACATGATCAATGCCCTCATCATCTAAAACACCTAAAAAACGCTCTCAACATAAACAAGGAAATTATACATTGCTGTGAGGATTTGTCAGAAATACTGTATACAAAATTATGAGGGTATAGACAGGGTAAATACAAGCAGCTTTTTCCACTGAGGTTGGCTGGGATGACAGCCAGATGTCATGGGTAAGTGGGGAAGGTGAAAATTTTACAGGAACATTTGGAAAAGCTCTTTACTGAAATGGTCATTAGAGTGTGGAATGAGATACCAGCACAAGTGAAGAATATGAGCTCAGTTTCACCATTTAAAAGAAGTTTGGATGGGAGCCTGGATGGTAGGGGTATGGAGGGCGATGGTCCCAGTGCAGGAGGTTGCATCAGACAGCTTAAAAGTTTTTTCGGCATTGACTAGATGGGCTAAATAGCCTGTTTCTGCACTGAACATCCCCATGTTTCTATGACAGAGAAGCTGGCCGAACTTGTCTGGAAGGGAAAAGGTAGGAGTGACAACGGAGCAGCAATGGCTGGAGTTTCTGGGAGCAATTCGGGAGCTGAGTGATCGATACATCCCAAAGAAGTGGAAGCATTGGAAAGGCAGGAGGACACAACCATGGCTGAAATGAGAAGCCAAAGAGAAGGCAAACAAAAGAGCAAAAACTATAGGGAAGCTTTTAGAAACCAACAGAAGACAACTAAAATAAAAGTCGGATGAGCTCGGGGGTGGAATTATGATATTGTGGTCATTAGTGAGTTTTGGTAGCACCCAACAGTCTGAGGCATTTAGAGGAACAAAATATCCGGGGCCTCAATATCTCTTGAAAACCAAAGTTCTATGCACCAGTTACCTTTCAACTTTTATTTTGGCAGGCAGATACAAACTAGACACTCTCAAAATTTCACTTCTGAAGGCCTCCCACTTACCAAGTACTCCTTTGCCAGAAAACAGACTGTCCCAAACCACACTTGTCAGATCCTTTCTGATACCATCAAAATTGACCTTTCTCCAATTTAGAATCTCAACCCATGGTTCAGATCTCTCTTTTTCCATATTTACTTTGAATCTCATGGAATTATGATCACTAATTTCTGGCACCAGCCCTGGATCATTTCTTAACAGCTTATTGCAGACTTCTACGTAGGGAATTCTATGAACTGATTAAGGGCACATTTGACAAACTCTACCCCACCTAGTCCTTTTACAGTATGGGAGTCCCAGTCAAAATATGGAAAGTTAAAATGATTTACTGAATCAATCTTTGTTTCTTGGCATGGTCTGCGATCTCCCTACAAATATGTTCCTCTAAATCCGTCAGACTGTTGGGTGCAACCAAGTACCAATAATGGCTGCAATATCATAATTCCCTGTCCTGAGCTCATCTGGCTTTCCTATGATGCTTCTTGCATTGTGATATACACAGCTCAGCACATTCATCGCACCATGCTCAACCATTTGATTGTCGACTCTATCTGAGCTCTGAACAACATCTGACTGGTGTCAAGAAAACAACCTCTCCCTCATTGTCACAAAAACAAAGGAGCTGATTGTGGACGACAGGAGGAATGGAGACAGGCTAACCTCTAGTGACATCAATGGATCTGGGGTTGAGAGGGTGAACAGCTTTAAGTTCCTCGGCATAAACATTACCGAGGATCTCACATGGTCTGTACATACCGGCTGTGTTGTGAAAAGAGCACAACAGCATCTCTTCACCTCAGACGGTTGAAGAAGTCTGGGATGGTGCCCCAAATCCTAAGAACTTTCTACAGGGACACAACTGAGAACATCCTGACTGGCTGCATCACTGCCTGGTATGGGAACTGTACTTCCCTTAATCGCAGGAACCTGCAGAGAGTGGTGCGGACAGCCCAATACATCTGTAGATATGAACTTCCCACTATTCAGGACATTTACAGAGACAGGTGTGTAAAAAGGGCCCAAAGGATATTGGGGACCCAATTCACAACCACAAACTGTTCCTGCTGCTACCATCCAGGAAACGGTACCACAGCAAAAGGACCAACAGGCTCCGGGACATCATCTTCCACCAGGCCATCAGACTGATTAATTCATGCTGATACAATTGCATTTCTATGTTATATTGACTGTCCTGTGTACAAACTATTTATTATAATTTACTATAAATTACACATTGCTGATTTAGCTGGAGACATAACGTAAAGATTTCTACTCCTCATGTATATGAAGGACGTATGTAATAAAAGTCAAATCAATTCAATTCACCCTCCTCACTATCTGTTCTGTCATTCTGGTTCCCATTCCCCCTACAACTTATTTTAACCACATCACCCCCTCCCCCCACACTAGCACTAGCGAGCCTCACCACTGGGATATTAGTCCCCTCTTGTTCTGTTCCCCTAACAAATCCCCTCTCACCCCTTTGACTTTCCTCTGCCAGGTAAATCCCCCCAACAGTTTCTAAAGTGGATCCACCTGTTGTTGTGTGGGATGAACACAAGATTACTCTGCGATGGCTATTTAACCTCATTCCCCTTCCTGACTCTCACCCAGTTTCCTGTGCCCTGCACTTCAGGTGTAACTCACCTCTCTTCATGTCATACCTGTCAACCCCTCCAGCTCCTGGATGATCCGGAATTCATCCGTTTCAAGTTCCAGCTCCTTAAAGTGCAGGGTTACAAGCTGCAGCTGGATGCACATCTTGTAGGTGAGGGCATCAGGGACACTGGAGATCTCCCCACCTTCCCAACAATGTCTCCTCTAATGTGTAATGACTGGTGTGCACATAAATCTTGTATTGTGCTTTTTTCACCCAGTGTGCACAGTGAATTTTATATAGAGTGGTATTCATTTTAACAGCTATCAAATCATTGTCGATAAGAACTTTGATTTCCTCTGGGTTTGGTCGAGTCCCATCTGCATTCTCACACAACCTATGCAGCAGGCCTGTAACGGGTAATGAAAGATTTTCTCACCAGAGTTTTTGCACATTGTCCATATCTGGTTTGCTTGCTAAATTACGCTTCAAAAAGACAGATTTCCAAATATCACTCCACTTCTTCCCACTTGTAAATTCTCCAGCAACTTTTGCATCGCCACAATACACACAGGTAACACCAGTTTCTATATTGGACATAAATATTTCCCCTGAACCCTCCTGAGGAATTGAGGATATATTAAAAAAATCATTCTGATCCTATGTAACCTCTGGCTGCAAGAATAACTGGGACTGTATAGGAATTTTTGAACTGAAGTAAACTCTGTCTTCTGCGGTTAGCTAAGACAGGCTCATTACTGGTTCTCTGCGGCTTGCAGAGAGATACATTGAGAGCTGATAACATTATACTTTGCACCCTCTTCAGCTGATAACATTATACATCGTACCCTCGTTTGAGTAATGGGAAGAGGACTCACCGGTAAGGACAGGAATGAACATCTCTCTGTAATTAAATCAGGGCCTTGCAAAGGGAATAACTGATAAGGACTGGACAGTATATCAATCTGTAATTAAAACCTTGATTTAGCGAACTCTCTTATCTAAGTAATTAAGTTTTGCACCAACAGACTTAGTGGGTGTACCAGTTCAAATAACATCCTCCAAAAGTAATGTATGGGGTTTACTATGTATAAATATACGGCTGTAATCTAAGTCAGTCCATTTGTCAGACGGTGGCAGTGCTTACGTGCCTTCCCTTTGACAAATGGGTCTCATACTCCTGCAGGAGAATGCGCAATAAACTGTGGTGACGATAAGAATCTGGTCTCCTGAGTTTTATTCAGATTCAACTTTAACATTTGGCATCATGAACAGGATCCCAGTATAGGGAGAGTCAAGCAGACAGGCTGAGTTAGTGTCTGGACCACTCTGGGGACTGTGGAGACTGACTGGTCGCCCAATAGGTATTTTATTTTTTGTCACTCTCTGACAGTACCTTTAGAGGTACGGTCCCTCGCCCGAGGCTGATCGTATAACCTTGATTGGATCGGGAAAGAATCTGTCAGCAGAAATTTTACCAAATGGGCAGGAGATAGTACTGGCTAAATTTTACAAAGTGGGCAGGAGGCAGACGTGCCGTGTAAGTTTATCAATTGAGCAGGAAGTGCCAGCCGGGTAAATTTATCTGATTGTTAATTGAGCAGGAGGCTTTGTGCCGGGTAAATTACTTAGAGAACACGGGTCAATTGCAGTCGATTGATACGAGTGGGCCAGGAGCAGCCCTACACAATCTGTGTGAGAGTTTTCCAGACAAGGAAAAAAGATTTGCAAATGTTGAGTGCAGCACTGAATAAGAAACTGGTGAACAAAACGTGGCCACTGTGCGGGGCTGGGGGCGGGGAACCTGGAATATTACCTCCTGAGAACAAACAGTAAATTTGATTTGGAAAAAGAACTGTGGAAAGAAGTGGAAATTGTTGAAAAGGGAATGGAAGGAAAAGGCAGATGTAAAGTGGAACAGTATATGATCAGCAAGTTGGAGGAATAATGCATGTGACCAAGGGAGGGAAGAATCCAATAAAACCCCAGAGTTAATGGCTCCACGAAGACAATTGCCGACCCGAATGCTGCCCAATCCACGAGGAGGAGGGACAGCCCTCAGTGATTCCTGTGTATGCACCCTGGAAGCCTCAGGAAATGATAATGATCATGATCATGATTCAGCCCCAGATAGAAAAGAACAACCAGCACAGTTTGCTCAGTATGTCCGCAGTACTATACAAATGTATAATGTGACCCGGGAAGATTCATTCTGTCTCTGCTGCATGATTCTCTCAGCTGATGAGGGGCGGAAATGGAAGGCAGAATTGAGATACCAAACCTATCAGGAGTTACAGGTGGGAAACCACAATGAGAATGAACAGACAGACCAGATTATTCAAGCCTTGGAAGGGCTCTCCTGCAACCTGTAAACATCACTGAAGTACTGGAATGCAAACCTAAGCCTGGGGAATTGGGACCAGACTATTGGGAGCAATTTGTGGCCTGCTACAGCACTTTCGCAGGAGACTAAGCCTTTAATTAATGGGAATTCATTCCGTCCCCCCTTTAATGCCTACTGTTCCAATGCTGACCAATTAAGTTAGCCAACACGATTAAAACTAATAATATGGATTGGCCTGACAATGACCAAAATCGAATGCGATGAGCTTTGACATATTATTGGGACCTGGTTTTCGAAACCATATCAACCCAAAAAGGAACTGATATTAAAGGTGAATATCTTAATTAACGAGAGCTGTATAACTCATCTCCTTCTACCTTAGGCCACAAACTTATCAATCACCCCTGCTGTGGACACTTTCTGGAAGTCCAAGATCCATAATGCTGCACGACCGCTGGACTAAGTGTGTAAATGTAGGAGGGGGCTATGTTGAAAAATAAATGTGCGAGGTTTTCTAAAATTGACTCCTTCTACCTTAGGGCACGAACTTATCAATCACCCCTCGTACTCAGTGCTCTACAGCTACCTCGAGTTTTGGCTATTATTAAATGTGTGGCCCACAGCCACATGTCCAACCGGGTCACTAAAGGCAACGCTTTAGCAGATTAGACAGCGAAAAGTGCGACACAATCCTCAGTAGTTGTCGTCCCCTCGGGTTCCCATCAAACAACCCTCTGTGACTGAAGCAGAACGGGTTTGCCAGACATGCGGGAGGTACGTACCTTTCAGTGGGACGCCTCTGAGGAGGAGCTCAAACTGTGGTCCCAGATGGGGTGCCAGAAAGACCCCAACCTAGGTTTTTAGATCACCCCAGTGGGACAGGTTTGTGTTCCTACACAGTTTTTACCAATATTGGTCGATTATATACATAATTGTACACACCTGGGAAAGGATGGAATGGTTGGTAACCTGTACCCTGCACACCGGGTACGACTCCCTCGACAGGTGAATCTTTTTCGTGTCTACAAGTTGATTTTATTGTATTGCCTAGAGTATATTGCTATAGATACTGCTTAGTTACTATAGATGTGTTTAGTAGATGGATTGAAGCTATTCCAACTACCAATAATACTGCTATGACTGTTGTGAAGGTATTATTATGGGAAATAATTCCCAGGTACTGAGAAACTGAGAGGTACTGAGCTCTGACAATGGCCCACGCTTTGTGGTGAAAGTAGATAAAGAGACATGTAACAACATGTAACAACTTGGCTATCCAGCAACAATTCCACTGTGTACACAACCCACAGGCCGCTGGCATTGTGGAAAGAGCCAATGGCACTCGGAAGAGTAAATTGGCCAAACTAGCGGCGGAGACTGGACTCACTTGGTTGGAGGCCCTACCGTTAGCCCTATGCCACATGAGGGTTACCCCTCAGGGGAAAACAGGGTTGTCACCAGCTGAAATCATTTATGGACGGCCCATGAGGACACCCTGGGGACCAAGACCTTGTGTACCATTGATCCCAGTAAGTCTACCAGCAAAATTAGATATGCACACCCTAGGGGAAGAGATGGGGAAATATACATGCAAACTAACCAACATTTTCCAAGCATTACATTCACAGGTACGACGGGCTTACAAGGAAGAGAACTACCCCGCAGAGAGGAGTTACTATCTCACCCTAGAACCTGGGGATTTTGTCCTGATCAAGAACTGGGATTCAGGGAAACTCGAACCTCACTGGAGAGGACCATATCAGGTGCTACTGACCACTCCCGTGGCTGTGAAACTGAAGGGGCAATCTTGGTGGATACATCGAACAGACTACAAATGTGTTACTGAAGGAACTGAGTAGAAGCACTCTCACAGACTAAAGGAAAATGTATTGGTTGATAGTGGTGTTGATGTCTATGTCTTTGAGTGGGCTCACCCCAGCATCCGGGGGCCCCCATGTTAACACCTTTCTGTCTCTCTGTCAGATCTATGCCAAACAGGTAGAACTGGGGCCTGCTGGGTTTGTGCCAAAATTCCACAGCATGGTAAAACTATGATTCCAATGTCAGTAATCCCGCTCAACCAGAGTGAGGAACTCTCAGCCTGGGCTTTCTCAAATAACAGCCAGGGAAGTGAGGTGAGGAACTGTGGTCCAGTCAGAGATGACTATGGCTGTCAGTGTTTTGAGAGATGGTATCTCCGGCCCCCATCAAACAGAACTTCCTATACTGGGAAACATGCATCCTGGCCATACTTGCAGGTGCCCAGCATTGGAGAGGAATAACTGAGACTGAGCGATTTTGGATGATCACTTTTCTCCCCTATGGAGTAGCCAGGAATTCACGAGAGATAATCAATTTGGCTACAGCACTTGAGGAGCTGGCCACAATACTGCAGGGGCCCTGACAGAAACACAGGCCCAAGTAACAGAAATATCCAGTGAAATGATTGCAATCTAGCAAACAATCCTACAGAGTCGTATAGCTTCAGATTTTATCCCAGCTGAGAAAGGGGGAACCTGTGCTATTATTAACACAGAATGCTACACCTATATCCCTAATGAGTCTACTAACATTACATCTCTCTCTGACCACACTGCCAAGGAGACTGCAGCATTAAGAAAGTACGACAGGACTTACACGGGTTCACCAAAGGGTCGAAATGATGGTCTTCGAAGGCCTGTTCGGTAATATGTGGGGCATGATATTGCATTATGGCCTAATAGTTGTACATATCATTATTATAATTACTGTTGTACGCTGTTTTTACCCACTGATAAGTCAATGCTGTACTCGGTTGCTTTCTGTGTAAAACATTACTGATTTGATCATCATGTAATGGTCAAAAGGAGATCATTGTGGACTTCAGGTATGACAGGAGTCACACTCACGTCCCCATCTACAACAACGGATCTGTCGTGGAGCGTGTATCAAGCTTCAAATTCCTCGGTGTCCACATTTCCGAGGATCTCACTTGGTCCCTGAACTCCTCCATCCTGATCAAAAAGGTGCAACAGCGCCTTTATTTCCTGCGGAGCATGAAGAAAGCTCACCTCTGTCCCAGGGTACTGACGGACTTTTACCGCTGTACCATTGAGAGCATACTCACCAACTGCATCTCAGTGTGGTATGGAAATTGTCCCGTATCGAACCGCAAAGCACTCCAGCGTGTGGTGAAAACTGCCCAGCGGATTATCGGCAGCCAATTGCCCACCATTGAGAACATCTACCATAAACGCTGCCTGGGCTGGGCTAAACACATTATCAAGGATGCATCTCACCCTAACCATGGACTTTTTACTCTCCTCCCATCCGGTAGGCGCGACAGGAACCTCCGCTCCCGCACCAGCAGGCACAGGAAGAGCTTCTTCCCTGAGGCTGTGACCCTGCTGAACCTCACATCACAGCGCTAAGCAGTACTGCACCCGTATTGTACTGTCTCAGTGCTTTTATATTTGTGTGCTGTAGCACTTTTTTTGTTTGCAGTTATTCTGTAAATAACACCATTAGAACCATAGAACCATAGAAACTACAGCACAGAAACAGGCCTTTTGGCCCTACACAGCGGTGCTGAACCATTTTCTGCCTAGTCCCACAGACCTGCACACGGACCATATCCCTCCATACACCTCCCATCCATGTATCTGTCCAATTCATTCTTAAATATTAAAAAAGAACCTGCATTTACCACCTCGTCTGGCAGCTCATTCCATACTCCCACCACTCTCTGTGTGAAGAAGCCCCCGCTAATGTTCCCTTTAAACTTTCCCCCCTTCACCCTTAACCCATGTCCTCTGGTTTTTTTCTCCCCCTGCCTCAGTGGAAAAAGCTTGTTTGCATTCACTCTATCTATACCCATCATAATTTTATATACCTCTATCAAATCTCCCCTCATTCTTCTACGCTCCAGGGAATAAAGTCCTAACCCGTTCAACCTTTCTCTGGAACTGAGTTTCTCAAGTCCCGGCAACATCCTTGTAAACCTTCTCTGCACTCTTTCAACCTTATTTATATCCTTCCTGTAATTTGGTGATCAAAACTGAACACAATACTCCAGATTCTGCCTCACCAATGCCTGAGACAACCTCATCATATTCTTTGCATTTCTGGTGGGATGCTAAATGCATTTCATTGGCTTTGTATTTGTACTCGGTACAATGACAATAAAGTTGAATCTAATCTCATCTAATGATAAAATATGTAAAAGGGTTAACTCTTAGTTAAACAATAGCAGTCTGTTTTTCTGAAAGAAACTGCTGATGATCAACAGATGTGCTAAGCCATGCTGAGCCACATTTCTTCTTGAGGGTGGCTAGCTAGGGTTTCAGGATGCTTATCTCCTTGTGCACTCATGTGTAGAGATAGGACAGCTTCAGTCTGTTCTGTGTGTGTAAGCCATTATGACTATTTTGTAATTTGTCTTTAGGGGCTGTCATGTAGTAAATAACTTTGGCTCCAGCCTGTCTTGTGTTGGGGGTATCTGGACGGATATATCTGTGGTGTAAGGGGAATTGTTAGTCAGTTAGTGGATTGGGCGGGAACAGTCATACACTGTTCCTGTTTGAGTGACTAACTGAGTAAAGGTCAAGTGCTTGGGCTAAAGAGTTTGCACTTATACCGTCTCTGAGTGACTTTATCCGGATTCGACTTCCACAGAATGGGAGTGGTTTTAAAGGGCTGGGCTGCTGGAAGCACATCACCAGACCTGGAGTGATTGCAACTGGGTCTGACAGAGGCATAACTGGTTCTTCTGGCAACATTCAGTCTCACTCCGACTATTCCCTACCTTCCTTTGTACAGGTATGTAATGTCTAAAGGACCAGTGTTTGAGTAAATGAGACTCACCAAACTTTCTCCTGACTGAATCACTGGAATCTCCGAGTCAGATGGGTTCTCTCCAGTTGATGCTCTCAACCCTCGGGCTGGTTCACTTGTTGCTGTTCCCTCGTCTTCAGTCGTGGTTTGCTTCCAGTTGGGGTTTTTCTTCCAATAAATCTCTCACCGCAGGTCTAACTTGAACATGAAAGATAATGAAGCACATTAACAATAAAAAGGAGAAACAAACATTTCTGCTTCATGTTACTAAGAACAAAACTCACTGAAACTTGCCCCTCACATCTCCTCTGACCATAAATGTATTCGACTTTTCAACCACCTTGGATCGTCTGTCCACTCCATCAATTCCTCTCGTAATCTTATAAACATCCATCCAGTCTCAGCCCAGCCTGCGCCGCTCTGGAGAAAACAACCCAAGTTTGTCCAGCCTCTCGTTACAGCTCATGCCCTCTAACCCAGGCAAACCTCTTCTGCGCCCTCTCCAAAGCCCCGGCATCCTTCCTAGAGTGGGGCGATCAGAACAGTATTTAATACTCCGGATGTGGCCTGACTGGAGTTTTATAAAGCTTCAACACAGCTTCCCGGCTTTTGAACTCAATGCAACAACTAATAAAGACAACCACGCCATTTGCCTTCTTAACCACCCGATCAATCTGTGCAGTCTCTTTCAGGGAGCGATGAACTTGGAGTCTAAGATCCCTCTGATCATCAACACCGTTCAGGGTTTTGCATTTAACAGTGTCCTGTCTCAGACATTCGACCTACCGAGCTGCCATGACTAATCAAATCTCACTGAGCTGTCTCAGGTCCTGTTGAATTTATTGCCAAGTGCACAAGTACGGGAAGGTACAGGGACAGAGAAACACTGACTTGTAGCAGCATCACAGGCAAGTACATTCAGATAACACACAGAACACAAATTATACGATTCTCTGTCAGTAACAATCTATAAATATGCTTTATGTCATTAACAATATATAAAATACATTGTGTCATGATCAATATTGAAAGGTGCATTTTGTGTCAATTTAGGTGTCACCATTGAAGAAACCAAGAATATCAGGTCAAAATCCGTAATGATCTACGCTGGAATAGTCAGACACATCATGCAACAGTGAATGCAACAGGAGCCCTAAATTTTCACCATTGTTCAGCTTCAGTTAAGGAGAAGTTGTACCTCACCACTGTTAGGCCACATTTGGAATATGCAGTTGCTGCCTGGGACCCAAACACAAACAAAAACACTACTTCCACCGAGCGAGTCCAAAGACAGGCAGCCCGATTTGTCACAAATACCTATGAGAGAGAAGCCAGTGTTACTCAACCTTCAAATTCATTAAAGTGGAACTCTCTCCAAGATAGATGTGACCTGTCTTTACAAAATGTTAAATGGTCAACTCGACAGAGACTACCAATCCCACATCAAACCCAAACCTTTTAGGAGCAGAAGAGGGCACTCAACTCAGTGTGAAATACTAACTACCAAATCAGATGTGTACAGCAATTCATTTTGCCCCGCACAATTAAAGCGAGGAATACTCGTCATCCTAACACAGTCACACAACCAAACCCAATTAAACTTAAGGCAGCTTTTCTTCTGGAAAAATCTCCTTCTTAAACCCACCCCCGCCTCCTCCAGTTTAAATTCCATGCGGAATATTTTGGAGGATAAAGAATCAATAACAGACTTGCAGATGTTGAATTTGGTCCCTGTCTCCATTCCTCCTGTCACCCACAACCAGCTCCGTTGTTTCTGTCACCGGGAGGCAGAGATCATTTCCTTGTGTCGGGGTGATGACTCCTTCTCTGCCGGCTGACCCGTTATTATTGGAGATGAGGCCGGTCAGTCAGCGGATTTAACCCGCAGATTGGAGCTGTGGGTGGCGATACGGTCACGGGTGAACACACGGAGAGTGACGGGGACAGGGTGGGTGTGTGTGTCACGGGTGAACACACGGAGAGTGAAGGGGACGGGGTGTGTGTGTGTGTCACGGGTGAACACACGGAGAGTGAAGGGGACAGGGTGTGTGTGTGTGTGTGTGTGTGTGTGTGTGTGTGTGTGTGTGTGTGTGTGACGGGTGAACACACGGAGAGTGAAGGGGACAGGCTGTGTGTGTGTGTGTCACGGGTGAACACACGGAGAGTGAAGGGGACAGGCTGTGTGTGTGTGTGTGTCACGGGTGAACACACGGAGAGTGAAGGGGACAGGGGTGTGTGTGTGTGTGTGTGTGTGTGTGTCACGGGTGAACACACGGAGAGTGAAGGGGACAGGGTGTGTGTGTGTGTGTGTGTCACGGGTGAACACACGGAGAGTGAAGGGGACAGGCTGTGTGTGTGTGTGTCACGGGTGAACACACGGAGAGTGAAGGGGACAGGGTGTGTGTGTGTGTGTGTCACGGGTGAACACATGGAGAGTGAAGGGGACAGGGTGTGTGTGTGTGTGTGTGTCACGGGTGAACACGGAGAGTGAAGGGGACAGGGTGTGTGTGTGTGTGTGTCACGGGTGAACACACGGAGAGTGAAGGGGACAGGGTGTGTGTGTGTCACGGGTGAACACACGGAGAGTGAAGGGGACAGGGTGTGTGTGTGTGTGTCACGGGTGAACACACGGAGAGTGAAGGGGACAGGGTGTGTGTGTGTGTCACGGGTGAACACACGGAGAGTGAAGGGGACAGGGTGTGTGTGTGTGTGTCACGGGTGAACACACGGAGAGTGAAGGGGACAGGGTGTGTGTGTGTGTCACGGGTGAACACACTGAGAGTGAAGGGGACAGGGTGTGTGTGTGTGTCACGGGTGAACACACGGAGAGTGAAGGGGACAGGGTGTGTGTGTGTGTGTGTCACGGGTGAACACACGGAGAGTGAAGGGGACAGGGTGTGTGTGTGTGTGTCACGGGTGAACACACGGAGAGTGAAGGGGACAGGGTGTGTGTGTGTGTGTGTCACGGGTGAACACACGGAGAGTGAAGGGGACAGGGTGTGTGTGTGTGTGTGTGTCACGGGTGAACACACGGAGAGTGAAGGGGACAGGGTGTGTGTGTGTGTGTGTCACGGGTGAACACACGGAGAGTGAAGGGGACAGGGTGTGTGTGTGTGTGTGTCACGGGTGAACACACGGAGAGTGAAGGGGACAGGGTGTGTGTGTGTGTGTGTGTGTGTGTCACGGGTGAACACACGGAGAGTGAAGGGGACAGGGTGTGTGTGTGTGTGTGTGTCACGGGTGAACACACGGAGAGTGAAGGGGACAGGGTGTGTGTGTGTGTGTGTCACGGGTGAACACACGGAGAGTGAAGGGGACAGGGTGTGTGTGTGTGTGTGTGTCACGGGTGAACACACGGAGAGTGAAGGGGACAGGGTGTGTGTGTGTGTGTCACGGGTGAACACACGGAGAGTGAAGGGGACAGGGTGTGTGTGTGTGTGTGTCACGGGTGAACACACGGAGAGTGAAGGGGACAGGGTGTGTGTGTGTGTGTGTGTGTGTCACGGGTGAACACACGGAGAGTGAAGGGGACAGGGTGTGTGTGTGTGTGTGTCACGGGTGAACACACGGAGAGTGAAGGGGACAGGGTGTGTGTGTGTGTGTGTCACGGGTGAACACACGGAGAGTGAAGGGGACAGGGTGTGTGTGTGTGTGTGTGTCACGGGTGAACACACGGAGAGTGAAGGGGACAGGGTGTGTGTGTGTGTGTGTCACGGGTGAACACACGGAGAGTGACGGGGACAGGGTGTGTGTGTGTGTGTCACGGGTGAACACACGGAGAGTGAAGGGGACAGGGTGTGTGTGTGTGTGTCACGGGTGAACACACGGAGAGTGAAGGGGACAGGGTGTGTGTGTGTGTGTGTGTCACGGGTGAACACACGGAGAGTGAAGGGGACAGGGTGTGTGTGTGTGTGTGTCACGGGTGAACACACGGAGAGTGAAGGGGACAGGGTGTGTGTGTGTGTGTCACGGGTGAACACACGGAGAGTGAAGGGGACAGGGTGTGTGTGTGTGTGTGTCACGGGTGAACACACGGAGAGTGAAGGGGACAGGGTGTGTGTGTGTGTGTGTGTCACGGGTGAACACACGGAGAGTGAAGGGGACAGGGTGTGTGTGTGTGTGTGTCACGGGTGAACACACGGAGAGTGAAGGGGACAGGGTGTGTGTGTGTGTGTCACGGGTGAACACACGGAGAGTGAAGGGGACAGGGTGTGTGTGTGTGTGTGTGTGTCACGGGTGAACACACGGAGAGTGAAGGGGACAGGGTGTGTGTGTGTGTGTCACGGGTGAACACACGGAGAGTGAAGGGGACAGGGTGTGTGTGTGTGTGTCACGGGTGAACACACGGAGAGTGAAGGGGACAGGGTGTGTGTGTGTGTCACGGGTGAACACACGGAGAGTGAAGGGGACAGGGTGTGTGTGTGTGTGTCACGGGTGAACACACGGAGAGTGAAGGGGACAGGGTGTGTGTGTGTGTGTCACGGGTGAACACACGGAGAGTGAAGGGGACAGGGTGTGTGTGTGTGTCACGGGTGAACACACGGAGAGTGAAGGGGACAGGGTGTGTGTGTGTGTGTCACGGGTGAACACACGGAGAGTGAAGGGGACAGGGTGTGTGTGTGTGTGTCACGGGTGAACACACGGAGAGTGAAGGGGACAGGGTGTGTGTGTGTGTCACGGGTGAACACACGGAGAGTGAAGGGGACAGGGTGTGTGTGTGTGTGTGTGTCACGGGTGAACACACGGAGAGTGAAGGGGACAGGGTGTGTGTGTGTGTGTCACGGGTGAACACACGGAGAGTGAAGGGGACAGGGTGTGTGTGTGTGTCACGGGTGAACACACGGAGAGTGAAGGGGACAGGGTGTGTGTGTGTGTCACGGGTGAACACACGGAGAGTGAAGGGGACAGGGTGTGTGTGTGTGTGTCACGGGTGAACACACGGAGAGTGAAGGGGACAGGGTGTGTGTGTGTGTGTCACGGGTGAACACACGGAGAGTGAAGGGGACAGGGTGTGTGTGTGTGTCACGGGTGAACACACGGAGAGTGAAGGGGACAGGGTGTGTGTGTGTGTGTGTGTGTGTGTCACGGGTGAACACACGGAGAGTGAAGGGGACAGGGTGTGTGTGTGTGTGTCACGGGTGAACACACGGAGAGTGAAGGGGACAGGGTGTGTGTGTGTGTGTGTGTCACGGGTGAACACACGGAGAGTGAAGGGGACAGGGTGTGTGTGTGTGTCACGGGTGAACACACGGAGAGTGAAGGGGACAGGGTGTGTGTGTGTGTGTCACGGGTGAACACACGGAGAGTGAAGGGGACAGGGTGTGTGTGTGTGTGTCACGGGTGAACACACGGAGAGTGAAGGGGACAGGGTGTGTGTGTGTGTGTCACGGGTGAACACACGGAGAGTGAAGGGGACAGGGTGGGTGTGTGTGTGTGTGTGTGTCACGGGTGAACACACGGAGAGTGAAGGGGACAGGGTGTGTGTGTGTGTGTCACGGGTGAACACACGGAGAGTGACGGGGACAGGGTGTGTGTGTGTGCTGAGGGTCGGAGAGACAGAGGTGAGGGAGCCACTCTGACCACCTGCCAGACATCTGACAGGATCCAGACACGCAAGGCCGGGTGAAGGCCCAGGTCTCCGAGTTGACGCCTCCGTATGTCTCCTCCTACCTCTCGGCGATACATCAGACTCCGGCCGCAGGAGACGCTTCACAAACGCCGCCGGCTTCCCTCGGATGGAAATGGAAATAAATCAGAAAACGGGACATTTACTCTGAGAATTGTTCCGCTTTGACGGAGAGATCGGCGCCGGCGCGGAAGACGGAACCAACGGGGGTACCGCCCTCTCCGCTGGTCCGCTTCTGCTATTGGGTGTAACCAGTGATTGGCATTATATCCCACCAATGGCAATAGCGCAGCTGAGCGTTGGATTTCAGTGACGGGGAGGGATGATCACGTGATTAGTAGCCCAGCTGTTAAACCGACAAAGCTCGAGCACAGCAGCTTGTGGGTGACGTAGACACCGTGCACGTGAGGGAAGATCCCAGTCAGGGTAACCCGTGTGTGACGTCAGGCGCGTGGGGGGGGGGGTGCACCTGTGTGACGTCACCTGTGGGGAAGCGCTCGTATTTAAAAACACCTGAATGGACGTTTCTGATGATTTCAGTGGGACAACAACATTAATCCCGGGTTTCATCACTGAATCCAGTGTTGTGAGATGTAAAGTCCCCTGTTATGTGTCCGGCTGTGCCGTGTTGTTGGTGGAGTGGGCAGCGTGGTGTTTGTCTCGATTCGGGTCACAACACCAGAATTGCCAGTGGGGTCCACACACAGTGTATTAGTCAACAGAAAACCTCTCGTCCCTGCAGTCTCTGTCTCCTGGTAAACTCAACACCCTGTCCATGTGGACCATAGACACCCCTTCCTCACCCGCTCCGTTTTTATTCAAATATTTCCCCCATTCCATCTCAGTTCTGAAGGAAGGTTCAAGGGGAAACGTCGACTGTTGACTCTTTTCATAGTCATAGTCATACTTTTTTGATCTCGAGGGAAATTGGTTTTCGTTACAGTTGCACCAACCAATAATAGAGTATAAATATAGCAATATAAAACCATAAATAGTTAAATAATAATATGTAAATTATGCTAGGAAATAAGTCCAGGACTAGCCTATTGACTCAGGGCGTCTGACTCTCCAAGGGAAGAGTTGTAAGGTTTGATCGCCACAGGCAGGAATGACTTCCTATGAGGCTCAGTTTTGCATCTCGGTGGAATGAGTCCCTGGCTGAATATACTCCTGTGCCCAACCAGTACTTTATGTAGTGGATGGGAGACATTGTCCAAGACGGCATTGTCGATAGATGCTGCCCGGCCTGCTGAGTTCCGCCAGCATTTTTTTTGTGTGGCTCTGGATTTCCGGCATCTGTAGACTTTCTCGTGGTTGTAATTAACCTCTCCATTGTCCCACGGGCCTCCGGCCACTGGAGGCGCTGTTTCGTCCTCCGGCCGCTGGCAGCGCTGTGTGGCCCTCCGGCCACTGGTGGAGCTGTGTGGACCTCCGGCTACCGGCGGTGATTTGTAGCGCTCTGGGTGCCGACCGCAGCTGTCGCCGGCAGCGGTGAGTACGGATCTGATCCCGGTATTGTGTGAATTGGAACCCTGCTGCAGTGGGAAAGGCCTGGGACCGTGTTCTCCCGGACGGCTGAAGGCTCCGGGCTCTCCGGTCCCGCAGCCCCGGTTTTAGCTTTGCGCCCGAGCCCGGGCTGTGAGATCCGTTCGTTGTGGTTCCCAGGCTGGGAGGGGGTTTGTCTGATCTGTATCCAAGGGTCTCTGCAGTTCCTCGCAGTCACGGGCAGAGTAATTACCATGCAAAAGCGTGAAGTGTCCGGTTGGGAAACTTTCTATGGTGTGGTGATTAAAAATTGGTGAGGGCCAAATTTCATATGCCAAAGTTCTTATTGTTTGTTCTAATTTTGTCATTTTAGGATCTTTGGTGCAGTAGTATGTACTATTCATTCACTATATGTGTATTGCTAGAGGATCATCAGTAATGATCCTAGATTTCTTCCCCACATGGTTCCCTCTGCTCATTCCCTGCCCATCTTGTTCAACCTTTGTCCTGTCTCCCCATCCCTCCCCACTTCAGTGATATGCATCAACCATCTGGGTCAACCTCAGTCCACCCTGTGTCCCACCTCCTCAATGTTATATATCAGCAATCTTTCTTCTAAACTTTGTCTGCATTGTGAAGTGTTTTTTTACACGTTTGGCCTCGCTGAGTTATTTCCAGAATCAGTTTTTGTTAGCTGGAATGCCAGAGGGTCATCAGGTACCAGTTGTGTTGTGCATTGGTGTGGAGGTGCTGGTTTTTGAACTGTGACTGGCTGACACACTGCAGCATTTTCCTGTCAGCAAAGAGTACTGGGAGAGTTGGTGCTTGGGCTATAATCCTGTGATCGGCATTCCAGGCATATGGTACTGTCGGTGTTCTGGATTTGACTTTGGTTAGTGCTTCTACAGATGGGACTGGATGTTCATCCTTCTGCAATGAAGCAGAAGTTTCGAGCAGCTGGACATTGGTTGTGGGGAAATCCCGGATAGCACCACCCAGTCTGAGATGTGGGGACGATATGTGAGGCTCTGAGGGTTGGTCAGTGACAGGTTCAGCTGTGTGACCCTGTGAGGTTGGGTCCTGGGATATCACAGTTTTAGATCCAAGTAAAATGGACCCAGGGATCAATCTGCCAGGGTTTCTGAGGTGTTGAGCATGTATTTCCCATCTTGGATCAAATGTATGTTTCTGGAGTTCCTTTGGAAGCCATGCTGTTGATCTGAGGAGGGAATGAGTTTGTATTCCATCCCTCACAAGGACAGGCTGTGATTAAATGGGCTGTTCTGTGTTTGCACCAGTAGAAATAGACCTGGGGGGTTCAGTGTTCGAACTGTGATTGGAAATTCTTCCTCACTGTCACCTGTCTGTCGGACAGTGGAAATCAAACAGAAACTCAATTTGCTGGAGATCTGCACTAAATTCTGAATCCATCCTGGCAAGATTGTGAACCTGAATCATTAAATTTGTTGCTCTCCCCACAGCAGTTCCTTACCTGTTGAGCGATTCTGGTGATTCCAGTTTCTTTTTATTACATTCACTCTGGAAAGGTTTAAATTTCCTGATTGTCTGTTGTACTTGGGAATGTGTTCAGTGCAGTTGTTGCATACAAGGTTCACATGAATAATCTCAGGAATGATCGGTTTTATGTATGAGGAGCATTTGATAGTTATGGGGCTGTGCTGAATGGAGTTCAGACGGGGTGGTGAAAGGGGAGGTGGTTAAGTAAACCTACTGAATGCTGAAAAGCCTGGATACAA
This sequence comes from Mobula hypostoma, assembly GCF_963921235.1. NCBI lineage: Eukaryota > Metazoa > Chordata > Chondrichthyes > Myliobatiformes > Myliobatidae > Mobula > Mobula hypostoma. The sequence continues at coordinate 1,502,494 of NW_026948219.1, forward strand.
TGGACATTGAGAGGATATTTCCATTAGATGGAGAGTCTGTGATCTGACAGCACAGTCTCAGAATAAAGATGCTTCCCTTTAAAACTGAGATGAGAAAAATTTCTTCAGCCAAAAGATGGCTGATCTGTGGAATTTGTCGCCACAGAGGGTGGCTGAGGCTGTCATTTGGGTATATTCAGGGCAGATTAAAATATTCATGATTGCTAAGTAGCTTCAGGGTTACAGGAGGAAGGCGGGAATATGGTGTTGGAATAAATCTCAGCCGTGGTTGAATGATGGAGCAGACTCGATGGATCGAATCACCTAATTCTGTTCCTGTGTCTTATATCTTACCATGACTGAATGATGACTCCTTCCTATCCCTTATCAGGTTTTGTGACGTGTCAGGGATAATTACAGATTTGTTCACTGAGATCATTATATTTGTCTTCAATGTTTAGATTTCAGTGAGCAGAAATATTTTGTTCTCCTTTGTATTGTTAACATGTTTCATTATCTTTCATTTTGAAGTTAGACCTGTGGTGAGAGATTTATTGGAACAAAAGCCCACAACTGGAAGCAAACCACGACTGAAGATGAGGGAACAGCAGCAAATGAACCAGCCCGAGGACTGAGAGCATCAACTGGAGAGAACCCTTCTGACTCAGGGTTTCCATTGATTCAGTCCGGAGCAAGTTCGGTGAGTCTCATTTACTCAAACACTGGTCCTTTAGACATTACATATCTGTACAAAATAAGGTAGGGAATAGTTGTGGTGAGACTGAATGTGCCCAGAAATACCAGTTACGCCTCTGTCAGACCCAGTTGCAATCACTCCAGGTCTGGTAATGTACTGTCAGTATCCCAGCTCTTTAAACTCACTCACATTCCCTCAGTGTTTGCTCATTTAAAGAACTTGCATCTTCTGAAGTAGCTTTTGGTCGGTTCTGAGTGTGGAGAGGGAAAGAGGGGTGTTTATATTACTATCTTGCAAAAAGAAGTAATTGTTTGAAATTACTTGCTGCAAACTCACTCCCCATACCCTGTACATTCTCAACCAGATTATTGACATAGATGACAATTAACAATGGGTGTAACCCTGGGGAGCTCTATGAGACACGGACCTGGACTCCAATAACCAGCCTCCCATCATCACCATCTGCTTCCTACCATCTAGCTGTTCCTAGACTCTGGGCTCTGTGACAAACACAATGTTAGCAGCAAGATTAGACAGTGATTAATATAAAGAGAGATTTGTTGCTTCCTGAAAGCTGTCTGATGCAACGGACGAGATCCTCTCTTGCTTCCAACTTAATCTGCCTAGGACCACTCCTCCTGGGTCACACTGTGTCTGATAACCCACACATCTCCAACCTCCCTCCACCCCGCCAATAGCCCCACAACTTTCCCACCATTTACCCCACACCCGTACACGTAAACAGATCCACGTCACCGACATCCACTCTCACAGCTTGGGGACCACAACTAACTGATCCTACATTCCCAGCCCAGACTGTCCAGCTGTCCGGCTCGGTCCCAGCCCTTTCCCACTGCAACCGCTCTTCGATTTACACAAACCCGAGATCAGACCCTTCCTCATCGCCGCCCAACCAGGAGAACCGCCGGCAACAGCTGGGGTCGGCCCTGTGCTGTGATTTGCAGGAGGTCCCCACGGCGCCACCAGTGGCCGGAGGTCGGAGGGACAACGTCGAGGATCTGGCTGTTCGGTTCTTTCACTGTGACACCCCCGAACTCTGCATTAACTCCATCCAGCCAAACCTGGACCAACTTTAACGCCCAACAAATATCATTCCTCTCAGCGATCAGCTATCGTGAATGATTCACTCACTTTAGAGGAAGGGGTACCTACACTTTCGGGGTGTTTAGATTGCCGGGAGACAAGGACTGCAGGGATGAGAGGTCTTCTGTTAACTGATACGAACCTGTCTTTACCCTGCTGGCAATTCCGGTTTATATCAGTAAAACTGTTGTTTCTGAAAATACTAAACAACAAGACACTGCACTGACTGACCCACCCCAGACCAGATCACCCCGGAAAGTCCTCCTCAGAAACGGTGGGGTTTTGTGACCCAACTCGAGACAAGCACCACACCGCCCACTCTACGGACAACATGGCAGAGTAGGGTATCTTGCAGGGGACTTTAAGTCACACAATGTTGGATTCATTGATGAAAACCGTCGTTTCCTTTGTTCACCCCCTGATATCATAAAAAATGTCCATCAAAAAGTTTTTGAATACAAACTCTCACCCACATGTGACGTCATTCTGTTGCCCCTACATAAAACCATAAAATATACTGTAGGAGCAAAATTAGGCCATTTGGCCCATCGCACCTGCTCTGCCATTTAATCATGCCTGTTCCATTTTTCCTCTGTCCCAGTCTCCTTCCTTCTCCCCGTAAACCGTCACCCATCAGGAATCTAGCAACCTCTGCCTTTGATATCCATAAATACCTGGCCTTCACAGCTGCCCGTGGCAAAGGATTCCACAGATTCACCACTCTCTGACTGAAGAATTCCCCCTTATCTCCTTTCTAAAAGAACGCCCCTCTACCCCCTTTAATCTGAAGCTGCGTCCTCTGGTCATGGACTCTCCCAATACAGGAAATATCCTCTCCACATCCACTCAATCAAGGCCATTCACCATTCAATAGGATTCAATGAAATCATCCTTCATTCCTCTGAATACAGGTCCAGAGCCATCAAATGCTCTTTCTATGACAGGCCATTCAATTCTGCACTCATTTTCGTAAACCTGCTTTGAACTCTCTCCAGTGTCAGTGCATCCTTTCTGAGATAAGGGGCCCAAAACTGCTGAGAACAATCCAAGAGCTTTATAAAGTCTCAACATTACATCCTCACTGTTATATTTTAGTCTCCTTGAACTGAATGCAAAAATCACATTTGCCTTCCTCACCACAGACTCGACCCACAAATTAACCTTCAGTGAATCCTGCACAAGGACTTCCAATTCCATTTGCAGCTCAGATTTTTTGTACATTCTCTCCATTTAGAGAATAGTCAACCCTTTCATTTGGTACTAGAATGTACAATCATCACAGCAATATTTGATTCTGCGCTTCACTCTCCCTGGATTACAATTATTAAATATTAAAAATATTAAAAATAGTTAAAATTAGTAAATATTAAAAATTTAAATTATAAATCATAAATAGAAAATAGAAAAATGGGAAGTAAGGTCGTGTAAAAAAAACTGAGAGGCAGGTCCGGATATTTGGAGGGCACGGCCCAGATCCGGGTCAGGATCCGTTCAGCAGCCTTATCACAGTTGGAAAGAAGCTGTTCCCAAATCTGGCCATACGAGTCTTCAAGCTCCTGAACCTTCTCCCGGAGGGAAGAGGGACAAAAAGTGTGTTGGCTGGGTGGGTCGTGACCTTGATTATCCTGGCAGCACTGCTCCGACAGCGTGCGGTGTAAAGTGAGTCCACGAATGGAAGATTGGTTTGTGTGATGTGCTGCACCGTGTTCACGATCTTCTGCAGCTTCTTTCGGTCTTGGACAGGACAACTTCCATACCAGGTTGTGATGCACCCTAGAAGAATGCTTTCTACGGTGCATCTATAAAAATTAGTGAGGTTTTTAGGGGACAGGCCAAATCTCTTTAGTTTTCTCTGCAAGTCAAGGCGCTGGTGGGCCTTCTTGGCAGTGAACTCTGCTTGGTTGGACCAAGTCAGGTCATTTGTAATATTGACCCTGAGGAACTTAAAACTTTTGACCTGTTGCACTTGCGCACCACCGATGTAAATTGGGTCGTGCGGTCCGCTACTCCTTCTGAAGTCAACAACCAATCCCTTTGTCTTGCTGACGTTGAGGGATAGGTTATTGTCTTCACACCATGCCACCAGGTTCTTAATTTCCTCTCTGTACTTAAACTCATCATTTCCCGACATACGTCCTACAATTGTTGTGTCATCAGCAAACCTATATATTGAGTTTGATGGAAACTTGGCTACACAATTGTGGGTGTACAGTGAGTACAGCAGTTTTCCCTTGAGGAAACGATGCTGACTCAGGCCTATTGTATCTTGTGCCTCCAAGTCCCCTGAACTCACATCCTTATCAATCGACTCCAACATCTTCCTAACCACTGTCAGATTCACTGGCCAGTAGTTTCCTTTCTTCTGCCTCTCTCCCTTCTTGATGAGTGGAGTGACATTTGCAATATTCCAGTCTTCCAGAACCATTCCTGAATTTAGTGGTTCTTGAAGGATCATTGCTAATGCCTCCACGATCTCTCCGGCCACCTCTTTCAGAACTCTGGGTGTAAACCATCTGACCCAGGTAGCTTTTCTGCCTTCAGACCTTCAGTTTCCAAAGAACCTTCTGTCTTGTTGTGGTCCCTTCTGTGCAGGTCCCACCTTCCCTGGAAGACAGCCATGGAACCAAAAATCTTATCCTCTCCCCTTCCCTCCCCCCTCCAATGCCTGATGTCACGCATGGGTTTGCTACACCGGGGTCTGACGTCACGTCCACTTCCTTACGTCTGCGGGTTTGTTTCTCATGGTTGTTTAGTTTAATCTTTCTTCCATTCAGACAAGGGAGTGAGATCCAGATCTGTCACGTCCTCTCATTGTGGGTGGGCATTTTTTATTCATTGACTTCATTCCACTGTTACAAATTGCCGAAGTGTCGCCAATGTTTCGAGGTATATAGCCCTATTATTCCAAGAAGGAAGCCGTTTCTGTTTTTCTGGGCTTCTCAAACATTTGTACACTTCAGTGAAATCTCCCTCCAGAAGTTCCAGATGAGAAGCTCAGTCTGTCTAATATTTCCACACAATTAAAGTGGGGAATCGTTTATTATTGTCATGTACCGAGGTTCAATGAAAATCTTGTCTTGCAAACCATCATCTCAGATCCACACATTACAACAGTAGATTATGATAAAACATTAACAGTGTGTAACAAAGCAATGTGGTTACAGAGAAAATCCACTGCAGGTAGACATGGTGCAAGGTCACATCTAGTTACATTATGAAGTCAAGAGTCTACCTTATAATGCTGAGGAATATTCAGTTTGCTTATAACAGCAGAATGGAAAATATCCCAAGGTCTGGGGGTATGTTTTCTGTTTTTTCGTTTTCATTTATCTTCGACCCGAGGGGTGGTTGAGAATGAAGAATGTCTGGTCTGGGGTTCTGGGAATGTTTAATTGGATTATTAGATTATGAAGACACACAGTCGTCTTTTATTGTCATTTAGTAATGCATGCATTAAGAAATGAAACAGTATTTCCTCCGGTGTGATATCACAAAACACAGGACAGACCAAGACTGAAAAAACTAACAAAACCACGTAATTATAACATATAGTTACAACAGTGCAACAATACCATAACTTGATGAAGAACAGTCCGTGGCTCAGTAAAAAGTTCAAAGTCTCTCGAGTGAGTGAGTGAGTCCGTGGAGGGGAGGCTTGTTTCCATGATGTGCTCAGCTGTGTCCACAGTTCTCTGCTGTTTCCTGAAGTCAACAGAAGAGAGTAGCCGTACAAAGGTGTGAAGTATCTGGATGGGATACTCTTTATGGTATAAACTTAAATTGGCCGGACCAATAACCACACCACAAACAGTTCTTTACTTTATCCTTTTCATCAGTTTATTTGTTTGAACTGAGCCGGTGAGAAGCTCAGAGCCGAGCATCAGAGAGACAGAACTCCTCTCCCTCTGGCGGCTCGTGACGAACCTTTGTCTAACATGCAGAAATGTTACAATTTATAGAACTAGCAAAACAAAGAGGACTTTAGTTCAACTGGTATTCCCACCTTGTCCGTTGGAGCAAAACTTAATTTCTGAGATAAGAGAGTCCACTAAATCAGGGTTTTAATAACAAATGAACGTTCTGTCCAATCCTTATCAGTTATTCTCTTTTGTTAGACATGGGAGGGAACTTAGTTCAATTCGTGTCTCATGAGAACTCAACTCTACGTAATGTTCCCAAGAGACATCTGTGAGTCGTTAATCTAAACAAGCTGCAAGCAGATTCCTCAGTGAAGGACAAAACAGAAATTTGCACACTATCCAGAACAGAGCACACATAATTTCACACTTAAATTTTAACCCATTATTTACAAGAGTCCAAGAATCATTTCTTATTTCACCCAATCCCCTTAAAACTTCATCACCAGAGTATGGAAGCAGATGGATCTTCCCCTCCGACTGGAAGCCTGTGACTAGTTGTTTGTCATCTATATCAGTTATCTGGATGATATGGTGGTTAACTGGATCAGCAAATTTGTGGATGACACCAAGATTAGTGGTGTAGTGGACAGCGAGGAAGACTATCATATCTTGCAGTGACATCTGGACCCACTGGAAAAATGGGTTGAGAAATGGAAAATGGAATTTAATGCAGACAAGTGTGAAGTGTTGCACTTTAGTAGGACCTACCAGGGTAGGTCTTACACAGTGACTGGTAGGGCACCGAGAAGTGTTGTAGAAGAAATGAATCTGAGAATACAGGTCTATATTTCACTGAAAGTGGTGTCACAGTTTGATAGGGATGGAAAAAAAGATTTTGGGACATTGGCGTTCATAAACCAAATTACTGAGTACAAGAGATGGATGTTATGTTGGTGTTGTACAAGACATTGGTGAGACCTAATTTGGAGTGTTGGGTCCAGTTTTGGTCACTGTTACGTACCCCGTAACTGGGTTGCCAAACCAGCAGAAATGGATCACTCAGTTGGAGTCTGGATTACTGGAACTAAGAAAGTTTTATTAAAGGAATAAGCAACACAGTACCCTAATAGTAAGGATATAAATGCAACAGGTTAGCAATGAATAAACACACATGTACACAGGACTAGGATAATAGGATCAATCAAGCTCTACCGCAGTCTAGGGGTAAAATGATCAATCACAAGTGACAGAGTTCAATTTAGTTCATTTCACAGTAATCACTTTTGTGCCGTTGAAGAGAGAGAGAGAACGAATGAATATTCAAATCGGATTCCAAACAGACCTTCGATATTCCTCGCAGTTAGCTTTCGGGCGAGCCCTTTGTAATGTCTTCTGAGGTCACCGACTGTGACCCCTCCGTTTCAGACACGATCGTTCTTCTGCGGTGAACCTAGCACCCAGGCAAGGGCGGACACACACACCTGGTTCCTGCCGACCGTAACTTTCCACCCTGTGCGTCTATGGCTGGTCCTGTGACCAGCCCTCCAAAACTCCCACCGACTTGTGGGGGCGCACCGCTTCCAGGGTCTCGTTACCTCGTGGTGTCGTGAGTGGTGTCCGTTGCCTTAGCAAACCTGTCCCTTTTTATCCCCCCTATTGGGGTATCGCCTGTCCATCAGACTTCAAAAAGTTCAGGGTTCAAAGCAGCCGGTCTTGACAATACTCAGACCGGTGTCTCCTTCCATTAAACTCTCTCGTCTCTTCATTAACATTTCCAAATGTTGCTCCATTGTCTTACTTATCTCTCCTCCTGAAGACAGGTGGCAGATCAACTGACGATCCCACTGCTGATAGCACAGGACAGTCAACATCTCAGTCTATGCACACCTTTGTCACATCACCAACCTGCAGGAAGATGTGAAAGAGGTTGAAAGAGTTCAGGGAAAATTCGCAAGGATGTTGCCAGGTCTGGAGGACTTGGGTTATAAGGAGAGATTGAACAGGATGGGGCTTTATTCCTTGGAATGTAAAAGATTGAGGGGAGATTTGATGCAGGTGTGCCAAAATTATGAGGGTTATAGTTAGGGTAAATGCAAGCTGGCTTTTTCCACTGAGATTTGGTGGGACTACAACCAGAGGCCACAGATTAAGGGTGACATTGAAACATGAAGGGGAACATGAGGGGAAACTTTTTCACACAGATGGTCATCCAGGTGTGGAATGAGCAGACAGTCCAACTGGTGCATGCGAGCTCAATTTCAACATGTAAGAGGTTTGTATAGGTACCTGGATGGTACGGGTACGGGGGTAGGTAGTTTAAATAGTTCAACACAAACTAGATGGGCCAAAGGGCCTGTTTCTGTGTTGTACTTTTCTATGACTCTGTGACAAGAACATGAAATAATATTAATATTCATTTAATTCCTTTTAACAGCTGTGCAGACCAACCATTCATCTGGGCAGAAGATGTTTTCATGGCTTTAAAACTGTGGCACTTTATATTGACAGTAGATCAAAGAAAATCCCAGCTGTACATCAACAAAGGGGGGAACCCATTCACCTGCTGAGACAATGGGAATGGATTCAGTCGGTCATCTCAGCTGAAGGTGCATCAGCAAGTTCACACTGGGACAAGGCCATTCACCTTTTCTGTGTGTGAGAAGGGATTCAGTCGGTCTTCCCACCTGTGGACACACCAGTCTGTTCACACTGAGCAGAGGCTGGTCATCTGCTGAATTTGTGGGGAATGTTTCACTCGGTTATCTGACCTAATGGCTCACCAGCGAGTTCACACCGGGGAGCGGCCGTTCACCTGCTCAGACTGTGGGAAGGGATTCACTAAATCATGTAAACTGAAGGTACATCAGCGAGTTCACACTGGAGAGAGGCCGTTCACCTGCTCAGACTGTGGGAAGGGATTTACTGTATCATCTCAGTTACTGAGACACCAGTCAGTTCACACTGGGGAGAGGCCATTCACCTGCTCAGACTGCGGGAAGGGATTCATTCAGTCATCTCATCTGAAGGCACACCAGCGAGTTCACACCAGGGAGAGACCATTCACCTGCTCAGTCTGTGGGAAGGGATTCACTTGCTCATTTAATCTGAAGGTACATCAGCGAGTTCACACTGGGGATAGGCCGTTCACCTGCTCAGACTGTGGGAAGGGATTCAAACTGTTCACTCACCTACTGACACATCAGCGAGTTCACACTGGGGAGAGACCATTCACCTGCTCAGACTGTGGGAAGGGATTCATTCAGTCATCTCAACTGAAGGTACATCAGAGAGTTCACACCAGGGAGAGACCATTCACCTGCTCAGTCTGTGGGAAGGGATTCACTTGCTCATTTAATCTGAAGGTACATCAGCGAGTTCACACTGGGGATAGGCCGTTCACCTGCTCAGACTGTGGGAAGGGATTCAAACTGTTCGCTCACCTACTGACACATCAGCGAGTTCACACTGGGGAGAGGCCGTTCACCTGCTCAGACTGTGGGAAGGGATTCACTCAGTCATATCAACTGAGGGTACATCAGCGAATTCACACTGGGGTGAGGCCGTTCACCTGCTCAGTGTGTGGGAAGGGATTCACAAAGTCATCTGCTGTACTGAGACACCAGTCAGTTCACACTGGGGAGAGGCCATTCATCTGCTCAGTGTGTGGGAAGGGATTCGTAGATTCATCTCAACTGAAGGTACATCAGCGAGTTCACACCGGGGAGAGGCCATTCACCTGCTCAGACTGTGGGAAGGGATTCACTTGCTCATCTCATCTACTGAGACACCAGTCAGTTCACACCAGGGAGTGACCATTCACTTGTTCAGTCTGTGGGAAGGGTTTCAATTGGTCATTTCACCTGCTGACACACAGGGAAATGGCCGTTCACCTGCTCTGTCTGTGGGAAGGGATTCATTCAGTCATCTCAACTGAAGGAACATCAGCAAGTCCACACTGGGAAGGGGCCGATCAGCTGCTCAGACTGTGGGAAGAAATTCTCTCAGCCAAATCAACCAATTGTGCATCACTGAGTTCACACTGGGGAGAGGCCGTTCACCTGCTGTGAACGTGGTGAAGTATTTACGGTGGACATGGACTGTGCCTTTAAATGAGAGAGAAAAACTGTCTGCAGTACTGCTGCCTGCTTCTTGGTTGCCATGGTGAGAGAGAGGCGGAGTTATGTGATGGACGGTTCGATGTTCACAGTTGCTTCTTGGTTGCCATGGTGAGAGAGAGGCGGAGTTATGTGATGGACAGTTCAATGTTCACAGTTGCTTCTTGGTTGCCATGGTGAGAGAGAGGCGGAGTTATAGAAACATAGAAACATAGAAAATAGGTGCAGGAGTAGGCCATTCGGCCCTTCGAGCCTGCACCGCCATTTATTATGATCATGGCTGATCATCCAACTCAGAACCCAGCCTTCCCTCCATACCCCCTGACCCCTGTAGCCACAAGGGCCATATCTAACTTCCTTTTAAACATAGCTAATGAACTGGCCTCAACAGTTTGCTGTGGCAGAGAATTCCACAGATTCACCACTCTCTGTGTGAAGAAGTTTTTCCTAACCTCGGTCCTAAAAGGCTTCCCCTCTATCCTCAAACTGTGACCCCTCGTTCTAGACCTCCCCAACATCGGGAACAATCTTCCTGCATCTAGCCTGTCCAATCCCTTTAGGATCTTATACGTTTCAATCAGATCCCCCCTCAATCTTCTAAATTCCAACAATCTCTTTTAGCCATGTCTCTGTGATCCCAACTATATCATAATCATTAATAACAATCTGCACTTTCAATTCATCCACCTTATTACGAATGCTCCTTGCATTGACACATAAAGCCTTCAGGCACTCTTTTACAACTCTCTTAGCCCTTTTTAATGCTTGCCCTGGATTTGTCGGCCTGCCACTTTTACTTTTCCCCTTTGTACTTTTTGCTTCTACGCTCACTTTACACCCCTCTGTCTCTCTGCACTGGTTCCCATCCCTCTGTTGTGAACTAACCTCCTCACACCTAGCCGCTTTAATTTGATTCCCACCCCCCAACCATTCTAGTTTAAAGTCACCTCAGTAGCCCCCGCTAATCTCCCTGCCAGGATATTGGTCCCCCGAGGTTATGTGATGGACAGTTCAATGTTCACAGTTGCTTCTTGGTTGCCATGGTGAGAGAGAGGCGGAGTTATGTGATGGACAGTTCGATGTTCACAGTTGCTTGGTTGCCATGGTGAGAGAGAGGCGGAGTTATGTGATGGACAGTTCGATGTTCACAGTTGCTTCTCGGTTCCCATGGTGAGAGAGAGGCGGAGTTATGTGATGGACAGTTCGATGTTCACAGTTGCTTGGTTGCCATGGTGAGAGAGAGGCGGAGTTATGTGATGGACAGTTCGATGTTCACAGTTGCTTCGTAGCGTGTTTATTTAAACAAGGTCAGATGACTCTCCCAGAGACACACAGTGGGACACCGGTTAAGGCGACCAGTCAGTGAAAGGAGGCCAGTGACAGAGGAGTCACTGGGTGGAACTTTCGAGTGCCCACAAGCGAGGGTTGAGGATCGATCAGGGGAATTGATCAGTGGCTGTCATGGTGTGTGGAAGGGCTGACCCTGTGGAGGCTACCGGTGTGTCTACCCTTGCCTGGGTGGTAGTTTACCCTCGAAGATGGTCCCCTTAGTGATAACCTGCGTTTGGCTAACTCGAGAGTGGATTCGGAGCCTGAGGATGGAAGATCAACGGGACCTGTTTACTCGTTCTTCTCCCAGTGTGGTTTTCACCTTGGATTACAAATACCTTCCTCACACACACCAATTCCGTGGATTGAACTGAACTTCCTTACATCACTATCGTGAGACTTTAACTCTTGCCACTCGAGCTTGAGTGTGTTTGGGAATTATATTTACATACATATATATGCATAACACTACTAACTTTTGATTTACCTGGATTAAGTTACTATATTAACTAGATACTAATATATAGTGTTTTTTAATATCAAAACCAGACTCCAGGTGTGCTCTATTGCTGCTGGTTCATTTAGACCGTTACGTGTACGTAAACAGATTCATTCAGTGTGTCCTTATGACACACCACCAGGTTCACACCGGGGAGGGGGTGTTCACCTGCTGTGAATGTGGGAAGCGATTCACTCAATAATCTAACCTTATGTAACTCTCCCTCGGCTAGCAGCTTAATATAGGGGGTGATAGCTCCCCAGCTCGGCCAGACTTAAGAAATCTCGTTTGGGTGGATGCTGCGCAATGTGTCCCCTGTTACAAAATCAGTACCCCGAAATAACAAACAGTACACAATATGTGATTAAACAATTGAGCTTCATAATTCTTACTTTGACTATTGGGTTAGTGAAGAAAACAAGAAAAAGGGTCCACTCTCTCCATCCGCGTCTTCTCATCTCTCCCCAGCAAAAGACCACGAAAATCTCTCTTCCAGACTCACAAGGAAGAACATTTCTGTCATTGGATACCCCGCACTCCAAAACCCTGTTATCTCTATTCGTAACCTAAACATTGCTGCTACAGAGAAACCATTACCTCAGCAGTGATACATTGCAGAGAGGCCATTACATGAACAGTGAAACCTTACAGCATGTTACACTTGTGACACACTGCTGGCTTCACACCGGGGAGAAAGTTTCAATAAGCTTCATGCTAGATATTTGTCTGTCGCCATTGCTGAATGCAATTTCGAGAGTGACTGTCTCCACTCTGAGGGTGGTGAATGTCTGTAAATCCCCACCACAGAGGGTGGTGAAGACTTAGTGATTAAACATAGAAAACATAGTAATAGGTGCAGGAGTAGGCCATTCGGCCCTTCGAGCCTGCACTGCCATTTATTATGATCATGGCTGATCATCCAACTCAGAACCCCGCCCCAGCCTTCCCTGCATACCCCCTGACCCCTGTAGCCACAAGGGCCATATCTAACTCCCTCTTAAACATTGCCAATGAACTGGCCTCAACAGTTTCCTGTGGCAGAGAATTCCACAGATTCACCACTCTCTGTGTGAAGAAGTTTTTCCTAATCTCGGTCCTAAAAGGCTTCCCCTCTATCCTCAAACTGTGACCCCTCGTTCTGGACCTCCCCAACATCGGGAACAATCTTCCGGCATCTAGTCTGTCCAATCCCTTTAGGATCTTATACGTTTCAATCAGATCCCCCCTCAATCTTCTCAATTCCAACGAGTACAAGCCCAGTTCATCCAGTCTTTCTTCATATGAAAGTCCTGCCATCCCAGGAATCAATCTGGTGAACCTTCTTTGTACTCCCTCTATGGCAAAGATGTCTTTCCTCAGATTAGGGGACCAAAACTGCACACAATACTCCAGGTGTGGTCTCACCAAGGCCTTGTACAACTGCAGTAGTACCTCCCTGCTCCTGTACTCGAATCCTCTCGCTATAAATGCCAGCATGCCATTCGCCTTTTTCACCGCCTGCTGTACCTGCATGCCCACTTTCAATGACTGGTGTATAATGACACCCAGGTCTCGTTGCACCTTCCCTTTTCCTAATCGGCCACCATTCAGATAATAATCTGTTTTCCTATTTTTGCCACCAAAGTGGATAACTTCACATTTATCCACATTAAATTGCATCTGCCATGAGTTTGCCCACTCACCCAACCTATCCAAGTCACCCTGCATCCTCTTAGCATCCTCCTCACTGCTAACACTGCCACCCAGCTTCGTGTCATCCGCAAACTTGGAGATGCTGCATTTAATTCCCTCATCCAAGTCATTAATATATATTGTAAACAACTGGGGTCCCAGCACTGAGCCTTGCGGTACCCCACTAGTCACCGCCTGCCATTCTGAAAAGGTCCCGTTTATTCCCACTCTTTGCTTCCTGTCTGCTAACCAATTCTCCACCCACACCAATACCTTACCCCCAATACCGTGTGCTTTAAGTTTGCACACTAATCTCCTGTGTGGGACCTTGTCAAAAGCCTTTTGAAAATCCAAATATACCACATCCACTGGTTCTCCCCTATCCACTCTACTAGTTACATCCTGAAAAAATTCTATGAGATTCGTCAGACATGATTTTCCTTTCACAAATCCATGCTGACTTTGTCCGATCATTTCACCGCTTTCCAAATGTGCTGTTATCACATCCTTGATAACTGACTCCAGCAGTTTCCCCACCACCGACGTTAGGCTAACCGGTCTATAATTCCCCGGTTTCTCTCTCCCTCCTTTTTTAAAAAGTGGGGTTACATTAGCCACCCTCCAATCCTCAGGAACTAGTCCAGAATCTAACGAGTTTTGAAAAATTATCACTAATGCATCCACTATTTCTTGGGCTACTTCCTTAAGCACTCTAGGATACAGACCATCTGGCCCTGGGGATTTATCTGCCTTCAATCCCTTCAATTTACCTAACACCACTTCCCTACTAACATGTATTTCACTCAGTTCCTCCATCTCACTGGACCCTCTGTCCCTTACTATTTCTGGAAGATTATTTATGTCCTCCTTAGTGAAGACAGAACCAAAGTAATTATTCAATTGGTCTGCCATGTCCTTGCTCCCCATAATCAATTCACCTGTTTCTGTCTGCAGGGGACCTACATTTGTCTTTACCAGTCTTTTCCTTTTTACATATCTATAAAAGCCTTTACAGTCCGTTTTTATGTTCCCCGCCAGTTTTCTCTCATAATCTTTTTTCCCCTTCCTAATTAAGCCCTTTGTCCTCCTCTGCTGAACTCTGAATTTCTCCCTGTCCTCAGGTGAGCCACTTTCTCTGGCTAATTTGTATGCTACTTCTTTGGAATTGATACTATCCCTAATTTCTCTTGTCAGCCAAGGGTGCACTACCTTCCTTGATTTATTCTTTTGCCAAACTGGGATGAACAATTGTTGTAGTTCATCCATGCAACCTTTAAATGCTTGCCATTGCATATCCACCGTCAATCCTTTAAGTGTCATTTGCCAGTCTATCTTAGCTAATTCACGTCTCATATCTTCAAAGTTACTCCTCTTTAAGTTCAGAACCTTTGTTTCTGAATTAATATGTACAGGTAAGAGAAATTAAAAATAGTATAAATACTGGAGTCATGATGATCATGATGAAATCTGCTGGACAGAGACATATATACACATGCTGCCCTCCATAATTCAAAGAGATTGACGGATAAGGTTGCAGGGTGACAGAATGTGGCAGGAGCACTTGGAACTAAAAACTAATCCCTACCGGGAGGAAACAGCACCTGTTCTTTCCGCACTGTTCTCCAGCAGTTTAAGGACTAAGTCCAGCCGGAAGATAACTCACAAGTGCTCTTGAAAGTCAAGTATTAACCCTACTTGCCAACAACCAAGCATTGCCATCCTTGTCCCCTTCATGATAGCTTATGAAGAAGCATATGACTTCCCTCCCAGAGATGATAGGTGTTTGTGCACTCGACTCTTGAATGCTTGCACCCCATCATCGCAGATGTTTCCAACCACAGCATCTGGAAGGCTCTTCCAAATTCTGATAGCACAGTGAAGGAAGCTTCTATCCAGTGTGTGGGTTCTCGCATCAGGCATAGAAACAGCCTGTGCAGGCATAGACAAACTTGATCGTCTGGTGCGCCGTCTCTCATAAGATGAAGGCAGCATAGCGTGAGGGTCTGCAGGGCTGTGGCTGGCGGGCATTTTGTATATTCTGCATTGTGCATTTTCATCTACACCTATAATCCTGGGAGCCTTTCTCTGAATGGAATCAAGCTGGCTGAGGCCACTCTGTGAGGCATTCATCCATGATAAGCATACTCCATGATATTTCATAACAGGGCTTTGAAAACCGTGGCTCTGCCCTCTTTGTCTAATTTGGATGCTATTTTCCACAGAGCTCCAAGCCTTTGTCCAGCCATGTATGAAATAGTGGAAAGGAGTTTATCCCATACCAACGTGCTGTCAATATTGACACCAAGGATTTTACAGTTCCCA
Source organism: Mobula hypostoma (assembly GCF_963921235.1). Classification (NCBI taxonomy): domain Eukaryota; kingdom Metazoa; phylum Chordata; class Chondrichthyes; order Myliobatiformes; family Myliobatidae; genus Mobula; species Mobula hypostoma. Next base: position 1,518,070 of record NW_026948219.1, read on the forward strand.
AAATACAGGTCGGGGTTAGTTGGACTTCTCTTCCTGGACATCATCATCGCCTTGCACTTAGTAGGCTCAAAAGTGACATTCCAGTCGTCTGCCCAGGCTTTCATCCTGTCAAGATCCCTATTCAGGCCTGCTGTCACTGTATTACTCTCTCCTGCTCTAATTGAAGAGGCTTCTCTTGAATTCTCTGCAGATGGAGCAGGGTCAGAAACCAGAGGTGGGTCTGCACAGGGCAGAGTTTGGGGCTCTGGATGATGGTCGGGGTAAGAATGTATGATGAGGAGAAGGGAATCAGCAGCGGGGCGTGGCAATGAATGACAAAGTAGCAACATTTGGAAGCTGACTGGCAGAGAAAGTCTTTCGGTTTTCTGACTGATGATACAAACAATACCCATGGTGATGTGCTCCACTGATTGAGGAACATCTGTTGGTTGGGAATGGTTTTATCTATTGAGGGAGTTGATCCTGCTTGTATTGATTATCACATAATTGTTAATATTTTGACTGTAAAACTGGATCAGGCTTGAATTTATGGTGCCTTTATGATGTGATAGAGGGCATTCATGGTTTGTATTTTAAAGCAAGATTTTGGTGAATGATATATGCCATTTGATTGTCCCTTTGTAAGTAATCAGTTTGAGTTAAACTGCTACAGGATTGTGTCTGGTTTCTCTTGGCATTTTCTGCACTTACTGCTTAATGAAATATAAGCATCTTAATGAAGAATTCCACCATATTATGGTCACTCTTACCCAAGGGGCCTCTCACGACAAGATTAATAATTAACCCTTCCTCATTGCTCAAAACCCAGTCCAGAATAGCCTGCTCTCTGGTTGGTTCCCCGTCATGTTGGTTCAGAAAACCATCCCGCATACATTCCAAGAAATCCTCTTCCTCAGCACCTTTACCAATTTGGTTCACCCAATCTACATGTAGATTGAAGTCACCCATTATAACTGCTGTTCCTTTATTGCACACATTTCTAATTTCCTGTTTAATACCATCCCCGACCTCACTACTACTGTTAGGTGGCCTGTACACAACTCCCACCAGCGTTTTCTGCCCCTTAGTGTTATGCAGCTCTACCCATATCGATTCCACATCTTCCCGGCTTATGCACTTCCTTTCTATTGCGTTATTCTCCTCTTTAACCAGCAACGCCACCCCACCTCCTTTTCTTTCATGTCTATCCCTCCCGAATATTGAATAACCCTGAATGTTGAGCTCCCATCCTTGGTCACCCTGGAGTCATGTCTCTGTGATCCCAACTATATCATAATCATTAATAACAATCTGCACTTTCAATTCATCCACCTTATTACGAATGCTCCTTGCATTGACACACAAAGCCTTCAGGCGCTCTTTTACAACTCTCTTAGCCCTTATACAATTATGTTGAAAAGTGACAATCTCTTGAAATCAGTATTTATAACTGCCACAAATTCCTAGAATCATTGACAGCGAAAATTACAGAACAATCAGTCTTATAAGTCACATAATAAAGATTTTGTTGAGAATTGTTCTGAGTCGAATTAAAAACAAATTAAGACAGAAAATTCTAAACTGCAATATGGGTTTATTGAGGATAGAGGAAATAGGAACACAATTTTCATACTATGAATGCTTTCCGAAAGGGCAGTTGAATATGAAAATGATGTCTTTTTATGTTTTATCGATTTCACTAAAGCATTCGACAAAATGAAACATGATAAAATATTTCAAATTCTCGCTAAACTAAACACTGACTGAAGGGACCAACAACTGCTTCAAAATTTATATTGGAATCAAACAGCGGAGGTAAAAATTGATGATAATATAAGCAGTTGGACTAAAATTAAAGGAGCAGTTAGACAGGGATGCGTTGCCTCACCAGAAATATTTGATATCTATAATGAAGTGATTCTCAGAGAAATAGAAGACATAGATGGGATAAAAATTGGTGGTGTATCAGCAATATAAGATATGCAGACGATACTACCCTAACAGCAAGTGCTGCAGAAGACCTACAAATCCTCCTAGACAAATTAATACAAACAAGTGCAGATCTTGGTCTAACCATCAACTGTAAAAAAACAAATGTATGGTAATATCAAAACAACAGGATACCCCCGACTGCCAATTATACATGTCCAATGTCATGTCCAACCAATCTAATAGAGTCTCTCGAGGAAGTTATTAGGAAAGTGGATGAAGGCAAGGCAGTGGATGTTGTCTACATGGACTTTAGCAAGGCACTTGACAAAGTCTCATATGGGAGGTTGGTCAAGAAGGTTCAGTCACTCAGCATTCAAGATGAGATAGTAAATTGGATGAGACACTGTCTTTGGGAGAAGCTAGAGTGTGGTAGCAGATGGTTGCCTCTCTGACTGGAGGCCTGTGACTAGTGGTTTGCCGCGGGGATCGGTGCTGGATCTGTTGTTGTTTGTCATCTAGATCAGTAATCTGGATGACAGTTAGACATTGGTGAGGCCTAATTTGGAGTATTGTGTGCAGTTTTATCACCTACCTACAGGAAAGATGTAAAAGAGATTGGAAGAGTTCAGAGAAATTTCACAAGGATGTTGCCAGGTCTGGAGGACTTGGGTTATAAGGAGAGATTGAACAGGTCAGGGCTATATTCCTTGGAAGATCGAGGCGAGATTTGATGGAGGTGTGCCAAAATTATGAGGGTTATAGATGGGGTAAATGCAAGCTGGCTTTTTCCACTGGGATGGGGTGGGACTACAACCAGAGGCCATGGATTAAGGGTGAACGGTGAAACATGAAGGGGAACATGAGGGGAAAATATTTCACACAGATGGTCATCCAGGTGTGGAATGAGCAGACAGCCGAACTGGTGCATGCGAGCTCAATTTCAACATTGAAGAGGTTTGTATAGGTACCTGGATGGTAGGGGTACGGGGGTAGACAGTTAAAATAGTTCAACACAAACTAGATGGGCCAAAGGGCCTGTTTCTGTGTTGTACTTTTCTATGACTCTGTGACAAGAACATGAAATAATACTGATATTCATTTAATTCCTTTTAACAGCTGTGCAGACCAACCATTCATCTGGGCAGAAGATGTTTTCATGGCTTTAAAACTGTGGTACTTTAAATTGACAGTAGATAAAAGAAAATCCCAGCTATACGTCAACAAAAGGGGGAACCCATTCATCTGCCCAGACAGTGGGAATGGATTCAGTCGGTCATCTCAACTGAAGGTACATCAGCAAGTTCACACTGGGACGAGGCCATTCCCCTGTTCTGTGTGTGAGAAGGGATTCAGTCGGTCTTCCCACCTGTGGACACACCAGTCAGTTCACATCGAGCAGAGACTGGTCATCTGCTGAATTTGTGGGGAAGGATTCACTCGGTTATCTGACCTAATGGCTCACCAGCGAGTTCACATCGGGGAGCGGCCGTTCACTTGCTCAGACTGTGGGAAAGGATTCACTGTGTCATCTCAGTTACTGAGACACCAGTCAGTTCACACTGGAGAGTGGCCATTCACTTGCTCAGTGTGTGGGAAGGGATTCACTCAGTCATGTAACCTGAAGATACACCAGCGAGTTCACACTGGAGAGAGGCCATTCACCTGCTCAGACTGTGGGAAGGAATTCACTTGCTCATTTAATCTGAAGGTACATCAGCGAGTTCACACTGGGGAGAGGCCATTCACCTGCTCAGACTGTGGGAAGGAATTCACTGAGTCATATCAACTGAAGGTACATCAGCGAGTTCACTCTGGGGAGAGGCCGTTCACCTGCTCAGACTGTGGGACGGGATTCACTCAGTCATATCAACTGAAGGTACATCAGCGAATTCACACTGGGATGAGGCTATTCACCTGCTCAGTCTGTGGGGAGGGTTTCACAAAGTCATCTGCTGTACTGAGACACCAGTCAGTTCACACTGGGGAGAGGCCATTCACCTGCTCCGTTTGTGGGAAGGGATTCGTAGAGTCATTTGAACTGAAGGTACATCAGCGAGTTCACACTGGGGAGAGGCCGTTCACCTGCTCAGACTGTGGGAAGGGATTCATTCAGTCATCTCATCTGAAGGCACATCAGCGAGTTCACACCGGGGCGAGACCGTTCACCTGCTCAGTCTGTGGGAAGGGCTTCACTTGCTCACCTCATCTACTGAGACACCAGTCAGTTCACATCAGGGAGTGACCATTCACTGGCTCAGTCTGTGGGAAGGGATTCAATTGGTCATTTCACCTACTGACACACAAGGAAATGGCCGTTCACCTGCTCTGTCCGTGGGAAGGGATTCATCCAATCATCTCAACTGAAGGAACATCAGCGTGTTCACACTGGGGAGAGGCAGATCACCTACTGTGAATGTGGTGAAGGATTTGTGGTGGACATGGACTGTGCCTTTAAATAAGAGAGAGAGAAAAACTGTCTGCAGTACTGCTGCCTGCTTCTTGGTTGCCATAGTGAGAGAGAGGCGGAGTTATGTGATGGACAGTTCATGTTCACAGTTGCTTCTTGGTTGCCATAGTGAGAGAGAGGCGGAGTTATGTGATGGACAGTTTGATGTTCACAGTTGCTTCTTGGTTGCCATGGTGAGAGAGAGGCGGAGTTATGTGATGGACAGTTCGATGTTCACAGTTGCTTCTTGGTTGCCATGGTGAGAGAGGCGGAGTTATGTGATGGACAGTTCAATGTTTACAGATGCTTCCTGGTTGCCATGGTGAGAGAGGGGCGGAGTTATGTGATTGACAGTTCGATGTTCACAGTTGCTTCTTGGTTGCCATGGTGAGGGAGAGGCGGAGTTATGTGATGGACAGTTCAATGTTTACAGATGCTTCCTGGTTGCCATGGTGAGAGAGGGGCGGAGTTATGTGATTGACAGTTCGATGTTCACAGTTGCTTCTTGGTTGCCATGGTGAGGGAGAGGCGGAGTTATGTGATGGACAGTTCGATGTTCACAGTTGCTTCTTGGTTGCCATGGTGAGAGAGAGGTGGAGTTATGTGATGGACAGTTCGATGTTCACAGTTGCTTCGCAGCGTGTTTATTTAAGCAAGGTCAGATGACTCTCCCAGAGACACACAGTGGGACACAGGTTACGACGACCAGTCAGTGAAAGGAGGCCAGTGACAGAGGAGTCACTGGGTGGAACTTTCGAGTGCCCACAAGCGAGGGTTGAGGATCGATCAGGGGAATCGATCAGTGGCTGTCATGGTGTGTAGAAGGGCTGACCCTGTGGAGGCTACCGGTGTGTCTACCCTTGCCTGGGTGGCAGCTTACCCTCGAAGATGGTCCCCTTAGTGATCAGCTGTGTTTGGCTAACTCGAGAGTGGATTTGGAGCCTGATGACCTGTTTACTCGTTCTTCTCCTGGTGTGGTTTTCACCGTGGATCACAAATACCCTCTCTCACACACCAATTCCGTGGATTGAACTGAACTTCCTTACATTACCATAGTAAGACTTTAACTCTTGCCACCCAAGCTTTAACAAGTTTGGGAAGTATATTTATACACATATATATGCGTAACACTGCTAACTTTTGATTTACCTGGTTTAAGTTACTATATTAAATAGTTACTAATAAATAGTGGTTTTTAACATCAAAAGCAGACTCCAGGTGTGCTCTATTGCTGCTGGTTCATTTAGACCATTGTGTGTACTTAATAGTAACATAGAAAATAGGTGCTGGAGTAGGCCATTCAGCCCTTCGAGCCTGCACCGCCATTCAGTATGATCATGGCTGATCATCCAACACAGAACCCTGCACCAGCCTTCCCTCCATACCCCCGATCCCTTTAGCCACAAGGGCCATATCCAACTCCCTCTTAAACATAGCCAATGAACCAGCCTCAACTGTTTCCTGTGGCAGAGAATTCCACAGATTCACCACTCTCTGTGTGAAGAAGTTTTTCCTAATCTCGGTCCTAAAAGGCTTCCCCTCTATCCTCAAACTGTGACCCCTCGTTCTGGACTTCCCCAACATCGGAAACAATCTTCCTGCAATCTTCCTAGATTCATTCAGTTGTCTATCCTTATGACACACTACCAGGTTCACACCGGAGAGAGGCTGTTCACCTGCTGTGAATGTGGGAAGCAATTCACTCAGTCATCTAACCTTATGTAACTCTCCCTTCGGCTAGCAGCTTAATACAGGGGGTGACAGCGCCCCAGCCCGGTCAAACTTAAGAAATCTCGTTTGGGTGGATGCTGTGCAATGTGTCCCCTTTTACAAATCAGTACCCTGAAATAACAAACAGTACATAATGTGATAAAACAATTGAGCTTCATAATTCTTACTTTGAGTATAGGGTTAGTGAAGTAAACAAATAAAAGAGAAAGGGCCCACTCTCTCCCTTCGCGTCTTCTCATCTCTCCCCAGCAAAAGACCACGAAAATCTCTCTTCCAGACTCACAAGAAAGAACATTTCTGTCATTGGATACCCTTCCCTCCAAAACATTGTTATCTCTAGTCATAACCTAAACATTGCTGCTACAGAGAAACCATTACCTCAGCAGTGATACATTGCAGAGAGGCCATTCCATGAGCAGTGAAACCTGACATCATGTTACACTTGTGACACACTGCCGGGTTCACACTGGGGAGAAAGTTTCAATCAGCTGCATGCTGGATATTTGTCCATCACCGTTGCTGAATGTTATTTCGAGAGTGACTGTCTGTGCTGAACTCTGCAATTATTGCTGCTGCTCACCACACCCAGTTCTGCGCCCTGGTCACTGGGCATGGGAGGAGTTTCTTCTGCTGCACATTCACCTTTAATGGGACTGGAATTTAATAGTCTGTATCTGAGACAAATAAATCCGTTTATTTTAAACTCTGTCTCCAGTACTTAGTGAATTTATAACACAACTAGTGTACAGTAGAGAGTCAACTCAGGCTGACTGGACACTGCCAGTGATTCAGTTCCATGACAGTCCTTTTAAATCCTCCCCTGTCGTTCACCTCTCACTCTCTCTGTGATGATGGGTTCCAAGCAGTTACCACTCTGTGGGTTTTTTTTATTAAATGCAATTGTGAACAATAGCCAGATCAGAAATGCTGATCAAGTCAACTAGTTCCCAAAGAGAACTCTGATAGGCCAATCAGAAGGTTCACTGCTGCTCAGCGATAGAATATATAAAAAAAAACATATGGACAGGTAAGAAACATTAAAACATAGTAGAAATACTGGAGTTATGATCATCCTGATGAAATCTGCTGGAGAGAGACATTTATACACATGCTACCTTCTATAATTCAAAGAGATTGAAGGATAAGGTTGCAGGGTGACAGAATGTAACACTTGGAACTGAAAACTAATCCCCACTGGGAGAAAACAGCACCTGTTCTTTCCGCACTGTTCCCCAGCAGTTTAAGGACTAAGTCCAGCCGGAAGATAACTCACAAGTGCTCTTGAAAGTCAGGTATTAACCCTACTTGCCAACAACCAAGCATTGCCATCCTGGTCCCCTTCATGATAGATTATGAAGAAGCATATGACTTCCCTCCCAGAGATGATAGGTGTTTGTGCACTCGACTCTTGAAGGCTTGCACCCCATCGTCGCAGATGTTTCCAACCACAGCATCTGGAAGGCTGTCCCAAATTCTGATAGCACAGTGAAGGAAGCTTCTATCCAGTGTGTGGCTTCTCGCATCAGGCATAGAAACAGCCTGAGCAGGCATAGACAAACTTGATCGTCTGGTACGCCGTCTCTCATAAGATGAAGGCAGCATGGCGTGAGGGTCTGCAGGGCTGTGGCTGGCGGGCATTTTGTATATTCTGCATTGTGCATTTTCATCTACACCTATAATCCTGGGAGCCTTTCTCTGAATGGAATCAAGCTGGCTGAGGGAACTCTGTGAGGCATTCATCCATGATACTTTGTACCTGGGCTTTGTAAACCATGGCTGTGCCCTCTTTGTCTAATTTGGATGCTACTTTCCACAGAGCTCCAAGCCTTTGTCCAGCCATGTATGAAATAGTGGAAAGGTGTTTATCCCATACCAACGTGCTGTCAATATTGACACCAAGGATTTTGCAGTTCCCAAAATACAGGTCGGGGTCAGATGGATTTCTCTTCCTAGACATCACCAACCCTTGCACTCAGTAGGCTCAAAGGTGATATTCCAGTCGTCTGCCCAGGCTTTCATCCTGTCAAGATCCCTATTCAGGCCTGCTGTCACTGTATTACTCTCTCCTGCTCTAATTGAAGAGGCTTCCCTTGAATTCTCTGCAGATGGAGCAGGGTCAGAAACCAGAGGCACGTCTGCAGAGGGCAGAGTTTGGGGCTCTGGACGATGGTTGGGGCAAGAACATATGATGAGGAGAAGGGAATCAGCAGCGGGGTGTGTCAACTGATGACAGAGTAGCAACATTTGGAAGCTGACTGGCAGAGAAAGTCTTTCGGTTTTCTGACTGATGATACAAACAAGACCCATGGTGATGTGCTCCACTGATTGAGGAACATCTGTTGGTTGGGAATGATTTTATCTATTGAGGGAGTTGTTCCTTCTTGTATTGATTATCACATAATTGTTAATATTTTGACTGTAAAACTGGATCAGGCTTGAATTTATGGTGCCTTTATGATGTGATAGAGGGCATTCATGGTTTGTATTTTAAAGCAAGATTTTGGTGAATGATATATGCCATTTGATTGTACCTTTGTAAGTAATCAGTTTGAGTTAAACTGCTACAGGATTGTGTCTGGTTTCTCTTGGGATTTTCTGCACTTACTGCTTAATGAAATATAAGCATCTTAATGAAGAATTCCACCATATTATGGTCACTCTTACCCAAGGGGCCTCTCACGACAAGATTAATAATTAACCCTTCCTCATTGCTCAAAACCCAGTCTAGAATAGCCTGCTCTCTAGTTGGTTCCTCGTCATGTTAGTTCAGAAAACCATCCCGCATACATTCCAAGAAATCCTCTTCCTCAGCACCTTTACCAATTTGGTTCCCCCAATCTACATGTAGATTGAAGTCACCCATTATAACTGCTGTTCCTTTATTGCACACATTTCTAATTTCCTGTTTAATACCATCCCCGACCTCACTACTACTGTTAGGTGGCCTGTACACAACTCCCACCAGCGTTTTCTGCCCCTTAGTGTTATGCAGCTCTACCCATATCGATTCCACATCTTCCCGGCTTATGCACTTCCTTTCTATTGCGTTATTCTCCTCTTTAACCAGCAACGCCACCCCACCTCCTTTTCTTTCATGTCTATCCCTCCTGAATATTGAATAACCCTGAATGTTGAGCTCCCATCCCTGGTCACCCTGGAGCCATGTCTCTGTGATCCCAACTATATCATAATCATTAATAACAATCTGCACTTTCAATTCATCCACCTTGTTACGAATGCTCCTTGCATTGACACACAAAGCCTTCAGGCGCTCTTTTACAACTCACTTAGCCCTTATACAATTATGTTGAAAAGTGACAATCTCTTGAAATCAGTATTTATAACTGCCACAAATTCCTAGAATCATTGACAGCGAAAATTACAGAACAATCAGTCTTATAAGTCACATAATAAAGATTTTGTTGAGAATTGTTCTGAGTTGAATTAAAAACAAATTAAGACAGAAAATTCTAAACTGCAATATGGGTTTATTGAGGATAGAGGAAATAGGAACACAATTTTCATACTATGAATGCTTTCCGAAAGGGCAGTTGAATATGAAAATGATGTCTTTTTATGTTTTATCGATTTCACTAAAGCATTCGACAAAATGAAACATGATAAAATATTTCAAATTCTCGCTAAACTAAACACTGACTGAAGGGACCAACAACTGCTTCAAAATTTATATTGGAATCAAACAGCGGAGGTAAAAATTGATGATAATATAAGCAGTTGGACTAAAATTAAAGGAGCAGTTAGACAGGGATGCGTTGCCTCACCAGAAATATTTGATATCTATAATGAAGTGATTCTCAGAGAAATAGAAGACATAGATGGGATAAAAATTGGTGGTGTTAACATCAGCAATATAAGATATGCAGACGATACTACCCTAACAGCAAGTGCTGCAGAAGACCTACAAATCCTCCTAGACAAATTAATACAAACAAGTGCAGATCTTGGTCTAACCATCAACTGTAAAAAAACAAATGTATGGTAATATCAAAACAACAGGATACCCCCGACTGCCAATTATACATCGGTAACCAAGAGATTGAACAAAAGACCGGCTTTAATTACCTTGGTAGCTTTATATCACAAGATGCTGGAACTAAAGTGGAAATAATAAAAAGAAGAATTGCCATTGCCAAAACCAGCTTCCAAAAAATGAAACCCATTTTTACTAACAGACACACTTCTCTGACAACAAGGCTGAGGCTACCAAAATGTTACATCTGGTCAATCTTGCTGCATGCTTCCAAAACACGGACTATAACACCGGAACTCTAAAGAAACTCAGAAGCAACAGAAATATGGTTTCTTAGAAGAATGCTGAAAATATCATGTAGGGATATGGTAACTAATGAGACAGTACTCCAACGTGACCATACAGAAAGATCTTTAATGAGAACATTAAATTAGAGAAAACTTAAATTCCTGGGCCATGTCTATAGAAAGGGAGAAATAGAATGTCTTACATTACAAGGCCGTATGCCTGGGAAAAGCGGAAGAGAAAGGCAAGGAAGAAGATATATGGACACTGTGAAAGATCAGATTTAAATGTGCGAGATATCATTGACGCTGCGATGTGGAAAGCCACGATCGCCCAAGCGTGGAACACGCAAGGCACATGGAGAAGATGATCAAAAAGTTAGGTTCTCCCAGTGCATGACTGGAAACCGAGTCCTCATAATGAATTTGGGTCTAACAGGGAAGTATAAGTTGGCTCACCGCTGGGAAGCTATGACCAATGTAATGGAGAGTCAAATGCCAAACGTACTAGTTTTCTGAGTGATACCAGAGGATGGGAATGGACCTGTCAGGATTCTGCATCGGAACCGCCTTCTCCCTCTGGGGCAAGAGGTGCGTGTTAACCCAGAGCCTGGCCTGGACCCTACACCTAGTAAGAGGACCTTGCCGCAACGTGGAGAGACTGAAGGACTCGGAGGATGAGGTAACGGGGTTGTGGTATTTGCTGCCTTTCGCCAACTCCCCAAAATTAATGAAGGGGTTCTCAGCCTTTCTCTCGCTGAGGCAGGTGACCTGGGCGGGTGGTTGGGGTGGGGGTTGTGTGGGGGATTAGCAGTGCTCAGGCAGGCTTGCAGCTGGACTAGGAAGCGGGTCTCGGCTCCAGAGTAACTGGGGATGAAGCCGAGCAGAGGGATCCGGGTTGCAGGAAGGCACGAGTGATAGACCGGGGGAACCCTCGTCATCTACACCAGAGGCATCCCAAGGAGTGTCTGAAACTGAAGTAGTGGATGGGGTAAGGAAGTCTCAAAGGATCAGCTTGCCTATGTAGGGCCAGGGTAACAGAATGCTCCGACTATCCCCCTAGTGAGATATGTCACTACCTTTCAAAAATGGATTGGAGTTGCTGACCTCACGAAATTCCCTTGAAAGTGGTGTTATTAATGTGAGAGGATAAATTATTTCCAATCATGATGACATGACTATTTTGGTGTGAGGAGAGGGTAATGCCCTGGTTATTACTTTTACTGTTGTGCTGTATGTATTTCATATTGTCAGTTCTGTAAAAGCAGCTTGTTTTCAGCTTGTTTGGCTTATGGTTGAACATAAGAGATGAGGAGAAATGTGTGCTATCCAATTAGGATGGTTGAATGAAGGGGCTGTTTCTCTGGTGAGGGACACTCAGGTTGGGCTTGGGTTTTGTTCGGCGGTAGGTGGGGAGAGAAGACGCTGTAGAGACCCGGTCGAAGCACAGGATCCGGCGGGAGACCCGTTTGTTCGAGATGGATTGCGAGCGCCGTTCGGAAGGTGGTGTGAGCTTTCACGTTGACCGAGGACCCAGCGCCCGAGTGACAGAGAAGTTCCAGATGAGTTCCAACGTGTGCACGTGTGACTGTTTGATTTGAATTGGGCAGTTTATTTCTGTTATTCTTTACTGACCTTTCAGTTAAGCTAAGATTCATAAGTATGCAGTGTACAGTCTGTTATTTGTAACAGGATCGCAAATTGCACAGCATCCACACAACCCGGGGTTTGGGGTGGGATCGAGTCGTCTCAGTCTCAGGAGTTTGGCGGGAATTCAGAGTGTTTTCCTTAGACTTACACAGCCAAGGAAACCAGTAATTCTTTTTTGTTCATGTTTCGAGGAGCGGAGTTATCGACAAATAATTTTTGCCAGTGTAATATGACAGCCCAAGCTCTGTTTGTTTGTGTTTTTTTTTAAGTTTAGTTTCTTTTTATTTTAGGGGTTTTTCTTTTTCTATCTTTATAAAATATCTTTTTCATGGTGAATTACTATGAGGTTGGGAGGCTAAACTATATTTGCTACTTGGAATTTGTGCTTGTACATGCTAACTGTTATTATAGTAATCCCGATCTCTATGTATCATTACTATTATTGTTATGTTTAATTTTGAAACTGAATAAAAATATTGAAGAAGAACATAGATATTGACAGCACATTACAGGCCCTTCGGCCCACAGCAGAGAGACCTACTCCAGAGACGGCCAAGAATTTCGCCAGCGCTCAGCCCGCTGTTTTGCTCAGCTCTGTGTCCCTGGATCACAGTGGATGTGTCTCATCCAGGACCAGGACATAATGGTGGCGAGGACCGAATACTTCAGAAAATCACGTAAAAAATGTTCCCTTCAAAATGCTGAAAGACGTGGAGTGGCAGAGAAAATAAAAAGAGTTGTGAATGAGAGAATGCTTAAAAGTGGAAGGAATAGACAGGCTACGGACCTGAGGGATGTTACGGCAGAAACTTCACCAAGGATGGACTTCCAGGGTGGACATGACTGAAAGAGCGCAGAACTCTGGGATCATGGGACTAATTTGGACGGGATATTGGAGTGATTTGGATACAAGTGCATAGAATTATAAACCCAGCGTTCTCGATTTAGTTGTCCCGTTACTTATGCAAACATCCGTCTTCATTTTATCCCCCAAACCTCGTTTGCCATCTGTGCCTCCTTAAATATCTTTTTCTCCCTTCATCACCGTTTCCACATCGCTCCCCTTATCACTTCATTTCCTGAATATTGAGATCAGCTCTCTTTATATCGGTATGGGAATGTCATGGGAGAAAATTCCGGTCATCAAAATTTATGGATATACAGCTCGGAAGGCCGCTCATCTCAGCGAATAAGGAGTCGGTGTCGTCTTGTGCCGGCGGCGTCATGTGTCACAAATATAATTGTGCTTTTAAAGGAATAATCTCCACGATTTAACGAAGCAGGAAGGTAGACAGAGTTTGGATGGCCTTCAGTAATGTTTCTAACAAGGCACCCATGGCAGATACAGGAACGCGGAGATGAATTGGCAAGCTAATCACACAATTAGCTTGGTAAATGGATGCGAATGGCAGTGTGCGAGCGTGTCTCTCCTCCCGGACCCGGCAATAAGCGGCGAGCTGTAGATTTGCTGCTGGGTCCATTATTGTTTGTAAAAGAGGATGTGAAACAAAATGTGACTTAATCCACGTTGTGAAATAAAATTCTGGGAGGACATATAGACCTTTGGGGGGGGTCGTTTTTAGTTGTAACCTTGCAACGCTAGGTCATACCTTTCTGAATGCAGTCGGACAGTACAGCGAAAGTGGATTTTGCATTGTTCACCGAGGATTTGAGTGGAAGAATTCCGACTCGGTCTTACAGCGATACGGAGCACTGGTGATAACAGACTGAGAGCAATCGGTGCAATTCTGATTGCCACGCCATGGGAAGGATGTTGTAAAAACTGATGGAAGATCAATATTCACCAGATTGTTTCCTGGACTGTGGGAAAGGGGATAAACTCTAAGGAGAAGTTTGATTGTCTGAAATAGCAAATAAAATGAATGGTCCCTGTAAAAGTTTATACAATTATATGGAGGTGTATATTGTACAGATAGCCAATAACTTTGTCTTCTATGTCAGCAGTGGCACATCCATACGCAGATCTGAAGACATTCTCTTTTTCTCGCCCAGTGCGGCGTGGTTATGTCTGCAGTAGACGTGCTGGATGCAGGTGATAATAAAATAATGGAAACGTGCCTGGATAACCCTTGGTTAACAAAGGTAGAGAGGGATACGGGCTGGATTATGGCTCTGGAGATTGGCATAGGTCGCTATAGTCGAGTAGGTGCAGGATCTATGCGATATTGATTCCCCACTGCAATCTACAAGAAGGTAGCTCTGTCACAGCGCTGACCGCAGCGAATCTCCACTGCCAGTGTAAAAGTCATTGCGATGACTCCACCTTTACCCGAGTTACCCAGCGGCCAAATGACCCCGACTGTCAACGGAGCTGTCAAACGCAACGAGTGACTGAAATCAACTGAGCGATCGGATACCAGGATTGTTGATGACGTCACGGCTATCAAGGACGCTTCTGCACAGAAATGAAGTTTTATATTATTTCATGTCAATTTAATAGTGAGACGTATTATACTCAAACACATAAAACCCAGATGTACATCGCGACAGAATAACAAATTTCCAATGCGGAGAATTAGTGGGTAATGAACTTTCGAACTTTAGGAACATGTGCTTTGCTTTACCTGTGTTTTTTAACCAATATTAAAAACAAAGTCCAAGGAGATTTTAACACCAGCCGCATTTCCTCTCTAAACTTAGCCTGAGTCGCTGTATAAATGCAGGTGTTCGTGCAGGAACTCAGATACATGATCATGTAGCCGGCTTCAGTGGCGACATAGGCAGAGTCGGTGTAATCGCCTTCGTAATGCGCGGTTCCTGTGAGTCGGGTGATCTGAAAGATCACAGTGACCGACAGCCACAACAGAATGAAACTGCCGGACACACTAAAGAGTAAAATGATGGATTTCCGGCGGCCTTCCATCTCCGGATCCTTCTGTGTTTGACTGTTGTGACCGCGCAGTCCGCGGCGCACTTTACTGGCTAATAAAATGCGCCTTACCGTCAGACAGTTAAACAGGGTTATCAGAACAAAAGGTAATATAACCGTTAAAATACTCTGCAGAAAGGAGAATGCGACGCCCACAAGAGACGTAATGAACCACGAGCTCGGCTGACAGCCCCATTGAATACCGTTAACTACACGCACAGGTTTATACTCAAATAGATACGGGACGTTCTGTAAATGCACCAGGAGCGGCACGGTTATAATGCCGGCAACAGCTGTCCTCGCCGTGCAATATTTCGTTTTAAGCTTCTGACAACAGATCACTACAAACCGATCGGCTGTGAACAGGACAGAGTACCAGACCAAGGTTTGCAGACAGGTCGAATTGAAGTACAGGACGACCTTACAGGCGGATGTGTAGGACAGGAAGGAGATTGGAAACTGGTACATGACGATATGATACGCAATTACACAGAGGATCATCACCAGGAGATCTGCCATTGCCATGAAAGCCATGTAGAGCGATATACATTTGGAAAGGCCGCAATTCCCTCGGAAGAGGACCACCGTTGTCAATAGGTTCGCTAGGAAAAGAGTCACAAATTGTGAGTTACAAACAGGGCGAGGAGAAGCGTTCTTGGAATTCAATGTGAAAATACTTTTCCGACAGTGATGGGCAAAATTACCGGGGAAATATGTTCCAAGAGAGAATCAAAACTCCTCATTCAGTGAACTAAAACGGTTTGCATTCGATCTGCGCATTTGCTCCCTTGGCGATGTAACCGAGAGGGGGCAGCACTGCTCCTGGTTAAGTTGCTGGTGACGTGCTCTCGATGTCACCTTGGCGATGTAACCGAGAGGGGGCAGCACTGCTCCTGGTTAAGTTGCTGGTGACGTGCTCTCGATGTCACCTTGGCGATGTAACCGAGAGGGGGCAGCACTGCTCCTGGTTAAGTTGCTGGTGACGTGCTCTCGATGTCACCTTGGCGATGTAACCGAGAGGGGGCAGCACTGCTCCTGGTTAAGTTGCTGGTGACGTGCTCTCGATGTCACCTTGGCGATGTAACCGAGAGGGGGCAGCACTGCTCCTGGTTAAGTTGCTGGTGACGTGCTCTCGATGTCACCTTGGCGATGTAACCGAGAGGGGGCAGCACTGCTCCTGGTTAAGTTGCTGGTGACGTGCTCTCGATGTCACCTTGGCGATGTAACCGAGAGGGGGCAGCACTGTTCCTGGTTAAGTTGCTGGTGACGTGCTCTCGATTTCACCTTGGTGAAGTAACCGAGAGGGGGCATTACTGCTCCTGGTTAAGTTGCTGGTGACGTGCTCTCCATTTCACCTTGGCGATGTAACCGAGAGGGGGCAGCACTGCTCCTGGTTAAGTTGCTGGTGACGTGCTCTCGATGTCACCTTGGCGATGTAACCGAGAGGGGGCAGCACTGCTCCTGGTTAAGTTGCTGGTGACGTGCTCTCGATGTCACCTTGGCGATGTAACCGAGAGGGGGCAGCACTGCTCCTGGTTAAGTTGCTGGTGACGTGCTCTCCATTTCACCTTGGCGATGTAACCGAGAGGGGGCAGCACTGCTCCTGGTTAAGTTGCTGGTGACGTGCTCTCGATGTCACCTTGGCGATGTAACCGAGAGGGGGCAGCACTGCTCCTGGTTAAGTTGCTGGTGACGTGCCCTCGATGTCACCTTGGCGATGTAACCGAGAGGGGGCAGCACTGCTCCTGGTTAAGTTGCTGGTGACGTGCTCTCCATTTCACCTTGGCGAAGTAACCGAGAGGGGGCAGCACTGCTGCTCATTCGCCATCACAACCCAGAAAAATAGGGGAGATCACCATCTTCTCCCATACCTCCCTTGCGCCCTACATTCCCTACCCGTGGGATCGTCATTTCAATTGCTCTTACCCTCGAAGCCCCATTCAGACACCAGCCGTAGTGAATGAGAGCCGTGACACAGCCGAACACAGTGGCTGTAGGAGGATCGGCTGATGTGCATTCGACAGATTCCACTCAACGGAACTCTATTATTGAGCCGGTACTGACCCGGAGTAAGTGGGGCCGTACCCGCTGTCGGTCATCAGCCCCAGGGTGAAACCGATGCACTCATTCCCTCCGTTTAGTCAATGAATGAGCGCAGGGCCTGGTGAACAGAATCGGACTTCACTGACTCGTCTAGGGTCGCTTGTACGCAATCTAGCTTAAACTCGAACAGTTTCAGAAACGTCCATCAATAAATAAGCTCTCACTTGGATATAACCGTCATTTTTGATCACATTCATTATCATCTTAAAGGTGCGACAGGGAGAAATTAATTCAAATCCCTTGCTGGTCACCCCATTCTTGTGCTAGCTATGTTTACTATAATTCCCAACTGGTTCGGGTAAGACAGATAATGAAAGGTTTGATCGGAAATCCACAAAGGGGGAAGGGAAGGAGAGGGAGAGAGTGAGTGAGCAAGAAAGAGAGAGAGAGAGAGAGAGAGAGAGAGAGAGAGAGACAGACAGACAGACAGACAGACAGACAGTGAGAGAGAAAATTCAGCTACGGCGGCAGTTGGTACAATCCGCAACGTTCCCACAAATCGTACTGTTCTACTGCTCCTTCACCAAAAGTTAGGTCACAAAATACATTTCAATCTGCAACAATCCCGGTATCAGATTTACGCTGACAGTGGTGAACAGCGGAGAGGATTGATCTCCCTGAATTTCAGCAGCATCGTCTATGATGAACTCTGGGGGCGGGATGGGGGGTCGGGGTGACAGTGAACTTGACCCTGCATCAGCGTGTGGAGCGGAGATGAACCGTTCAGCGGCGGTAGTCTGCCGTGTCTCCGCGCTGGGTCGGTTTCGCCGGTAAACAACACCCAGTGAAATGACTGTTAATTGAAGTCCGTCCCTAACATTTCAGACAGAGGATGTGTCGACTTACCCGGAACACCGAAAGCTGCGAGAATAGGGTAAAATACAATCCTCAGATGCCGGATTGTTGGTAGAGCCATGTTCGGGTGTTGTACAAAATGTACCGCACTGCTAGCACTGAGAGCCACTCGCCTGTGTTCTGACCTCGCTGCCCTTTTATACATTAATCTATACCCCGGTGAGAGAAACACAGAGGTTGCACAATAACTCGAGTTAGTTACAGTCAGTTAACAAACAAGGCGCCGTTTCTACTTCTGTGTCCTCTCGGCACCGCGGGGAATACTTAAAGCTCGGTCCATAACACCGTCTAGTAAAGTAGACAATCAGAAAGTTTTTAAAGCTGTTCCCCGCACTCCGGATTGAAATGTCAGTCATGACCTATCACCTACTTATATTAACACACACAACATGCTGCGTTCCACCGGCATTTTATGTATGTTGCTTGAATTTCCAGCATATGCAGATTTTCTCGTATCTGCTTCTATTCTAGCCTTCACATTCATTTCATTTTATATTAATTGTGTGATATCTCGCTCCATATCTCTCAAAGTCAATGTTACCTCTGAGTTATCTCACGATTTATCCTGAAACCAATCCCACATTATATGAACATTACAGCGGGCCTGCACAGTCTGCGTTATTTGCCCAGTGTCATTGTAGACCACACGGATTCCATCACCTTATTCCAACTTTGTCCATACTTCCTCAGTCACAGTGAACTCAGCAGCCCAGTGTGCGGGCAAGATTGACAAGGGCAGCACGGAATGTATTGAAGTAATTCCCGCTTTTTGACATTGAAGGTTAAAAATCTCTATAATAACCTCTGTGACAAATATTCCCGATACCGAATGTGCATCGGGTTTTCCGGCTCCGAATAAGGTCTCAGTAAATGACGGTGCATATTATGGATCATCACTGGCTCCTCATTTCCATCATCAGAATCGGAACCAGCATCACGTTTACTGTCTCCAGTAAATGCCGTGAAATGTGTGTGCAGTGCAATACGTCCAAAAGCACTGAAATAAACAATAAATAAATAAACAAGAGAGGCAGCGCTAAAAGAATGCAAACAGTGACGTAGTATTGTTTAATTTAGAAAAGTTTAGAAATAATTTAGGAAGCCGATGCTTGAAGAGAATAAGCTCAACGAAGATATACGAGGCTTAGCGAGTATTTTGGAGATACTGACGACAACTCCCTGAACTCTCACACAGCCATGGACAAGGATATGAGCAGAATATATTGGGACTTGTTTAATTTGCGGGAGTCCCCATCATGACGCTATGAGACAGGACCCTGGGGATGTGAACTGGGAACGGATGCGTTCAGGGAAATGCCCAACAGAAATGTGCACGATGTTCCGGGTGCCCTTGCTTGGCGTTCTGGGCAGGTTTGCCCCGCTGAGGTAGGGAAAGTATACTAACTCGCAGGGGTCACGGCTGTGACGAGATGAGGAATATCCATTCTGGAGGAAGAAAGAAGCATGTTTAAGGGTTAAGAAGCCGAGATCATCAGAGAGGGTTCTGGAGAGTTACAAGGTCGCCAAGAAGGAGCCAAATAGTGGATATTAGTGTTAGGAGTGTGCATTGGCGAGGAGGGGAACAGGAGGACGAGAGTGTAGAAACGATGAAGGATACAAGAGGAAAGAAACATGTGCCTGGTGTCGGGGGCGGTAGTGCGGGTCGGTAATGAATGCTTTGCTCCAGTATTCACCAGTGCAGAGCTTCCCGTCAGATCTGATGCCGGGGACCAGCACTATTCAGCCAGGACTCCGTAGACCAGAAAGTAGGAATCCCAGAGGGAACTTGTTGAATGCGGGGGCAGCGAGAACAGCCTGATATGCTGGAATATGTCAAGGTTTCGAAGGAAGATGCATTGGAGATTTTGAAGAGCGTGAGGATAGATAAGACCCCGAGACCGAAAGGAATATCGCACATGTTACTAATGGATGCGTGGGAAGAGATTGCCTCGGCTTTGGTGATGACATGTGCGTCCTCACTGGACAGGAATAGGTGCGAAGGATTAGACGGTGGGAGGTTCTGACAAATATCATTATTTTGTTCAAGAAACGTACCAGGATTAACCCTTGGAATGATAGACCAATTACTTACTTCAGAGATGGGGATAATTGGGGAGAATTTCTGGAGATGACGTTTAGTAGCTCCAGGAGTCTCGGCACATCAACCTGTAATTGGAACTCACTCATCGTACCCAAACGAGGAAACTAAGCAAGTGCGCATCAAATCCCCAAAACTTCAGCACAGGCGCCCCGCAGTGGTGTGTACAGAGCCACGTCTCTACTCTCTCTCTTCGCCCATGACTGCCCTCCCGCTCCTGCTACAAACTCAGTCAGCATAGTCGCAGAGGTCACAACAGTGACTGGCCTCATCACAAACACTGATGAATCTGCATATAGAGAGGATGAACCTCAAACTTCGACCAGCATTAAGAAGACAATAGAGATGGTAATCGACTTCAAAAATGCAAGAAGTGTCGAAAGCCCCCTATCCCTAAATGGTGAAGTAATGGGGAGCGTTCAGAGGTTCAGGTTTTTGGGGATGAATATCACCGAGGAGCTCTCTCGGCCCATCAGCAAAACCTCGTTAGCAGCGAAAGCACAACAGTGACTATACTATATGAGGTGATTAGGGAGAGCTAATCTGTGTCAGAAATAGCTGGTCAACATTTTCTGTGCGATAGAGAGCAGACTGACACACGGAATGGCAGTGCTGTGCTCCAGATGCAGCGGGACAGATTGTAAACCACTCAAAGGGTTGATTAGGGCGGCTCCGAACATCACTGGGGCTCAACTACCGGACTGGGAGACAATCTAACTCCGGATGCCCGCGGCAACAGTAAAGACCCATCCGATCCCTGACACTGTCTGTTTAATTTCCTGCCGTCTGGTAGGAGAGAGGGAAACATCTTCGCCATGGCATTAGACGGAAATAACTTCATCCCGAGGGCCATTGTTTTGCTGAATAATGCAACACCCTGCCTTGCCAATGGCCTTTGAGTGTCACTGAAATCATTTGTGTATGTAAATACAGTTTTTGTCTTGTTTTAATGAATCCGGACCGCACGCATTGCAAATATCTGTTTAGCGCGGTCTGGAGCAGCGCCGCCATTTTGTTGTCTTCAGCCATGACAATACAGTTCCATTGTATCCTATTGATTTGCCGAAGCACAGTCTGATTAGGGATAGTCGGCAGGACTTTCAGAAGAGCAGAACATATCTCACGAAAATGATTGAATACCGTGAGGAATTGGCAAGACAGACTGATTAAAACCAAGGACTGGAGGTCGTGAATATGGATTATAGTATGATATGTTCGCCCAACGATAAGCTCATTTGGGACGGTAGGAGGCACGAATTCCAGGGGAAATTACCCGTGTGGATTCAGAATTGGTTTGGCCGCAGAAGGCAGAGGCTGCGGTGATCTTCATTAGAGGGAGGAATGAGGGTAAGAGCCGTGAGGTAATTTTGTAGCCCTAGAAAACCCCGCTGAATCCGTACTTTCTGTTTTCTGTTCCGTTCCGGTGGTCACATTGTAGGAAGGATGTCGAATCGTTAGAGATCGAGCAGAGGAGATTCACTGCGATGACGCGAGGATTATGAAGAGCAGTTGACCGAGCTAAGGTTTTGCTTTAGGAGGACAGAAAATGAGCTGTGATGTCGGGAAGGTGTACACAATGATAAGAGGCAGAGGTCGATTGTACAGCAAGAGATACTGTATGTTTCCCAGGCGGAAATGGCGAATACACGGAGACATAACTTTATGGAGTTGGGCGGAAGGTATTGTGGTGATGGCGGGGGCATTTCTTTGACACACTGAGGGGTGTGTACGTGTGACGCTCTGTAATCAGCGGCGTGGCGTCATTTCCGTTATGGACATTCCACAGACTCTCAGATAGGCGGGTGGATGAATGGGAAAGATGAGGGCGATGTAGTCGGAAAGGGTCAGATTGATCTTGGAATAGACTAAAACGTGGGCACAACCGAGTGTCTACGATGCCACATTGTTGTATGCATTGTGCGATCATGTGTTAGTGAAACGTTCAGGGTGAGTCTTGTGACCAGGTACCTGCTTACTGATGCCAGCAATGCAAAGTGTTCCGGATCTTCAGGGTCCTCAATGATGGATGCCGTCTCTTCAGACATTGCTTTCTGAATATGGTGGGAGCCTGATGCCTTTGCTGGAGCTGACTGACTTTACAACACGTTGTGGCTTTTTCCGATCTTCTGCATTAGCGCCTCCACACCTGACGGGATGCAACAGCCCGCACACTGTCCGGGGGACATCACAAATCTTCTCAAACCTTTTCCGTAATTGCATCAATTCCTCATCTCCAACTCATCACCTACAGAGCTGTGGACCCACGGGAAATGGAGGCTCCTCGGCCTTTCCTCTGCTGACCCGTCGAGGAAGACGTACCTGTTTACAGTTCAAAATACAAAGTGCATTTATTATACTCTTTCAACAATTAGATTCGTCTCCTTACAAATAACCACAAAACAAAGAAACATAGAAAATAGAACCGGTTAAGAAAGAAAATCGTCAAACACCCGACGCGCAGAGAATAAACAACAAAAAGACCAAAGCTGCAAACGATAAACTTAACCAAATAACATTAAGAACTGAAGTTCAGAAAATTGAGTCCCCCCACGGTTCGGAAGCCAGGTATTGCAACAACCGATTCAAGAACATGTCCCTGCCTCTGTTGAACGTAGCGCCGAGAAAACGTCGCGGAGTACCGAGCCGAAGCGTCCCGTCCATCGTCCAATCTGTTCCGTCGTTGAAAACGTCCGAACATCGCGTCGTTCCTCGCTTTCGGAGCCGCGCCCTGCTGCTTCGATACTCCCTCGGGCCTGGCCTCACCGCCTCGATTCCGCTCGTTCCGATCTTTCCAATTGGGCCCCACTTTAAACTCGATCAAATCTCGGATCGGTCCTCGCTGTCGGGCACGGGGCCGGGCTCTGCCTCGCCTCCGCTCGCCTCTGTTCCGCTACATCGAATCGTCTCTAAATCCGCGCCGGTAATTGGCTCGTCCTCGGGTCTCCGACCCGGACCCCGACGGCTGGATCCGGCTTTCAAGGCAGCAGCGTCCAGCGCTTTCGAGCTTTCAGATCGCACCGCATTTATGGAATGGTGACATACATCAACAGTGAATTTCAACACCTCTTTTTTGCATTGGATTTGATGAGTGTCCTACTATCAACACCCGAGGAAAGTGGACGTTGGTCACCATTGACCAGAACGTAGCTTGGTCAGACACATCATGATCAATAAGAAGAGATCAGATGCTGTGGGACGTTTTGGTTTGGATGGAGGCCGAGATCGGCAAACTCTGGTCAAGTGTCCTTTCTTTGGCAAGTAAAGCGGAATGAGTCTCGGTGTCAACAGTCTGCAGGCTTCCGGTGAAATTCAGCGCAACGGTGACATCGGAAAACCCGGAGTACAATTCTTCTGATTCTTAGCTGGGGGCACCTTGTTAGGGTCAGTACAATCTGCGGCAGTTGTAGGTGATGGAGATGTCAGCGCTCTTTGTACTTGGCACTCTTGCGACAAAACTGCATTTTAATCTGCCGCTTGCATGCCATTTGCCATATCAAAAGCTGACTGAAGTGAGAGCTCTGATTCTGCCGATAAGCGACGCTGATTGCGAACATCACGCCGACGACTGAGCGATCTCGTATCATAACTTCTCGAACAGCAACGTAAACACAAAGTTCAGTCAGTTTTCTTAATTCAGCAACAAACGTTGCTGTTAGTTCGTTTTCTAACTGAAAACGAGAGCGGAATCTAACGCGCTGCACAATATCCAATGGTTTAGGATTGTAATGCGATCAAATCTCAGAAGATCCTCATAAGATTTCGAAGAGAGCAAATCGGGATTCATCAAACTTCGGACGATATTGTGTGTTTCCGGACCACAAAAACCACGCAAGATAGTATCCTTTTGATTGGGCTCAGTGATGTTGTTTGCCGCGAATAACTAGCCAAACATTTCAATGTAAACCTTCCCGTGGTCTGTGAATCATAATATTCCTGAGCTTGTCCAATGATGGTCATTGTTCAAGTGTGAACATCGATTCCAAAAGAGCGAGTGTCACAGATCCCATCCCCGTCACCACTGTTTTACTAAGAACGTTAATCGTGTCCAGTGCAGCCGAACGGGTCTGGTCGATTCGTAATCACGCAGAAAAAAAAACATGTTCACACGCACAGAATTTGTAGGTCAAACGCGAATCGATTGATGGAGAAACCGGCGACATCGACAGATCCCGTGATGTCACATGACAGACTAATAACGCCCACACAGTGGATAGGACACTCCACTCTCACCTCTATCTCTTCCTCCCTTTTAACCCCATTCTCCCTCTATCTCCCCATCCCACTTCCTCTACCGCTATCTCAGCATTCTCTCCCACCCTTCTCTCTCACCTTCCATCTCGCCACCCATCTACTGTATCTCTCGATCTCTCGCTATCCCCCCTCCCTGCCTCTCGGTCTATCCCTCTCTCTACTCTACCGGCCGAGTTCCTCCCAACATCTCCTTCTCCAACCTTTCCCCGCTCCCCTCTCTCTCTCACCGTGAGTGTGGTCACGGTAACTTTGCTGGTAAGCTGTTTCGTGTCGCTGATGGTGTCCTGGGTTCTTGCAAACGGGGATTTCAGCAACCCTTCCAGTTTCCAGCGTCGCAGTCCCGTTGGAAATGAACGGAAAGAGATCTCATTGAGAGTGCAAATGGTGGGAGTGGGTGGGAAGGGATGGAGTCCACGGGGGTGCGGATGATGGTAGTGAATGAGAAGGGGTGCGATCCCATTGGGAGTTCGAGTTCGGACAATCCTGCCGCTCCCCTCTCACTCTCCCTGTGATGACAGGTTGCAGTTAGTCACCACACCGTGGGAGAAGAGATTTCCCGTGAATTTCACAGAATCATAGAACTCTACAGCACGTTACAGGCCCTTCGGCCCGCAGTGTTGTGCCGACCATGTAACCTACTCCAGAAACTGCCTAGAATTACCCTCCCGCATCGCCCTCTATTTTTCTAGGCTCCATGTACTATCGAACATCTGTGTAATATCTAAGAGTCTCTTAAAAGACCCTATTGTATCCGCCTCTAGCACTGTCGCTGGCAGTGCTGTCCACACACACACCACTTAGCTCCGACATCTGCTCTGTACCTACTTCCAAGCAAGTTAAAACTCTGCCCCCTCGTGTTCAGCCGGTTCGGCGGGTGGAGCGAGGGCAGTGCGTGCAGTCCTTCGGTGAAATGATATCGTATCCGTTAAATAGGGGCCGTGGACAATTCTGATTTGATGGAGAGGGACGTGAAAGTATAGAGGAACATCTGGAGAAACTTTTGAAATGCCCGTTCGCTGCTGTCCTTGCTGCGCGATCGTGAATCTTCCGGAGGGAAGGCCTCAAAATCCCCGGCTTTGCCTGCTATTGGCGACCGACATTGAGGTCGAATCGCTCGGATAGAGATGATACTCGGTACTCGGTGTCGGAGAGCTGATCGGAGGCTCGAAGTTTTCGGACGACTCGGAGTCGGACTGTGGTCGGGCATGGCAGGGAGAGTTTTTCTTCCTTCTCCCGTCTGCGTGAGATGTGGGACATTTGAGAGACTTTGAACTTTTTACTGTGCTCATGGACTGTTCTTCATCAAGTTATGATATTGTTGCACTGTTGTAACTCTATGTTTTAATTATGTGATTTTGTTAGATTTTTCAGTCTTGTTCTGTCCTGTGTTTTGTGATATCACACCGGAGGAAATATTGTATCATTTCTTATAGATAGATGGATAGATCGATAGATATACTTCATTAATTCTGAGGGAAGTTGAGTTTCGTTACAGCCGCACCCACCAAGAATAGAGCATAAATATAGCAATACGAAAACCACAAACAATCAAGCAACAAAATGCAAACTATGCCAGATGGAAATTAAGTCCAGGACCAGTCTACTGACTCAGGGTGTCTGATCCTCCACGGGAGGAGCTGCAAGTTCGATGGCCAGAGGCAGGAACGACCTCCCGTGCCGCCCAGTGTTGTATCTCGGTGGAATATGGCCAAAGTCGAACAGTAAAAAGTTCAATATCCGGTCTGCAAACACGTTCCTCGATCGTAATATGACCCGGATTGCACCATCCGTTGTTAAACAGAACAGTAAGCACCCAACTGCTGTACGCTTACCGCTCTCAGTGCACTTCCGGTCAGCCGGAACGGTCTGGAAGCCGTCCATGGAGAAGTTTTGATCGGGAATGTCCTCGTGCAGCCCCGTTCCGGTAAAACACATCACACTACACTCCCGAAATGTTCTTTGACGCCTGGCTAGCGCCGTGAACTCGTCCATTTTATTACCCACCGAACTTCTCTTCTCCATAAGTCTCTGTTGTCTCGACCCGGTCCTCCTTCCTCGCTTTTGTGATCCCCCTCTGCATCCTCTGTGTGTTTTCCTCCAGATTTCAGCAGGGTTGTCCGCCGCTCTGCTCGCTAAACCGGCCGGCATTAGCTCAAGCAGCTTATCCCAGGAATGAACAATGCGACCATGCTTCTGTCCCGCATGTCGGGATGTAACTATTTCCAGCGCTAAAAACCCAAATAAAACTCTCTCTACCAGCATATTAGAGAGGGTGCAGCTTCGACGTGTTACCGTGAAAAAAAAAATACAAAAAAAAACGTAAGTTAAAAGTAAGAAGAAGAAAGTAAGAATACTGAACGGAACGGCTGTACCAGGCTGCATGCACGACCGGCGCATGCGCACATGCATTGCTAAATGACAATAAAAGAGGACTGCGTGTCTTCATAATCTAAATCTAAGCCCTAGGAACAAGCCTGTGGCTATCCACACGACTAATGTCTCTCATCATCCTATACACCTGCATGAATTTCCTGCATGCTTCTCTCCAGGCTAAATAAGACGATGAGCTCACTGTGGTTTTGACGTCCTTTAGGGCTCTGGATGAAGTTGGTTAAACTCCTTCTTCCCCGCTCTTTTCAACGTTTTGTGTGATTTTCACTCATTTCAAAGGACTGTGTCTCAGACAGCTGGGTTGTTGCAATGCACCTCTAAAGTCTGACAGCAGACTAGTGAGTGAATCTTCGATGGGGCAGAGTCAGAAATCAAAGAGTAATCAGCCTGAATAAGGGCTTTGGGGCTCCTGAAAGAGATGGGACCTAGAGTTTACCAGGAGGAGCAGGAAAAGGAATCAGACCGGTAGGATGTGGTTGCAAATGAAAGATCACAAACATTTTGAAACAGTTTGAAAAAAAAGGTGGTTAATTTCTGCAAAATACTGGAGGAAATCAACAGATCAGGCTGCAAATGTGGAGAGGAATAAATAGACGTTTATGCTGAGCCACTTCAGCATGTCTAGACTGTGTACTCCTCTGCTTAGTTGCTGCCTGAACTGCGGAGTTCCTCCAGCATTTTGTGCGTGTGCGTCTTTGTACTGTATTTCCAGCAACTGTAGAATCTCTGTGTTTTATATGTACATTTGTAAGAGGATTGTACTTTGGCATTAGATACACGTTGATATTGACTATATTCTTTACGGGAACCGCTTTCTGCGTTAAAACAGCTGCTGAATTTTCTATGCGCACCAAAAAAAGCTGAGCTACGGACATGGAACTGGTGCTTCCGGAAACTTTTAATGGCACCGTGATTGCCCATAAATCCTTGCGTTACAAATTTCGCCGTCGCCGAAGCACCGATCAAATGCGCAGGCGTCAGCGTTGTGACGTTCCCGAATATCACGCATGCGCGCAGTACACGAAGGCCTTAGAAGAGCGGCGGCAGGTAGGAGCGAGTTTCCGGGGGTAGGGGAGGAGGGAGAGAGGGTGGGGGGGGGGCAGGGGGAAGGGAGAGAGGGTGGCGGGGGCGGGGAAAAAGGAGAGAGAGAGGGGGGGTGGCGGGGAGAAGAGGGGAAGGGGCGGTGGTGTTCAACACCAACTTTTAGACTATTGCTGTGACTCCAGACACCGTGAGCCGCAATCCCGGGACAGTCCTGCTCTCTTCCCTCTCTCTCAGCCCCACCATCCGTACACGGGCCCCGGGGAGCTTCCGGCTGATGAGGGAATGGGAACCGATGGATCTCTCAGACAGAGCTGAGCTCCAGCTGTCTAAATGCAAGGATTGGGAACTCGGAGAAAAGGAACAAAATCTTTTACATCACCAGGTGAGAAAATCACCTTTGTACTGCCTCCAATCACAAACAAGAGAAAATCTGCAGAGGGCACAGTCTTAAGGCGCTTGGAAGCGGGTATGAAGGAGATGTCAGGGGTGTTCTGTTCTTTATACATACCGTGGGTTACTAATAACAAACTATATTCTGGCAGAATTGAACTTTAATTTAACAGCAACAAAACCACGTTTTACACTGCCATGCTTCTCCATCATTCTTCATTTCTGCTCATGTCAGGAACTCTGTCCAGTCACGTCCTGACACGTGATATCACCACAAGAGGTAAGTTTTTACACAGGGTGGTGAGCGTGCGGAATGGGCTGCCAGCGACTGTGATGAAGCCGGATACAATAGGGTCTTTTAAGAGGCTCCTGGATAGGTATATGACGCAGAGAAAAATAGAGGGCTGTTGGGAATTCCTCAAGTAAGTAATGTTCGACATAGCGTTGTGGGCCGAAGGGCCTGTATTGTGTTGTATCAATGGGGAAGTCACTTACCCATGACCTCTGGTTGTCGTTCCACCCAACATCAGTGGAAAAAGCTGCTTGCATTCACTCTATCTATACCCTCATACTTCTGTATACTTGCAACAAATCCTCAAAGCAATGTATAATTTCCTTGTTTATGTTTAGAGCCTTTTTTTATCTGTATAAAATGATAAGAGACATTGATCGTGTGGATAGCCAGAAGCTTTCCCCAGGGCTGAAATGGCTAACATGAGGGACGTAGTTTTAAGGTGCTTTGAAATAGGTACCGAGGGGATGTCAGGGGTAAGTTTTTTTACACAGAGAGTGGTGGGTGTGTGGAATGCACTGCCGGCTATTTGTGTGAGAGTGTATCAGCTACTATGGGGCCAGGGACCCATGCAGCTCATTGGGAACAGGGAATAATAACAATGGAGAGAGTCAGACTGAGCCAGGTCACAGATTGGAGATGGCAGAAATGCCCCATTCTTATAGAGACAGGAAGAGCATCAGAGAGTTTAATGGTCATTCCAGATACCAGCACTGTGCCTAGTTAGAAGATGATTTCTCTCTCCAACTTGGGTTGAACCTCACTGTAACAGTGTGATGCCAGATCACACCTTGACAACTCAAGTGACCTCATCTGAAATGTTGTCCAACACCCATTGATAGATTTTGTAAATCTTTTTACAGGTTAAAAATGACAAGGAATTTGTCTACGGGAATCTCAAACACAACACGCCAGTTTAGCTGTCTCTGTCCAGATATTTAAGAAGTGGAGCAAGGGATTCACTCAATTATACTTCCTGCTCAGACTGTGGAGAGGAATTCACTCGGTCATCTGACCGACTGGCACACCTGTCATTTTACACGGGGGAGACCATTTGTCTGCTCAGACAGTGGGAATGGATTCACTCAGTCATTTCAACTGAAGGTACATCAGCAAGTTCGTACTGGGACAAGGCCATTCACCTCTTCTGTGTATGAGAAGGGATTCAGTCAGTCATCCCACCTGTGGACACACCAGTCAGTTCACACTGAGCAGAGGCTAGTCATCTGCTGAATTTGAGGAGAAGGATTTACTCGGTCATTCGACCTAATGGCTCACCAGCGAGTTCACACCAGGGAGCAGCTGTTCACCTGTTCAAAATGTGGGAAGGGATTCACTCAGTCATCCACCCTAATGGCACACCAGCGAGTTCACACTGGGGAGCGGCCGTTCACCTGCTCGGACTGTGGGAAAGGATTCACTTGCTCATCCAAACTGAAGGTACATCAGCGAGTTCACACCGGGGAGAGGCCGTTCACCTGCTCGGACTGCGGGAAGGGATTCACTCGGTCATCCGACCTGCTGGTACACATGTCAGTTCACACTGGGGAGTGGCCATTCACCTGCTCAGACTGCGGGAAGGGATTTGCTCGGTCATCTCAACTGAAGGTACATCAGCGAGTTCACAATGGGGAGATGCCATTCAGCTGTTCAGTCTGCGGGAAGAGATTCACTTGGTCATCCGACCTACTGGTACACAAGTCAGTTCACACTGGGGAGAGGCCATTCACCTGTTCAGTTTGCGGGAAGGGATTCACTTTGTCATCTCAACTAAAGGTACATGAGAGAGTTCACACTGGGGAGAGGCCGTTCACATGCTCAGAGTGTGGGAAAGGATTCACTCAGTCATCCAGCCTACAAGCACACTGGTCTGTTCACACTGGGGAGCGGCCATTCACCTGCTCATACTGTGGGAAGCGATTCGCTCATTCATCTCAACTGAAGGTACATCAGCGAGTTCACACTGGAGAGAGGCCGTTCACATGCTCAGACTGCGGGATGGGATTCACTCAGTCATCCACCCTAATGGCACACCAGCGAGTTCACACCGGGGAGAGGCCGTTCACCTGCTCAGTGTGTGGGAAGGGATTCACTTGGCCATCTCAACTGCAGAGACACCAGCAAGTTCACACTGGGTAGAGGCTGATCACCTGCTGTGATTGTGGAAAGTGATTCACTCAGTCATCTAACGTTATGTAACTCTTGCTTCAGCTAGCAGCTTAATATTGTGGGGTGACAGACACCAGCCTGACCAAACTTAAGAAATCTCGTTTGGGTGGATGCTGTGTGATGTGTCCCCTGTTACAGATCAGTACCCGGAAATAACAAATAGTACACAAGATGCGAAAAAAAGTTTGAGCTTTATAATTCTCACTTTGACTATATGGTTAGTGAAGTAAACAAAAAGAAAAAGGGCCCACTCTCTCCATTCACATCTTCTCATCTCTCCTCAGCAAAAGACCATGAAAATCTCTCTTCCAGACTCACAAGGAAGAACATTTCTCTCATTGGATAGCCCCGCATTCAAAACCCTGTTATCTCCAGTCGTAACCTAAACATTACTGCTACAGAGAAACCACTACCTCAGCAGTGAAACATTACAGGGAGGCCATTACATTGGAAGTGAAACTTACAGCGTATTACACTTGTGACACACTACGGGGTTCACACTGGGGAGGAAGTTTCAATAAGCTGCATGCTGGATATTTGTCCATCACCGTTGCTGAATGCAATTTCGAGAGTGACTGTCGGTGCTGAACTCTGCAATTATTGCTGCTGCTCACCACACCCAGTTCTGCACCCTGGTCACTGGGCATGGGAGGAGTTTCTTCTGCTGCATATTCACCTTTAATGGGACTGGAGGTTAATATTCTGCATCTGTGACAAATAAATCAGTTCTATTTTAAACTCTGTCTTTGGTACTTTGTGAATTTATTACACAGCTAGTGTACAGTCGAGAGTCAACTCAGTCTGGCTGGACCCGGCCAGTGATTCTGTTCCACGAAATTCCTTTGAAATCCTCCCCTGTTGTTCATCTCTCGCTCTCCCTGTGGTGATGGCTTCCAGTCACCACTCTGTGGGTGAAGAAATTTCCCTTGAATTTTTGTGCAGACTGAAGAAGTCAAGTTGACTGCAGTTCTGTCTGAGCTGTTCTTCGCCCCTCTAATCTCTGGGCTGAGGAAGAATGACATTGGTAGTTAACCTCCTTATTCTGGGCTCATTTGCACATTATGGGTCATTTTCCCTGCTTCTAAATGGTTGTTAGAAAACACCACCGTCCTCTAAAGACTGAAAGCAGAATGGGAAACCATTAGTTGGATGTTCAACAGAGTAGGGTCAGAAACCAGAGGCGGGTCCGCACGGGGCAGAGTTTGGGGCTCTGGATGATGGTCGGGGTAAGAATATGTGATGAGGAGAAGGGAATCAGCAGCGGGGTGTGGCAACGAATGACAGAGTAGCAACATTTGGAAGCTGATTGACAGAGAAAATAATTTGGTTGTCTGACTGATGACACAAACAATATCTGGTGTGAGGTGCTCCACTGATCGAGGCACGTGTGTGGTGGGAATGGCTATATCTATTGAGGGAGTTGTTCCTGCTTGTTTATCCTGTTACGTTATACCCAGATGGTTATTATGGATTGTCCTATCTGAAATAATGTATTGGTTATCTATAGTTTGTGAGATTTTGACTCTAAAACTGGAACAGGCTTGAATGTACGGTGCCATGATGAAATGGAGGTCAGTTTGTATTTTAAAGCAAGATTCTGGTCAATGATATTTGCCACTTGATTGTAATCAAATTGAGTTCAACTGCTGCAGGATCGTGGAATGTGTTGGAATGTGTCTGGTTTCTCTTGTTATTCCCTGCATTTATTCCCCTGTTTGTTTGTATTGTACAACGTTTGCATGTAGTTTTGATTTTTTTCTTATTTTTGTTAACCACCTTGTCCTGTATTTCTGCAAGGAACCCCTGTTTCTGGGAAGAGGTCTCCAACTCTCAGTCAGGTGCTCGATGCTTCCTTGTCAACATCTGGTCTGCTCAGATCGTTGGGATGTCTCCCATGGAGGGTCAAACTCATTCCACTGGTTAATGTTTTCTTCCATAGTGATGATTCATTTTTCTGAGTGGGCCTCTCATTTAAGTTTTCTAGTCTGTATTTTATTGCATATGCTGAATCCTGTACATTTTTGATGAAAATATATACTTAGAAGCTTTATCTGACTGTTGAGTGTTTTTTTTTTCATGTGTGTTATTTCTCTTCCTCCTTCTGTCCAAGGCAGTGTTAATCTAAGTGGGTCTGTGTGTAAATAGTCTTTTCTAAAGTTCTTACTTTTCTTTGTGTATTTTACTGATTGAAATGGGACCAAGATATTTCTATAAAAAAATTCAATGTCGGTATTGATGAAAGAAGTACTTGCTTTTGTTGTGTTTGTTAACTACTGAGCTCTGTTTGACAGGTTTTTTTAAGCCTTGAACGAAATTTTCTCAAAGTTTTTTTCCCTATTTCGCAGTACTTTCTACTTTCTTTGCTTGTTGATATTCCAGATACGTGGGTATCAAGAGTCCCGATGAAGGATCTTGACCCGAAATGCTGATTCCCATCCATAGATACTGCCTGAAATGTTGAGCTCCTCCAGTACTTTGTGTGTAGTTCTCTAGATTTCTAGCATCTGCAGGTCCTCTTGTTTCCCAGATGCTAACAAGTTTCTTGAAAGAACAAGCTGGTAGTGGGGTTGTGTGGCTCTGTTGGTAAAATATTAAATAAAATCATTAGAAAGAGGTGGCATAGGGTTGGAAGGGGTAGAATCTGTGGGTAGAATTAAGGAACAGCAAATGTAAAAAAAAAAAAAATCCCTGATGGGAATTGTATGGAGACCTCCAAACAGCAGTAAGTATGTAGTCCACAAATTACAATGGGAGATAGAAAATGCGTGCCAAAAGGGCAATGTTACAATAGTCATGGGGGATTGTCATGCAGGTGATTAGGAAAATGAGGATGGTATTGGTCTCAAGAGGAGGAATTCCTAGAATGCCAACAAGATGCTTTTTTGGAGCAGCTCGTGGTTGAGCCCACTTGGGGATCAACTATTCTGGACTGGGTGTTGTAATGAACTGGAATTAATTAGGTCACTTAAGTTGAAGGAACCCTTAGCGACAAGTGATCTTAATATGATCAAATTCACCCTGACATTAGAGAAGGAGAAGCTAAAATCAGATGTGGAATAAAGAGAATTGGAGAGGCATGAGAGAAACATTGGTCAAAATTGATTTGAAATGAACACGGGCAGGGATGAAACACAGTGCAGCAATGGCTGGAATTTCTAGAAGCAATTCAGAATGCAGGGGATATAGACATCACAAAGAGGAAGTCGTTTTCTAAAGGTAAGGGGACAAAACGTGGCTGATAAGAGAAACTAAAGACAACATAAAAATCAAAGAGAGGGCACAGCGCAAAAATTATGAGCAAGTTAGAAGATTGGGAAGCTTTTAAAAACTAACAGAATGAACAAATAATTTAAAAAAGGAAAAGATGGAATACATAGGTGAGCTAGCCAGTAATATTAAAGAGGATACCAAACTTTTCTTCAGGTACATATAGTGTAAAAGAGAGGCGGAAGTGGATGTCGCACCAATGGAAAATGATGCTGGAGAGGTAGTAATGGGCTGGGGGTGCAAGGTGATGGCAGATGAACTGAATAAGTATTGTACATCACTCTTATCTGTCGAAGACACTGGCAGGAATATGGAAGACCCAGGTGTCAGTGATCAGAATATGTAAAGTTACATTACTCAGGGGAAGGTTTTTGGGAAACGGAGATGGTTTGGATGTAAATAGGTCACCTGGACCAGATGGTGTACACCCCAGAGATCTGAAAGAGGTGGCTGAAGAGATGTGGAGGCATTAACAATGATCTTTCGAGAATCATTAAGGAAATTATATACTAAGAAGTTTTTTCCTTCATTACTCCCCCTCTGCTAGTTTCACCTATCACCTACCACTTCTTCTACCCCTCCAGCCCCTACATTTCTTCCTCTAACACCTCATCTTTTTTTTTTCCCAGTACTGATTAGGGGTCTCGGCCGAAACCTCGACTGTTTACTATTTCCCATATACGCTGCCCGGCATCCCAGGTTCGTCCAGCATTTTGTGTATGTGTTGCTTGGATTTCCAGCATCCACAGGTTTTCTCCTGTTTTTGATAAAAACAAAAGTGGTGTCATATAATATAGCAAGAAAATAGTGGGAAGTTAGAGGACTGGAAAGCTTTTACACAACCAACAGGAGACAACTAAAAAACACACACAGGAGAGACAAGATGAGAAATTAAGGTAAGTGAGCCAATAATATCAAGTATCAAAAGTTTTTCAGATATATAAAGAGTAAAAGAGAGGCAAGGGTTGATATTGTACCGCTGGAAGATGATGCTGGCGAGTTAGTAATAGAGTAAAGAAATAGCAGCTGAATGTAATAGTATTTTTTGTGTCAGTCTTCACTGTGTAATACTCTAGCAGTATAAGACCATAAGACATAGGAGCAGAATTAGGCCATTCAGCCCCATCGAGTCTGCTCCGCCGTTCTATCATGGCTGATCCCGGTTCTCACTCAACCCCATGCACCTGCCTCCTCGGCATATCCTGTAATGTCCTGACTGATCAGCAAACTATTAGCTTCTGCCTTAAATGCCCCCACGGACTTGACCACCACCGCTGTCTGTGTCAGAGAATTCCACAGATTCACTGCTCTCCGACTGAATAAAATCCTCCTTAACTATTCTAAAAGGTCGCTCCTCAGTTTTGAGGCTGTGCCCTCTGGTATGGCTACCCCCACCATACGAAAAGCCCTCTCCTCATCCACCCTATCTGGACCTATCCACATTCGGTGGGTTTCAGTGAGATTTACCCCCCACCACCCGCATTTATTAAACATAGGTCAGTGCAGGAGTACAGGCCAAAGGCTGGCAAACGCTCCTCATATCTTAACCCCTTCATTCCCGGAATCGTCTTCTTGAACATCCTCTGGACTCTCTCCAACAACAACACGCCTTTTCTGAGATATGGGTCCGAAATACTCTAACTCTAATACGATGTTGGCCTTCATTGCTAGAGAGATTGAATTCAAGAGCAGGGAGGTCATCCTGCAACTATACAGGGTACTGGTGAGGCCGCGCCTGGAGTACTGTGTGCAGTTTTGCTGCCATACTTGAAGAAGGATGTACTGGCTTTGCAGGCAGAGCAGCGGAGGTTCACCAGTTTGATTCCAGGGATGAAGGGGTTACCCTATGAGCAGAGATTGAGTCGCCTGGGACTGTACTCTCAGGAATTCAGAAGAAGGAGAGGGGATCTTATAGAAGCATACAACATTTTGAAAGGGATAGATAAGATAGAAGTAGGAAAGTTGTTTCCATTGGTAGGAGAGACTAGAACTAGGGGACATTGCCTCAAGATTCAGGAGAGAAGCTTTAGGACGGAGATGAGGAGAAACTGTTTTTCCCAGAGAGCAGTCAATCTGTAGAATTCTCTGCCCAGGGAAGCATTTGAGGCTTCCTCACTAAGTATATTTAAGATACAGTTAGATGGGTTTTACATAGTAGGGGAATTGAGGGTTATGGGGAAAAGGCAGGGAGATGGAGCTGAGCTTACGGACAGATCAGCCACGATCTTATTGAATGGCGGGGTAGGCTTTATGGGCTGGATGGCCAACTCCTGCTCCTATTTCTTATGTTATTAAGTGAGGCCGAAGTAGTGTCGATATGGGTCCCAAATACTCTTAAGTAGAGTCTTAGAAACTACCAGCATTATCTCCTTGCTTGTATACTCTACTTCACTTTAAATAAATGCCAGCATTGCATTTGCCTCCTTTTCCACAGACTCGACCTGTAAATTAAACTTCTGGGAGTCTTGCCCAAGGACTCGTATTTCATTCTGTACTTCTGTTGTTTGAACCTTCTCACCAATCAGATAATAGTTCACTGTTGTTCCTTCTGCCAAAATGCATTATCGTACATCTCCCAATATTGTACACCATCTGCCACTTTCTTGCCCGTTCTACAAATTTGTCTGTGTCCTGCTGCAATCGCATTGCTTCCTCAGCACTACCGACGCCTCCACCTATCTTTGTATCATCCGCAAACCTTGCCACAAAGCCATCAATTCCATTATCCAAATCATTGACAAATAATGTGAAAAGTAGCGGACCGAATACTGACCCCTGAAGATCAATTGTCACAGTTAGCCAACCAGAAAGCGCTCCTTTTATTCCCACTCGCTGCCTCTTGGCTGTCAGCAATTCCTCTATCCATGCCAGTATTTGTTCTGAATTTTATCCTGTTAA
This sequence comes from Mobula hypostoma, assembly GCF_963921235.1. NCBI lineage: Eukaryota > Metazoa > Chordata > Chondrichthyes > Myliobatiformes > Myliobatidae > Mobula > Mobula hypostoma. Next base: position 1,554,731 of record NW_026948219.1, read on the forward strand.
GCAATGTGGGTGTATGGGGTGGCTGGGTCCTGACTAAATATCAGGAAATGCCAATAGCGATTATATAGCTTCTGCCACCCAAGACAACTCCACCTTCAGGTCGGGCTCAGGTCCGGGAGCACCCTGTCTCGCTGAAGGAGCTCAGTCTATGGCGAGTGTTTGGCGCCAGAGAAATAACCAGACCGACACTGGTGGTGTCACCTAAACTCACTGAAATCTCCGGCAGCAGGGAGATTGATTTCAAGCTGTGGAGGAGGATTGTCTTTGTACAACAACAGCAAAGGTAGGGCGATGTCCAGTGTATGATTCCAGTTGGGAACACCAGCAGAGGTCAAATGCTCTAGTTAGATGAGCACTGCGGCAACAGGAGGCAACGGCAAACCAATGTTGTAATTCCTGCCTGATCAAACATGGAAAGAAACAAAAGAAGGAAACCAGACAACAGCGTGAATGGGGTTGAAGCTAATGAACAGAACAACACCTCGCTCGGTCGGGGTAGTCATGTGCTGCAGGTGACACCAGACCGTCATCCAGAGACTGTAAGCAATAGGGAAAGGCCAAGGGTAGCAACATGGAACATCCGTATACTTTACCAGAAAGGAAAGTTGGACAACACTTTAACTGAAATGAAAAGGTTGGAATTTGATATCTTAGGCCTGTCAGAAATGAGATAGACCGACAGTGGCAAATTCACTAAGAATAGTTCTCTGATCATGTATTCTAGAGGTCAACAGCATATGTATGGAGTTGGAATTATTTTAAACAAACAAGTATCAAAATGTGTTCTGGGATATTGGGCTGCTTTTATTTAAATTTAGGGATAACTCTTTTAATATTAGCATAATCCAAGCCGATGCCCCAACAACTGATGCGGATGAAGAAGATATCAGCAAGTTTTATGAAGATCTCGACAGTGCTTATGAGCAACGTAAATTTCAGGATATAAAACTAGTCATGGGAGATTTTAACTCCAAAGTGGACAGGAAAGCGTTGCTAACATGATAGGACCTTTTGGATTTGTGGAGAAAAATGAAAATGGAGAAAGGTTTACTGATTGGTGTGTCAGAAACAACCAAGTGATCACCAATACTTGGTATAAAAACCATCCACGTAGATTGTGTACTTGGAATAGCCATGGAGATAGAACCGGGAATCAAATAGATTTCATTGCCATCAATGAACGCTTTAGAAGCAATATCACAAATTCTAAAGCCTACCCAGGAGCAGACTGTGGTTCAGATCACCATCCAGTAATAGCTACCATTAAAACAAAATTAAAGAAACCGAAACGTGGAAAAAAAGAGGAAGGAGTATATGTTGGGAGAACTTAAAAATGATAGCATACTTAATCAACAATTCAAAACAGCTGTAGAAGAGCACCTCACCGAACACGAAACAACACCTATTTGAGACAGATTTAAATATGCAATACAACAATCAGCAGAGAAGATAATCCCAGTGCAAGAAATCCAACACACCAACAAGGGGTGGATAACCCAAGAAATCCGAGATCTGATGGAACCAAGAAGGTTAGTGAAGAATAATGAAGTGTAACACAGAGAGCTAGACAGACAGACCGGACAATTGTGCAATATTGCAAAGGAAGAATGGCTGAATCAAAAATGCAATGAAGTAGAAAGTCATATTAACAACAGCAAAGAAATGTACAATAAAATTAAGGAATTTACTGTAATTAAGAAAACCTCCTCTACAGGATGCATAAGATCAGCAGACGGATCCATACTAACAGACCCAGATAAAGTATGTGAGAGGTGGATTCAGTATATAGATCAGCTTTTTGAAGATAATAGAGGGGAACCCCCAGATATTAAACACCCTAATTCTGGCCCACCTATTACCAAAGAAGAAATAACTAAAGCAATGAGAAGCATGAAACATGGTAAAGCCACTGGACCTGATGAAATTTCAGTAGAAATGCTACAAGCCCTGGGGGATCTGGTCATAGATATTCTTTATGAACTGTTTAATGTCATATATGAGTCTGCTGTATTCTCTGGCGATCTCTTGGAATCAGTACTTATAACTCTGCCAAGCATTCCTGGAACGATTGACTGCAAAAATTATAGAATAATAAGTCTTATGAGTCACATAATAAAGATTTGGTTGAGAATTGCTCTGAGTCGAATTAAAAACAAGTTAAGCCCAGAAACTTCCAAACTGCAATATGGGTTTATTGAGGATAGAGGAACTAGGAACGCAATTATCATACTACGAATGCTTTCAGAAAGGACCATTGAATATCAAAGTGATGTCTTTTTATGTTTTATTGATTTCACTAAAGCATTCGACAAAGTGCAACATGAAAAATTATTTCAAATTCTCGCTAAACTAAATACTGACGGAAGGGACCAACAACTGCTTCAAAATTTATATTGGAATCAAACAGCGGCGGTAAAAATTGATGATAATATAAGCAGTTGAACTAAAATTCAAAGAGGATTTAGACAGGGATGCGTTGCCTTACCGGAATTATTTGATATCTATAATGAAATGATTCTCAGAGAAATAGAAGACGTAGATGGGATAAACATTGGTGGTGTTATATCAACAATATAAGATATGCAGACAATACTACCCTAACAGCAAGTGCTGCAAAAGACCTACAAATCCTCCTAGACAAAGTAGTACAAACAAGTGCAGATTTTGGTCTAACCATCAACTGTAAAAAAAATGTATGGTAATATCAAAACAGCAGGATACTCCCAAATGCCAATTGTACATCGCTAACCAAGTGATTGAACAAAAGACCAGCTTTAATTACCTTAGTAGCTTTATATCACAAGATTCAGGAAGTAAAGTAGAAATAAAAAGAAGAATTGCCATTGCCAAAACCAACTTCCAAAAAATGAAACCCATTTTTACCAACAGACACATTTCTCTGACCTCAAGGCTTAGGCTACTAAAATGTTACATCTGGTCAATCTTGCTGTATTCTTCCGAAACACGGACTATAACACCAGAACTCCAAAGAAACTTAGAAACAACAGAAATGTGGTTTCTTAGAAGAATGCTGAAAATATCATGTAGGGATATGGTAACTAATGAGACAGTACTCCAACTTGCCCATACAGAAAGATCCTTAATGAGAATATTAAATGAGAGGAAACTTAAATTTATGAGCCATGTCTATAGAAAGGGAGAAATAGAATGTCTTACATTACAAGGCCGTATGCCTGGGAAACCCGGAAGAGGAAGGCAAAGAAGAAGATATATGGACACTGTGAAAGATCAGATTTAAATGTGCGAGATATCATTGATGCTCCGAGGTGGGAAGCCATGATCGCCCAAGCGTGTAACACGCAAGGCACATGGAGAAGATGATCAAAAAGTTAGGTTCTCCCAGTGCATGTCTGGAAACCGAGTCCTCATAATGAATTTGGGTCTAACAGGGAAGTATAAGTTGGCTGACCGCTGGGAGGCTATGACCAATGTAATGGAGAGTCAAATGCCAAACGTACTAGTTTTCTGAGTGATACCAGAGGATGGGAATGGACCTGTCAGGATTCTGCATCGGAAACACCTTCTCCCTCTGGGGCAAGAGGTGCGTGTTCACCCAGAGCCTGGCCTGGACCCTACACCTAGTAAGAGGACTCTGCCGCAACGCGGAGAGACTGAAGGACTCGGAGGATGAGGTAAAGGGGTTGTGGTATATGCTGCCTTTCGCCAACTCCCCAAAAACGATGAAGGAGTTCTCAGCCTTTCTGTCACTGAGGCAGGTGACTTGGGCGGGGGGTGGGGGTTGTGTGGGGGATTAGCAGTGCTCAGGCTGGTGACCTGGGCGAGGGGTGGGGGTTGTGTGGGGGATTAGCAGTGCTCAGGCTGGTGACCTGGGCGGGGGGTTGGGGTGGGGGTTGTGTGGGGGGGGTCAGGGGGTGCTGGGGGATTAGCAGTGCTCAGGCAGGTGACCTGGGCGAGGCGGGGGGTGGGGGTTGTGTGGGGGATTAGCAGTGCTCAGGCTGGCTTGCAGCTGGACCAGGAAGCTGGTCTCGGCTCCAGAGTAACTGGGGATGAAGCAGAGCAGAGGGATCCGGGTTGCAGGAAGGCACGAGTGATAGACCGGGGGAACCCTCATCATGTACACCAGAGGTATCCCAAGGAGTGACTGAAGCTGAAGAAGTAGTGGATGGGGTAAGGAGATCTCAAAGAATCAGCTGCCTATGTAGGACCAGGGTACAGAATGCTCAGACTATCCCCCTAGTGAGATATGTCACTACTTTTTACAAATGGATTGGAGTTGCTGACATCTCGAAATTCCATTGAAAGCGGTGTTATTAATGTGAGAGGACAAATTATTTCCAATCATGATGACATGACTATTTTGGTGTGGGGAGAGGGTAATGCCCTGGTTATTACTTTTACTGTTGTGCTGTATGTATTTCATATTGGCAGTTCTGTAAAAGCAGCTTGTTTTCAGCTTGTTTGGCTTATGGTTGAACATAAGAGATGAGGAGAAATCTGTGCTATCCAATTAGGATGGTTGAATGAAGGAGATGTTTCTCTGGTGAGGGACACTTAAGGTTGGGCTTGGGTTTTGTCCGGCGGGAGATGGGGAGAGAAGACGCTGAAGAGACCCGGTCGAAGCACAGGATCCGGCGGGAGACCCGTTTGTTCGAGATGGATTGTGAGCGCCGTTCGGAAGGTGGTGTGAGCTTTCACGTTGACCGAGGACCCAGCGCCTGAGTGACAGAGAAGTTCCAGATGAGCTCCAACGTGTGCACGTGTGACTGTTTGATTGGAATTGGGCAGTTTATTTTTGTTATTCTTCACTAACCTTTCAGTTAAGCTAAGATTCATAAACATAATTCCTTTAATCGTATGCAGTGTACAGTCTGTTATTTGTCACAGGATAGCAAATTACACAGCACCCACACAACCCGGGGTTTGGGGTGGGATCGAGCCGTCTCAGTCTCACGAGTTTGGCAGGGATTGAGAGTGCCTTCCTTCGACTCACGCAGCCAAGGAAACCAGGGTGTTTCACCTGTATATCAGTGCATGTGGCCGGACACATAAAGATCAGAACTTACAAGGAATAGGGAATTAAAGTGGCAGGAACAGAAAGGTCGGCGATTAGCAGGAGCAGTTACTCATCCGCCTGTCGTTTGTCCAGAACACAGGCGACGTGTCTTTAAACATTCAATGAAGTACACAAAATTAACAGCTGTACCTCTCCATTACTGTTGTCTCTGGATGGAGTGAGAAAACTGTGTGAACATAGAACATTAGTCAATACTTCCTCAATGTGAGCCAGACACGCCTTGATACAGTTCAAGGCGATTCACTGGGCTCATATGACCAAGGATAAGTCAGCTCGTTTTTATTGCCATATAAATCCTGTTTGTGATGGATGTAATTCTGAGGTAGCTTCCTTGGCACATATGGTCTGGTCTTGTCCTCTTTTAGAAAAATATTGGAAAAATATTTTGGATATTATTTCAGTAGTTCTGCTTATTGGTTTACAACTTCATCCTATACCTGCAACTTTTGACTACCAGTGTAAAAACGACTCTAGTCGTTTACCCATGTCAGCTTGTCGTCTAATTGCATTTGTTACATTAATAGCCAGAAGGTCCATTTTACTTAAATGGAAAGATCTAATTCCCCCACTACATTTCAATGGTTTTCCCAAACGATAGCATGCCTGAACTTGGAAAAAAAATTAGGAGCGGTATTATGGATCCTTCGGTTAAATTTGAAGAAACTTGGAAGCCATTTATTCAATGTTTTCATATGATGTAAGTTGACCCTTTTTGAATCCTTTGTAGTAATTCTTTTTTGTTCGTGTATAGAGGAGCAGAGTTAACGACAAATATGTTTAGCCGATGTAATATGACAGCCCAAGCTTTATATGTGATTTTGTTTAGTTTAGTTTCTTTTTAGTTTAGGGGTCTTTCTTTTTCACTGTTTATAAAATATCTTTTTCATGGTGAATTACTATGAGGTTGGAAGGCTAAACTATATTTGCTACTTGGAATTTGTGCTTGTACATGCTAACTGTTGTTATTGTAATCCCGATCTCTGTGTATCGTTACTATTATTGTTATGTTTAATTTTGAAAGTTAATAAAAAGATTGAAACAGAACATAGATATTGACAGGACATTACCGGCCCTTCGGCCCACAGCAGAGAGACCTACTCCAGAGACGGCCAAGAATTTCGCCAGCGCTCAGCCCGCTGTTTTGCTCAGCTCTGTGTCCCTGGATCACAGTGGATGTGTCTCATCCAGGACCAGGACATAATGGTGGCGAGGGCCGAAGACTTCAGAAAATCACGTTAAAAAATGTTCGCTTCACAATGCTGAAAGACGTGGAGTGGCAGAGAAAATAAAAAGAGTTGTGAATGAGTGAATGCTTGAAAGTGGAAGGAATAGATAGGCTACGGACCTGAGGGATGTTACGGCAGAAACTTCACCTCAGGCAGCTGAAGGATGGACGTCCAGGGTGGACATGACTGAAAGAGCGCAGAACTCTGAGATCATGGGACTAATTTGGACGGGATATTGGAGTGATTTGGATACAAGTGCATAGAATTATAAACCCAGCGTTCTCGATTTAGTTGTGTCATTAGTTATGCAAACACCCGTCTTCATTTTATCCCCCAAACGTCGTTTACCGTCTGTGCCTCCTTAAATATCTTTTTTCTCACTTCTTCACCGTTTCCACATCGCTCCCCTTATCATTTCATTTCCTGAATATTGAGATCAGCTCTCTTTATATTGGGATGGGAATGGCATGGCAGAAAATTCCGGTCAACAAAATTTATGTATATACAGCTCGGAAGGCAGTTCAACGAAGCGAATAAGGAGTCAAGGTTTATTTATACTTCTGCGTCAATTCGACGCCGTAGGTACGGCGTCGCCGCGACCCATACGCAGAGCCTATGCGGATCCCTGCGCCGTAGCCGTGTGGTCTTGTGCCGGCGGCGTCATGTGTCATAAATATGATTGTGCTTTTAAAGGAACAATCTCGACGATTTAACGAAGCAGGAAGGTAGATAGAGTTTGGATGGCCTTCAGTAATGTTTCTAACAAGGCATCCATGGCACATACAGGGACGCGGAGATGAATTGGCAAACTAGTCACAGAATTAGCTTGGTAAATGGATGCGAATGGTAGTGTGCGAGCGTGTCTCTCCTCCCGGACGCCGGCAATAAGCGGCGAGCTGTAGATTTGCTGCTGGGTCCTTTGTTGTTTGTAAAAGAGGATGTGAAACAAAATGTGACTTATCCACATTGTGAAATAAAATTCTGGGAGGACATATAGACCTTTGGGGGGTCGTTTTTAGTTGTAACCTTGCAACGCTAGGCCACACCTTTCTGAATGCAGTCGGACAGTACAACGAAAGTGGATTTTGCATTGTTCACCGAGGATTTGATTGGAAGAATTCCGACTCGGTCTTACAGCTATACGGAGCACTGGTTATAACAGACTGAGAGCAATCGGTGCAATTCTGATTGTCACGCCATGGGAAGGATGTTGTAAGAACTGATGGAAGATCAATATTCACCAGATTGTTTCCTGGGCTGTGGGGAAGGGGATAAACCAAAAGGAGAAGTTCGATTGCCTGAAATAGAAAATAAAATGAATGGTCCTTGTAAAAGTTTATACAATTATGAGGAGGTGTATATTGTACAGATAGCCAATAACTTTGTCTTCTCCTATGTCAGCAGTGGCACATCCATACACAGATCTGAAGACATTCTCTTTTTTTATTTTCGCCCAGTGCGGCGTGATTATTACTACAGCAAGCGTGCTGGATGCAGGTGATAATAAAACAATGGAAACGTGTCTGGATAACCCTTGGTTAACAAAGGCAGAGAGGGATACGGGCTGGATTATGGCTCTGGGGATTGGCAGAGGTCGCCATAGTCGAGCTGGGGCAGAATCTATGCAATATTGATTCCGCACTGCAATCTACAAGAAGGTAGCTCTGTCACAGCGCTGACCGCAGCGAATCTCCACTGCCAGTGTAAAAGTCATTGCGATGACTCCACCTTTACCCGAGTTACCCAGCGGCCAAATGAGTCCCGACTGTCAACGCAGCTGTCAAAAGCAACGAGTGACTGAAATCAACTGAGTGATCGGATACCAGGATTGTTGATGACGTCACGGCTATCAAGGACGCTTCTACACGGAAATGGAGTGTTATATTATTTCATGTCAATTTAATAGCGAGACGTATTATACTCAAACACATAAAACCCAGATGTACATCGCGACAGAATGACAGATTCCCGATGCGGAGAATTAGTAGTTAATGAACATTCGACCTTTAGGAACATGTGCTTTGCTTTACCCGTGTTTCTTTAACCAATTTAAAAAATAAAGTCCGAGGGTATTTTAACACCAGCCGCATTTCTTCTCTAAACTTAGCCTGTGTCGCTGTATAAATGCAGGCGTTCGTGCAGGAACTCAGATACATGAGCATGTAACCGGCTTCAGTGGCGACATAGGCAGAGTTGGAGTAATCGCCGTCGTAATGCGCGGTTGCTGTGAGTCGGGTGATCTGAAAGATCACAGTGACCGTCAGCCACAACAGAATGAAACTGCCGGACACACTAAAGAGTAAAATGATGGATTTCCGGCGGCCTTCCATCTCCGGATCCTTCTGTGTTTGACTGCCTTGACCGCGCAGTCCGCGGCGTACTTTACTGGCTAATAAAATGCGCCTTACCGTCAGACAGTTAAACAGGGTTATCAGAACAAAAGGTAATATAACCGTTAAAATACTCTGCAGAAAGGAGAATGCGACGCCCACAAGAGACGTAATGAACCACGAGCTCGGCTGGCAGCCCCATTGAATACCGTTAACTACACGCACAGGTTTATACTCAAATAGATACGGGACGTTCTGTAAATGCATCAGGAGCGGAACGGTTATAATGCCGACAACAGCTGTCCTCGCCGTGCAATATTTCGTTTTAAGCTTCTGACAACAGATCGCTACAAACCGATCGGCTGTGAACAGGACAGTGTACCAGACCGAGGTTTGCAGGCGGGTCGAATTGAAGTACAGGACGACCTTACAGGCGGATGTGTAGGACAGGAAGGAGAATGGAAACTGGTACATGACGATATGATACGCAATTACACAGACGATCATCACCAGGAGATCTGCCATTGCCATGAAAGCCATGTAGAGCGATATACATTTGGAAAGGCCGCAATTCCCTCGGAAGAGGACCACCATTGTCAATAGGTTCGCTAGGGAAAGAGTCACAAATTGTGAGTTACAAACAGGGCGAGGAGAAGCGTTCTTGGAATCAATGTGAAAATACTTTTCCGACAGTGATGGGCAAAATTACCGGGGAAATATGTTCCAAGAGAGAATCAAAACTCCTCATTCAGTGAACTAAAACGGTCTGCAGCCGAACTGCGCATTTGCTCCAGGTTAAGTTGCTGGTGACGTGCTCTCGATGTCACCTTGGCGATGTAACCGAGAGGGGGCAGCACTGCTCCTGGTTAAGTTGCTGGTGACGTGCTCTCGATGTCACCTTGGCGATGTAACCGAGAGGGGGCAGCACTGCTCCTGGTTAAGTTGCTGATGACGTGCTCTCGATGTCACCTTGGCGATGTAACCGAGAGGGGGCAGCACTGCTCCTGGTTAAGTTGCTGGTGACGTGCTCTCGATGTCACCTTGGCGATGTAACCGAGAGGGGGCAGCACTGCTCCTGGTTAAGTTGCTGGTGACGTGCTCTCGATGTCACCTTGGCGACGTAACCGAGAGGGGGCAGCACTGCTCCTGGTTAAGTTGCTGGTGACGTGCTGTCGTTGTCACTTTGGCGATGTAACCGAGAGGGGGCAGCACTGCTCCTGGTTAAGTTGCTGGTGACGTGCTCTCGATGTCACCTTGGCGATGTAACCGAGAGGAGGCAGCACTGCTGCTCATTCGCCATCACAACCCAGAAAAATAGGGGAGATCACCATCTTCTCCCATACCTCCCTTGCGCCCTACTTTCCCTACCCGTGGGATCGTCATTTCAATGGCTCTTACCCTCGAAGCCCCATTCAGACACCAGCCGTAGTGAATGAGAGCCGTGACACAGCTGAACACAGTGGCTGTAGGAGGAACGGCTGATGTGCATTCGACAGAATCCACCCAACGGAACTCTATTATTGAGCCGGTACTGGCCCGGAGTAAGTGGGGCCGTGCCCGCTGTCGGTCATCAGCCCCAGGGTGAAACCGATGCACTCATTCCCTCCGTTTAGTCAATGAATGAGCGCAGGGCCCGGTGAACAGAATCGGACTTCACTGACTCGTTTAGTGTCGCTTGTACGCAATCCAGCTTAAAATTGAAAAGTTTCAGAAACGTCCATCAATAAATAAATTCTCACTTGGATATATCCGCCATTTTTGATCATATTCATTATCATCTTAAAGGTGCGACAGGGAGAAATTAATTCAAATCTCCAGCTGGACACTCCGTTCTTGTGCTAGCTATATTTACTATAATTCCCAACTGGTTCGGGTAAGACATATAATCAAAGGTTTGATGGGAAATCCAAAAAGGGGGGAGGGAAGGAGAGGGAGTGTGTGTGTGTGTGTGTGTGTGTGAGAGAGAGAGAGATGAGTGAGAGAAAGAGAGAAAAAATTCAACTACGGCGGCAGTTGGTACAATCCGCAAATTTCCCACAAATCGTCCTGTTCTACTGCTCTTTCACCAAAAGTTAGATCACAAAATATATTTCAATCTGCAACAATCCGCGGTATCAAATTTACGCTGACAGTGGTGAACAGCGGAGAGGATTGATCTCCCTGAATTTCAGCAGCATCGTCTATGATGAACTTTGGGGGCGGGATGGGGGGTCGGGGTGACAGTGAACTTGACCCTGCATCAGCGTGTGGAGCGGAGACGAACCGTTCAGCAGCGGTAGTCTGCCGTGTCTCCGCGCTGGGTCGGTTTCGCCGGGAAACAACACCCAGTGAAATGACTGTTAACAGAAGTCCGTCCCTGACATTTCAGACAGAGGATGTGTCGACTTACCCGGAACACCGAAAGCTGCGAGAATAGGGTAAAATACAATCCTCACATGCCGGATTGTCGGTAGAGCCATTTTCGGGTGTTGTACAAAATGTACCGCACTGCTAGCATTGAGAGCCACTCGCCTGTGTTCTGACCTCGCTGCCCTTTTATACATTAATCTATACCCCGGTGAAAAAAACACAGAGGTTGCACAATAACTCGGGTTAGTTACAGTCAGTTAACAAACAAGGTGCTATTTCTACTTCTGTGTTCTCTCGGCACCGCGGGGAATACTTAAAGCTCAGTCCATAACACTGTCTAGTAAAGTAGACAATCAGAAAGTTTTTAAAGCTGTTCCCCGCACTCCGGATTGAAATGCCAGTCATGACCTATCACCTACTTATATTAACACACACAACATGCTGCGTTCCACCGGCATTTTATGTATGTTGCTTGAATTTCCAGCATATGCAGATTTTCTCGTATCTGCTTCTATTCTAGCCTTCACATTCATTTCATTTTATATTAATTGTGTGATATCTCGCTCCATATCTCTCAAAGTCAATGTTACCTCTGAGTTATCTCACGATTTATCCTGAAACCAATCCCACATTATATGAACATTACAGCGGGCCTGCACAGTCTGCGTTATTTGCCCAGTGTCATTGTAGACCACACGGATTCCATCACCTTATTCCAACTTTGCCCATACTTCTTTAGTCACAGTGAACTCAGCAGCCCAGTGTGCGGGCAAGATTGACAAGGGCAGCACGGAATGTATTGAAGTAATTCCCGCTTTTTGACATTGAAGGTTAAAAATCTCTATAATAACCTCTGTGACAAATATCACCGATACCGAATGTGCATCGGGTTTTCCGGCTCCGAATAAGGTCTCAGTAAATGACGGCGCATATTATGGATCATCACCGGCTCCTCATTTCCATCATCAGAATCGGAACCAGCATCACGTTTACTGTCTCCAGTAAATGCCGTGAAATGTGTGTGCAGTGCAATACGTCCAAAAGCACCGAAATAAACAATAAATAAATAAACAAGAGAGGGAGCGCAAAAAGAATGCAAACAGTGACGTAGTATTGTTTAATTTAGAAAAGTTTAGAAATAATTTAGAAAGGCGATGCTTGAAGAGAATAAACTCAACCAAGATATGCGAGGATTAGCGAGTATTTTGGTGATACTGACGACAACTCCCTGAACTTTTACAGAGCCATGGACAAGGATATGAGCAGAATATATTGGGAAGTGTTTAATTTGGGGGAGTCCCCATCATGACGCTCTGAGGCAGGACCCTGGGGATGTGAACTGGGAACGGATGTGTTCAGGGAAATGCCCAACAGAAATGTGAAGGTTGTTTCGGGTGCCCTTGCTTGGCGTTCTGGGCAGGTTTGTCCCACTGAGGTAGGGAAAGTACGCTAACTCGAAGGGGTCATGGCTGTGACGAGATGTGGAACATCCATTCCCGAGGAAGAAAGAAGCATGCTTAAGGGTTAAGAAGCCGAGGTCATCAGAGAGGGTTCTGGAGAGTTACAAGGTCGCCAAGAAGGAGCCAAACAGTGGACATTAGTGTTAGGAGTGTGCATTGGCGAGGAGGGGAACAGGAGGATGAGAGGCTAGAAGCGATGAAGGATACAAGAGGAACGAAACATGTGCCTGGTGTCGGGGGCGGCAGTGCGGGTCGGTAATGAACGCTTTGCTTCAGTATTCACCAGTGCAGAGCTTCCGGACAGATTTGATGCCGCGGACCAGCACTATTCAGCCAGGACTCCGTAGACCACAGAGTAGGAATCCCAGAGGGAACTTGATGAATGTGGGGGCAGCGTGAACTGCCTGATATGCTGGAATATGTCAAGGTTTCGAAGGAAGATGCATTGGAGATTTTGAAGAGCATGAGGATAGATAAGACCCCGAGACCGAAAGGAATATCGCACATGTTACTGATGGATGCGTGGGAAGAGATTTCCTCGGCTTTGGTGATGACATGTGCGTCCTCGCTGCCCACAGGAATAAGTGCGAAGCATTGGACGGTGAGAGGTTATGACAAATATCAATATTTTGTTCAAGAAAGGTACCAGGATTAACCCTGGGAATGATGGACCAATTACTCTTACTTCAGAGACGGGCAAATTTGGGGAGAATTTCTGGAGATGACGTTTAGTAGCTCCACAAGTCTCGGCACATCAACCTGTAATTGGAACTTACACTTCCTCACTCATCGTACCCAAACGGTGAAACTAAGCAAGTGCGCATCAAATCCCCAAAACTCCAGCACAGGCGCCCCGCAGTGGTGTGTACAGAGCCACGTCTCTACTCTCTCTCTTCGCCCATGACTGCCCTTCCGCTCCTGCTACAAACTCAGTCAGCATAGTCGCAGAGGTCACAACAGTGACTGGCCTCATCACAAACACTGATGAATCTGCATATAGAGAGGGTGAACCTCAAACTTCGACCAGCACTAAGAAGACAATAGAAATGGTAATCGACTTCAAAAATGCAAGAAGTGTCGAAAGCCCCCTATCCCTGAATGGTGAAGTAATGAGGAGCGTTCAGAGGTTCAGGTTTTTGGGGATGAATATCACTGAGGAGCTCTCTCGGCCCATCAGCAAAACCTCGTTAGCAATGAAAGCACAACAGTGACTATACTATATGAGGTGATGAGGGAGAGCTAATCTGTCTCAGAAATAGCTGGTCAACATTTTCTGTGCGATAGAGAGCAGACTGAAACACGGAATGGCAGTGCTGTGCTCCAGATGCAGCGAGACAGATTGCAAACCACTCAAAGGGTTGATTAGGGCGGCTCCGAACATCACTGGGGCTCGACTACCGGACTGGGAGACAATCTAACTCCGGATGCTCACGGCAACAGTAAAGACCCATCCGATCCCTGACACCCTCTGTTTAATTTCCTGCCGTCTGGTAGGAGAGAGGGAAACATCTTCGCCATGGCATTAGACGGAAATAACTTCATCCCGAGGGCCGTTGTTGTGCTGAATAATGCAACACCCTGCCTTGCCAATGGCCTTTGAGTGTCACTGAAATCATTTGTGTATGTAAATACAGTTTTTGTCTTGTTTTAATGAATCCGGACCGCACGCACTGCAAATATCTGTTTAGCGCGGTCTGGAGCAGCGCCGCCATTTTGTTGTCTTCAGCCATGACAATACAGTTCCATTGTATCCTATTGATTTGCCGACGTACAGTCTGATTAGGGATAGTCGGCAGGACTTTCAGAAGAGCAGAACATATCTCACGAAAATGATTGAATACCGTGAGGAATGGGCGAGACATATTGATTAAAACCAAGGACTGGAGGTCGTGAATATGGATTATAGTATGATATGTTCGCCCAACGATAAGCTCATTCGGGACGGTAGGAGGCACGAATTCCAGGGAAAATTACCCGTGTGAATTCAGAATTGGTTTGGCCGCAGAAGGCAGAGGCTGCGGTGGTCTTCATTATAGGGAGGAATGAGGGTAAGAGCCGTGAGGTAATTTTGTAGCCCTAGAAAACCCTGCTGAATCCGTACTTTCTGTTTTCTGTTCCGTTCCGGTGGTCACATTACAGGAAGGATGTCGAATCGTTAGAGATCGAGCAGAGGAGATTCACTGCGATGACGCGAGGATTATGAAGAGCGGTTGACCGAGCTAAGGTTTTGCTTTAGGAGGACAGAAAATGAGCTGTGATGTTGGGAAGGTGTACACAATGGTAAGAGGCAGCGGTCGATTGTACAGCAAGAGATACTGTATGTTTCCCAGGCGGAAATGGCGAATACATGGAGACATAACTTTATGGAGTTGGGCGGAAGGTATTGTGGTGATGGCGGAGGGATTTCTTTGACACACTGAGGGGTGTGTACGTGTGACGCTCTGTAATCAGCGGCGTGGCGTCATATCCGTTATGGACGTTCCACAGACTCTCAGATAGGCGGGTGGATGAATGGGAAAGATGAGGGCGATGTAGTCGGAAAGGGTCAGATTGATCTTGGAATGGACTAAAACGTGGGCACAACCGAGTGTCTACGATGCCATATTGCTGTATGCATTATGCGATCATGTGTTAGTGAAACGTTCAGGGTGAGTCTTGTGACCAGGTACCTGCTTACTGATGTCAGCAATGCAAAGTGTTCCGGATCTTCAGGGTCCTCAATGATGGATGCCGTCTCTTCAGACATTGCTTTCTGAATATGGTGGGAAGCCTGATGCCTTTGCTGGAGCTGACTGACTTTACAACACGTTGTGGTTTTTTCCGATCTTCTGCATTAGCGCCTCCACACCTGACGGGATGCAACAGCCCGCACACTGTCCGGGGTACATCACAAATCTTCTCAGACTTTTCCGTAATTGCATCAATTCTTCATCTCCAACTCATCACCTACAGAGCTGTGGACCCACGGGAAATGGAAGCTCCTCGGCCTTTCCTCTGCTGACCCGTCGAGGAAGACGTACCTGTTTACAGTTCAAAATTCAAAGTGCATTTATTATACTCTTTCAACAATTAGATTCGTCTCCTTACAAATAACCACAAAACAAAGAAAACAAATAGAACCGGTTAAGAAAGAAAATCGTCAAATGCCAGATGTGCGGAGAGAAAATAAACCAAAAAGACCAAAGTTTCAAACGATAAACTTCACCAAATAACATTCAGAACTGAAGTTGAGAAAATTGAGTCCCCCCACGGATAGGAAGCCAGGTATTGCAGCAACCGATTCAAGAACATGTCCCTGCCTCTGTTGAACGTAGCGCCGAGAAAACGTCGCGGAGCACCGAGCCGACGCGTCCCGTCCATCGTTCAATCTGGCCCGTCGTTGAAAACATGCAAACATCGCGTCGTTCCTCGCTTTCGGAGCCGGGCCCTGCTGTTTCCATACTCTCTCGGGCCTGGCCTCACCGCCTCGATTCTGCTCGTTCCGATCTTTCCAATTCGGCCCCACTTTAAAATCGATCAAATCTCGGATCGGTCCTCGCTGTCGGGCACGGGGCCGGTCTCTGCCTCGCCTCCGCTCGCCTCTGTTCCGCCACATCGAATCGCCTCTATGTCCGCGCCGGTAATTGGCTCGTCCTCGGGTCTCCGACCCGGATCCCGACGGCTGGATCCGGCTTTCAAGGCAGCACTGTCCAGCGCTTTCGAGCTTTCAGATCACACCGGGAAAATTCCAGTTCATACAGGCGGTCCAAAAGCTCAACTCCGAATGGAAAGTTAGAGGCTTTTGTTGGCAGCCATCGTTATCCAGAAAAAAAATATTAATAAGGTATTTAGTTGTTTTCTTTGTTTTGTTTGCCGCCGCTAAGTGGTCCCTGACCTTCACCAGCGCCATCTCACACCGGAAGCCTCTCCGCCTCTCCCCACGTCTACTTCCTGAATCCACGATCAGTTCACTGGTTCCGATGACGTTGAGTGATGACGCTGTTGTTGTGACGTCACTCAACCCGCCGATCTGTCTCACTCCTGTCCCGCTCCTCGTCACCCTCTGAGATTCTGCCTACAACAGTTGTGTTATCAGCAAAATTACCAATAATATCTGAGCTGTACCTATGCCACTGTTACAATGAAAGGACGTTTATCGTGTCCTCTGCAGCCGGATAGGCCTGCTGTACTCGTAGTCACCCGGACACAATGAACACTATCACACGGACAGAATTAGTGGGTCCAAAGTTAACTGATCAATCGACCAGTCCCGTGGTGTCACATGACACACCAATAAACAGTTGTCCTGTGGATTGGACATCTCTCCACCCTCTATGCTTTTAGGCGAAGCCATCTTGACAATATTCCACCAGTTTACCGGACCGTTCTGATCGGCGCAATCCAGAAACCCCAGGCTCGAGTGATGGACCGGATCCAGTGCTTTCAACTGGGGATTCGCTTCGATAGCTTGCGGGGCTAACCTGACTTGTTCACTCGCTCGTTGTGGAACGAGGGATTCACTTGGTCGTCTCCTGATCTGGTCCACATGTCAGCGGCATACAGTATCATCCTCGAGTGCTGAAATTACTTGTCGGTCCTTTTTGATCACAACTTCTCTTTTTCATCCAGGGTTCCGGCGAACATAAACCGGATCTCCCACCTCAAAGTTCCGATGTACCGTGTTTCATTCGGACCGCACTTTCATTGACTTTTGTCTCTCTTACTCGGTCTTCCGGCTCTGTCGCAGTAAATCTAATCGGGAAAGCAACCTGCGGTCCATAAATACCTGTGTGGTGGGTTATGAGATTATCTTGAGCACCGGAAGAAAAAGGCCGGTAGATCCTGGGGAGTATGTCCCCATTCCACTTTTGTATCCACAGTTTGACAATCTGAACAGCTCACATTTAGCCATACCGTTTAAAGATGGGTGATAAAGGGACGTATGTTGCGGTCGAACACTGCCTTGTAAAAATAGTTGGAAACCCTTACTTGTAAACGCGGGACAATTATCACAGTATCGGGGTTACCATGGGTACAAAATAGTGTGCGTAAAGTGTTTATCGTTGTCTGGCTGGTCAAAGTCTTAACCGCTTTGACCTCAATCTATTTAAAATGCGCATCGGCGACTACCAATGATTTGTGACCGTCCAATGAACCCGCGTAGTCAATGTGTCAACGTCTCCAGGGGCTGGTTGGTCATTGCCATGGGAAGGGAGCGTGTATCTGTCGAGACTGCCGGCAGGGGTCGCACGCACGAATAATGTGCTCGATGCCTTCATCAATTTTCGCCAGCAAACGTAATTCCGGGCTAGAGCCTTCATACCTTTTATGTGGAAAAGATAATTTGCCATTTCAGCTTGCTTTGCTAGACTTCATGATCTCCTTTATTATACCAATATACGTAAGTGTCTGGAAATCCATTTTACTTTCTTGAGAATGCTCGGCAAATAATATTTGGGTTGTGTATTTATGGAATGGTGACCTACATCAACAGCGAATTTCAACACCTCTTTTTTGCATCAGATTTGACGAGTGTCCTACTATCAACACCCGAGGAAAGTGGACGTTGGTTCCCATTGACCAGAACGTAGCTTGGTCAGACACGTCATGATCAATAAGAAGAGATCAGATGCTGTGGGACATTTTGGTTTGGATGGAGGCCGAGATCGGCAAACTCTGGTCAAGTGTCCTTTCTTTTGGTAAGTAAAGCGGAATGAGTCTCGGTGTCAACAGTCAGGAGGCTTCCGGTGAAATTCAGCGCAACGGTAACATCGGAAAACCCGGAGTACAATTCTTCTGATTCTTAGCTAGGGACACTTTGTTAGGGTCAGTACAATCTGCGGCAGTTGTAGGTGATGGAGATGTCAGCGCTCTTTGTACTTGGCACTCTTGCGACAAAACTGCATTTTCATCTGCCGCTTGCATGCCATTTGCGATATCAAAAGCTGACTGAAGTGAGAGCTCTGATTCTGCCGATAAGCGACGCTGATTGCGAACATCACGCCGACGACTGAGCGACCTCGTATCGTAACTTCTCGAACAGCAACGTAAACACAACGTTCAGCCAGTTTTCTTAATTCAGCAACAAACGTTGCTATTGGTTCGTTTTCTAACTGAAAACGAGAGCTGAATCTAACGCGCTGCACAATATCCAATGGTTTAGGATTGTAATGAGATCAAATCTCAGAAGTCCCACATAAGATTTCGAAGAGAGCAAACCGGGATTCATCAAACTTCGGACGATATTGTGTGTTTCGGGACCACAAAAACCAAGCAAGGTAGTAACCTTTTGATTGGGCTCGGTGGTGTTGTTTGCCGCGAATAACTAGCCAAACATTTCAATGTAAACCTTCCCGTGGTCTGTGAATCATAATATTCCTGAACTTGTCCAATGATGGTCATTGTTCAAATGTGAACATCGATTCCAAAAGAGCGAGTGTCACAGATCCCATCCCCGTCACCACTGTTTTACTAAGAACGTTCATCGTGTCCAGTGCAGCTGAACAGGTCTGCTTGACTCGTAATTACGCAGAAAAAAAAACATGTTCACACGCACAGAATTTGCAGGTCAAACGCGAATCGATAGATGGAGAAACCGGCGACATCGACAGATCCCGTGATGTCAGATGACAGACTAATAACCCCCACACAGTGGATAGGACACTCCACTCTCACCTCTATCTCTTCCTCCCTTTTAACCCCATTCTCCCTCTATCTCCTCATCCCACTTCCTCTACCGCTATCTCAGCATTCTCTCCCACCCTTCTCACCCTCTCTCTCCCTTCTCTGTCACCTTCCATCTCACCACTCATCTACTGTATCTCTCGATCTCTCGCTATCCCCCCTCTCTGCCTCTCGGTCTATCCCTCTCTCTACTCTACCGGCCGAATTCCTCCCAACATCTCCTTCTCCAACCTTTCCCCGCTCCCCTCTCTCTCTCACCGTGAGTGTGGTCAGGGTGACTTTGCTGGTAAGCTGTTTCATGTCGCTGATGGTGTCCTGGGTTCTTGCAAACGGGGATTTCAGCAACGCCTCCAGTTGCCAGCGTCGCAGTCCCGTTGGAAATGAACGGAAAGAGATCTCATTGAGAGTGCAAATAGTGGGAGTGGGTGGAAAGGGATGGAGTCCACGGGGGTGCGGATGATGGTAGTGAATGAGAAGGGGTGCGATCCCATTGGGAGTTCGAGTCCGCTCCCCTCTCACTCTCCCTGTGATGACAGGTTGCAGCTGGTCACTACACCGTGGGAGAAGAGATTTCCCTTGAATTTCACAGAATCACAGAAACCTACAGCACGTTACAGGCCCTTCGGCCCGCAGTGTTGTGCCGACCATGTAACCTACTCCAGAAACTGCCTGGAATTACCCTCCCGCATCGCCCTCTATTTTTCTAGGCTCCATGTACTATCTAACATCTATGTAATATCTAAGAGTCTCTGAAAAGACCCTATTGTATCCGCCTCTACCACTGTCGCTGGCAGTGCATTCCACACACACACCACTTAGCTCTGACATCTGCTCTGTACCTACTTCCAAGCAAGTTAAAACTCTGCCCCCTCGTGTTCAGCCGGTTCGGCGGGTGGAGCGAGGGCAGTGCGTGCAGTCCTTCGGTGAAATGATATCGTATCCGTTAAATAGGGGCCGTGGACAATTCTGATTTGATGGAGAGGGACGTGAAAGTACAGAGGAACATCTGGAGAAATTTCTGAAACGCCCGTTCGCTGCTCTCGTTACTGCTCGATCGTGAATCTTCCGGAGGGAAGGCCTCAAAACCCTTGGCTTTGCCTGCTGTTGGCGACCGAGATAGAGGTCGAATCGCTCGGATAGAGATGATACTCGGAACTCGGTGTCGGAAAGCTGATCGGAGGCTCGAAGTTTTCGGACGACTCGGAGTTGGACTGTGGTCGGGCATGGCAGGGAGAGTTTTTTCTTCCTTCTCCCGTCTGCGTGAGATGTGGGACATTTGAGAGACTTTGAACTTTTTACTGTGCTCATGGACTTCTTCATCAAGTTATGGTATTGTTGCACTGTTGTAACTATATGTTATAATTGTGATTTTGTTAGATTTTTCAGTCTTGTTCTGTCCTGTGTTTTGTGATATCACACTGGAGGAAATATTGTATCATTTCTTAATGCATGCATCACTAAATGACAATAAAAGAGGACTGCGTGTCTTCATAATCTAAATCTAAAGCCCTAGGAACAAGCCTGTGGCTATCCACACGACCAATGTCTCTCATCATCCTGTACACCTGCATGAATTTCCTGCATGTTTCTCTCCAGGCTGAATAAGACGATGAGCTCACTGTGCTTTTGACGTCCTTCAGGGCTCTGGATGAAGTTGGTTAAACTCCTTCCTTCCCGTTCTTTTCAACGTTTTGTGTCATTTTCACTCATTTCAAAGGACTGTGTCTCGGACAGCTGGGTTGTTGCAATGCACCTCTAAAGTCTGACTAGTGAGTGAATCTTCGATGGAGCAGAGTCAGAAATCAAAGAGTAATCAGCCTGAATAAGGGCTTTGGGGCTCCTGAAAGAGATGGGACCTAGAATTTACCAGGAGGAGCAGGAAGAGGAATCAGACCGGTAGGATGTGGCTGCAAATGAAAGATCAGAAACATTTTCAAACAGTTTGAAAAAAAAGGTGGTTAAAAGGAAATCAACAGATCTGGCTGCAAATGCGGAGAGGAATAAATAGACAACATTTATGCTGAGCCCCTTCAACATGTCTAGACTGTGCACTCCTCTGCTTTGTAGCTGCCTGAACTGCGGAGTTCCTCCAGCATTTTGTGTGTGCGTCTCTGTACCGTATTTCCAGCAACTGCAGAATCTCTTGTGTTTTATATCTACACTTGTAAGAGGATTGTACTTTGGCATTAGATACACGTTGATATTGAGTATACTGTTTATGGGAAACGCTTTCTGCGTTAAAACAGCTGCTGAATTTTCTATGCACACACACACACACAAACTGAGCTACGGACATGGAACTGGTGCTTGCAGAAACTTTTAATGGCACCGTGATTACCCATAAATCCCTGCGTTACAAATATCGCCGTCGCCGAAGCACCGATCAAATGCGCAGGCGTCAGCGTTGTGACGTTCCCGAATACCACGCATGCGCGCAGTACACAAAAGCATTAGAAGTGCGGCGGCAGGTAAGAGCGATTCTCCGGGGACAGGGAGACGGGACAGAGGGTGAGGGGTCAGGGGGGGAGGAGGGAGAGAGGGTGAGGGGGAGCAGGGGAGAAGGGAGAGAGGGTGGGAGGGGTGAGGAGTGGAGGGGGGGAGGGGTGAGGAGTGGAGGGGGGAGGGGGGTTGGGAGGTGTTTACACTGCCATGCTTCTGGATCATTCTTCATTTCTGCGCATGCTGGGAACTCTGTCCAGTCACGTCCTGACACGTGATATCACCTCAAGCGGTGAGTTTTTTTTACACAGAGTGGTGAGTGCGTGGAATGGGCTGCCGGCCACTGTGATGAAGCCGGATACAATTGGGTCTTTTAAGAGGCTCCTGGATAGGTACATGGTGCGTAGAAAAATAGAGGGCTATGGGGAACTCCAGATAATTTCTAAAGTAAGTAGTGTTTGGCACAGCATTGTGGGCTGAAGGGCCTGTATTGTGCTGTATTGTATTGTGCTGTATAAATGGGGAAGTCACTTACCCATGACCTCTGGTTGTCATCCCACCCAACATCAATGGAAAAAACTGCTTGCATTTACCCCATCTATACCCTCATACTTTTGTACACTTCCAACAAATCCTCAAAGCAATGTATAATTTCCTTGATTATGCTTAGAGCCTTTTTCAGATGGATAAGATGATGAGGGGCATTAATCGTGTGGATAGCCAGAGGCTTTTCCCAGGGCTGAAATGGCTAACACGAGGGGCATAGTTTTAAGGTGCTTGGAAATAGATACCGAGGGGATGTCAGGGGTAAGTTTTTTTACACAGAGAGTGGTGGGTGTGTGGAATGCACTGCCAGCAGCAGTGGTCGAGGCAGATACAATAGGGTCTTTTAACAACCTCCTAGATAGGTACATGGAGCTCAGTAAAATAGAGGGCTATGTGCTAGGGAAATTCCAGGCAGTTTCTCGAGTAAGTTACATGGTTGGCACAACATTGTGGGCTGAATGGCCTGGAATATGCTGTAGATTTCTATGTTCGATGTTGAACAGTGAAATAACTTTGGCTATCCTACAATCCTCTGATTACTCTCCTGTCACTAAGGATGATTTAATTATCTCTGCTAGGGCCCTGACAATTTCTGCACTTGCCTCCCGTAGGGTCCGAGGGAGCACCTTGTCATGCCCTGGAGATTTATCCAGCCTAATCTGCCTCAGGATAGCAAACATCTCCTCTACTTTAATCTGTACAGGGTCCATGATTTTAATGCCGCTTTTCCACACTCTCATTGACACTCTGTCCATCTCCTGAGTAGAAACCATAGAAAAACTACAGCACAGAAACAGGCCTTTTGGCCCTGCTTGGCTGTGCCGAACCATTTTCTGCCTAGTCCCACTGACCTGCATACGGACCATATCCCTCCATACACCTCCCATCCATGTATCTGTCCAATTTATTCTTAAATGTTAAAATAGAACCCACATTTACCACCTCGTTTGGCAGCTCATTCCATACTCCCACCACTCTTTGTGTGAAGAAGCCCACCCCTAATGTTCCCTTTAAACTTTGCCCCCTCACCCTGAACCCATGTCCTCTGTTTTTTTTCTCCCCTTGCCTCAGTGGAAAAAGCCAGCTTGCATTCACTCTATCTATACCCATCATAATTTTATATACCCCTATCAAATCTCCCCTCATTCTTCTACGCTCCAGGGAATAAAGTCCCAACCTATTCAACCTTTCTCTGTAACTGAGTTTCTCAAGTCCCGGCAACATCCTTGTAAACCTTCTCTGCACTCTTTCAACCTTATTAATATCCTTCCTGTAATTAGGTGACCGATACTGAACACAATACTCCAGATTCGGCCTCACCAATGCCTTATACAACCTCATCATAACATTCCAGCTCTTATACTCAATACTTTGATTAATAAAGGCCAATGTACCAAAAGCTCTCTTTACGACCCTATCTACCTGTGACGCCACTTTTAGGGAATTTTGTATCTGTATTCCCAGATCCCTCTGTTCTACTGCACTCCTCAGTGCCTTACCATTTACCCTGTATGTTCTACCTTGGTTTGTCCTTCCAAAGTGCAATACCTCACACTTGTCTGTATTAAACTCCTTCTGCCATTTTTCAGCCCATTTTTCCAGCTGGTCCAAGTCCCTCTGAAGGTGATGAAAACCTTTCTCTCTGTCTACTACAACTCCAATCTTTGTATCATCAACAAATTTGCTGATCCAATTTATCACATTATCATCCAGATCATTGATATAGATGACAAATAACAATGGACCCAGCACTGATCCCTGTGGCACACCACTAGTCACAGGCCTCCACTCTGAGAAGCAATTCTCTACTACCACTCTTTGGCTTCTTCCATCGAGCCAATGTCTAATCCAATTTACCACCTCTCCATGTATACCTAGCGACTGAATTTTCCTAACTAACCTCCCATGCGGGACCTTGTCAAAGGCCTTACTGAAGTACATGTAGACAACATCCACTGCCTTCCCTTCATCCACTTTCCTGGTAACCTCCTCGAAAAACTCCAACAGATTGGTCAAACATGACCTACCATGCACAAAGCCATGTTGACTCTCCCTAATAAGTCCCTGTCTATCCAAATGCTTATAGACTCTGTCTCTTAGTACTCCCTCCAATAACTTACCCACTAACAACATCAAACTTACCGGCCTATAATTTCCCGGATTACTTTTCGATCCTTTTTTAAACAACGGAACAACATGAGCCACTCTCCAATCCTCCGGCACCTCACCCGTAGACACAAACATTTTACATATTTCTGCCTGGGCCCCTGCAATTTCAACACTAGTCTCCTTCAAGGTCCGAGGGAACACCCTGTCAGGTCCTGGGGATTTATCCACTTTAATTTTCCTCAAGGTAGCAAGCACCTCCTCCTTTTCAATCTGTACAGTTTCCATGATCTCACTACTTGTTTCCCTTAATTCCATGGACTTCATGCCAGTTTCCTTAGTAAATACAGATGCAGTAAACAGAGTTGAATAAGTATTTAAGATCTCCCCCATCTGCTTTGCTTCCACATGTGGTTTGCCATTCTGGTCCTCCAGAGGACCGAATTTGTCACTTGCAATCCTTTTGCTCGTAACCTATCTCTAGAATCCCTGAGGATTATCCTTCAGCTTTTCTGCGAGAGCAACCTCACGCCTTCTTTTAGCCATCCTGATTTATTTCTTATGTATTCTCTTGCATTTCTTATACTCCATAAGAATCTGCCTGCTCATACCTGTTATCCAACTCCATTTTGTGCTTCACCAGGGTCTCGATATCTCTTGAAATCCAAGGTTCCCTACAGTTTCTGTCTTTACCTTTTATTCTGACAAACACACACCCGCTTTGTACTATCAAAATTTTGCTTTGAAGGCCTCCCATTTACCAAGCACACCTTTGCCAGAAAGCAGCCTGTCCCAGTCCCCAGTGGCCAGATCCTAGTGTCATAATTCCAGGTGTTGATCCATGCCCTGAACACATCCGCCTTTCCTACGCTGCTCCCTGTATTGAAATATACAGGGCTCAGCATATTCACTGCACCATGCTCAACCTTTTCATTCCTGTGTTTGTCTGAGGTCTGAACAACAAATGTCTCCACAACCTCTCCACTCTCTGTTCTGTTATTCAGGCTCCCATTCCCCCTGCAACTTTAGTTTAACACCCCCCCCAACCCCCACCTCCACCTCCCATGATGCAGATCTATCACCCCTTTGGCTTTCATCACCCAGATCAATAAAAAGGAGGCGCATGCCAGGTACAGGTGGATTGGAACAAATGGGGTACTGTTGAGTTACAGGAAATTCAAGTGAACACTTATGAAAGAAATAAAAGCAGACATGAGTTTGCCCCAGCAGACAAGGTGAAGGAGAATGCTCATGGATTCTGCAGGTATGTTAAGTGCGAAAAGATTGCAAGGGAAAAATTAATCCTCTGCAAGATCAGAATGGTGATCCATATGAGGAGACAAAATAGATGTGGGAGATATTTTTGCATCCATACTTACTCAAGAGATGGACACAGAGTCTATAGAAGTGAGGCAAAGCAGCATCAACTTCATGGACCCTGTACAGATTACAGAGATGGAGGTGTTTGCTGTCTGAAGGCAAATTAGCGTGGATCAATCCCCAGGGCCTGACAAGTTGTTCCCTGGGACTCTGCGGCAGACAACTGCATAAATTGTCGGGGCACAAGCACAGGTATATAAGTCATCCTGAGTGACAGGTGAGGTACTGGAGGATTGGAGAACAGCCAATGTTGTTCCGCTGTTCAAGAAGGGCTCTAAAAATAAACTAAGAAATTGTACATTGGTGAGCCTGACATCAGTAGTGGGAAAGTTATTGGAACGTGTGTGCAGGAACCAGATATATACTATAACTACTTGGATAGATGTGGATTGTTTAAGGATAGGCAGCATGGCTTTGTGCACGGTAGGTCATATCTAACCAATCTTGTAGAGTCTCTCGAGGAAGTTATCAGGAAAGTGGATGAAGGCAAGGCAGTGGATGTTGTCTACGTGGACTTTAGCAAGGCACTTGACAAAGTCTCATATGGGAGGTTGGTCAAGAAGGTTCAGTCACTCAGCATTCAAGATGAGATAGTAAATTGGGTGAGACACTGTCTTTGGGAGAAGCCAATGTGTGGTAGCAGATGGTTGCCTCTCTGACTGGAGGCCTGTGACTAGTGGTTGCCACAGGGATCGGTGAGGGATCTGTTGTTGTTTGTCATCTATATCAGTAATCTGATGATAACATGGTTAGCTGGATCAGCAAATTTGTGGATGACACCAAGACTGTGGGTGTAGTGGAAAGCAAGAAAAAATATGGTATCTTGCAGTGTGATCTGGATCAGCTGGAGAAATGGAAAATGGAATTTAATGGAGACAAGTGTGAGGTGTTCACTTTGGTAGGACCTGGGTCTTACACAGTGAATGGTCGGGCACTGAGGGGTGCTGTAGAAGGAAAGGATCTGGGAATACATGTCCATAATTCACCAAAAGTGATGTCACAGTTAAATAGGGACGGAAAGAACGATTTAGACACATTGGCCTTCATAAAGCAAAGTACTGAGTACAGGAGATGGATGTTATGTTCACGCTGCACAAGACATTGGTGAGGCCTAATTTGGGGTATCGTGTGCAGTTTTGGTCACCAACGTGCAGGAAAGATGTAAAAGAGATTGAAAGAGTTCAGAGAAAATTCACAAGGATGTTGTCAGGTCTGGAGGACTTGGGTTACAAGGAAAGATTGAACAGGTCAGGACTTTATTCCTTGGAACATGGAAGATTGAGGGGAGATTTGATAGAGGAGTACCACTATTATGAGGGGTATAGATAGGGTAAATGCAAGCTGGGTTTTACTGCTGAGATGGGGTGGGACGACAACCACACCATGGGTGTGGCCATGGGTTAAGGGTGAAAGGTGAAACGTTAAGGGGAACATGAGGAGAAACTTCTTCACACAGACGGTCATCCGGGTGTGGAATGAGCAGCCAGCACAAGTGGTGCATGCGAGCTCAATTTCAACATTTAAGAGGTTTGCATAGGAACCTGGATGGTAGGGGTATGGGAGTGGGTGGTTTAAATAGTTCAGCACAAACCAGATGGCCCAAAGGGCCTGTTTCTGTGTTGTAATTTTCTGTGACTGTGACAAGTACCTGAAATAATACAAAAATTCACTCTAAGTCCTTTTAACAGCTGTGCGGACCAACCATTCATCTCAGCAGGAATTTTTTATATGGCGTTAAAACTGTGGCATTTTAAGTTAATAATACATAAAAGAAAATCCCAGATGCACGTCAAGGAAGACAATTTGCGTGAGACTGCTTCAGTTACTGTGGAGCCAGGCACCCATGTGGCTCAGCAGGAACAAGCAATAACACCAATGGAGAGAGTCAAACTGAGTCAAGGAACAAATTGGAGACGGCAGAAATGTCCCATTCGTATAGAGACAGGACGAGCATCAGGGAATTGATGGTCATTCCAGATACCGGCACTGTGCCCAGTTAGAAGATGATTTCTCTGTCCAACTTGGGTTGAACCTCACTGTAACAGTGTGATACCAGATCAAACCTTGACAACTCAAGTAATCTCATCTGAAATGTTGTCCTACACCCATTGATGGATTTTGTAAATCTTTTTACAGGTTAAAAACGAGAAGGAATTTGTCTCCAGGAATCTCAAACACAACACGCCAGTTTTGCTGTCTCTGTCTGGACATTTAAGAAGTGGAGCAAGGTATTCAATCGACCATCCTTCCTGCTCAGACTGTGGGGAGGGATTCACTCGATCATCTGACAGACTGGCACGCCCATCATTTTATACAGGAGAAAGGCCGTTCACCTGCTCAAACAGTGGGAATCGATTCACTCGGTCATCTCAATTGATAGTACATCAGCAAGTTCACACTGGGCAAGGCCTTTCACCTGTTCTGTGTGTGAGAAAGGATTCAGTCAGTCGTCTCACCTGTGGACACACCAGTCAGTTCACACTGGGCAGAGGCTGGTCATCTGCTGAATTTCTGAGTAAGGATTCACTCAGTCATCTGACCTAATGGCTCACCAGCGAGTTTACACCGGGGAGAGGCCATTCACCTGCTCAGACTCTGGGAAGGGATTCACTCAGTCATCCGACCTACGGAGACACCAGCAAGTTCACACTGGAAAGAAGCCGTTTACCTGCTCAGTCTGTGAGAAGAGATTCACTCACACTTCCACCCTACAGAGTCATCAGCGAGTTCACACTGGGGAGAAGCCATTCACCTGCTCCGAATGTGGGAAGAGATTCGCTCAGTCATCCACCCTACAGAGTCATCAGCGAGTTCACACCAGGGAGAAGCCGTTCACCTGCTCAGACTGTGGGAAGAGATTCACTCAGTTATCCCACGTACAGAGTCATCAGCGAGTTCACACTAGGGAGAAGCCATTCACCTGCTCAGTCTGTGGGAAAGAATTCACTTGGTCATCCAAACTACTGGCACACCAGTCAGTTCACACAGGAGAGAGGCCATTCACCTGCTCAGTCTGTGGGAAGGGATTCACTCAGTCATCCCACCTGCAGAGACATCAGCGAGTTCACACAGGAGAGAGGCCATTCACCTGCTCAGTCTGTGGGAAGGGATTCACTCAGTCATCCCACCTGCAGAGACATCAGCAAGATCACACTGGGGCGAAGCTATTTAGCTGCTCAGAATGTGGGAAAGGATTCACTCAGTCATCCCACCTACTGGCACACCAGTCAATTCACACTGGGGAGTGGCCGTTCACCTGCTCAGAATGTGGGAAAGGATTCACTCAGTCATCCCACCTACTGGCACACCAGTCAATTCACACTGGAGAGAAGCCGTTCACCTGCTCAGACTCTGGGAAGGGATTCACTCAGTCATCCGACCTACAGAGACACCAGCAAGTTCACACTGGGAAGAAGCCGTTCACCTGCTCAGTCTGTGAGAAGAGATTCACTCACACTTCCACCCTACTGGTACATCAGCGAGTTCACACTGGGGAGAAGCCGTTCACCTGCTCAGAATGTGGGAAGAGATTCACTCGGTCATCCCACCTACAGAGTCATCAGCGAGTTCACACTGGGGAGAAGCCATTCACCTGCTCCGAATGTGGGAAAGGATTCACTCAGTCATCCCACCTAAGGGCACACCAGTCAGTTCACACAGGAGATTGGCCATTCACCTGCTCAGACTGTGGGAAGGGATTCACTCATTCATCCGAACTACAGAGACATCAACAAGTTCACACTGGGGAGAAGCCGTTCTCTTGTTCAGAATGTGGGAACAGATTCACTCGGTCATCCAACCTACAGAGACATCAGCGAGTTCACACTGGGGAGAGGCTGTTCACCTGCTCAGAATGTGGGAACAGATTCACTCGGTCATCTCACCTACAGAGTCATCAGCGAGTTCACACTGGGGAGAAGCCATTCACCTGCTCAGAATGTGGGAAGAGATTCACTCAGTCATCCACCCTACAGAGTCATCAGCGAGTTCACACCGGGGAGAAGCCGTTCAACTGCTCAGTCTGTGGGAAGAGATTCACTCAGTTATCCTCCCTGCAGAGCCACCAGCAAGTTCACACTGGGGAGAAGCCATTCACCTGCTCAGTCTGTGGGAAAGGATTCACTCAGTCGTCCAACCTACAGAGACATCAGCAAGTTCACACTGGGGAGAAGCCGTTCAACTGCTCAGAATATGGGAAATGATTCACTTGGTCATCCGCCCTACTGGTACATCAGCGAGTTCACACAGGAGAGAGGCCATTCACCTGCTCAGTCTGTGGGAAGGGATTCACTCAGTCATCCCACCTGCAGAGACATCAGCAAGATCACACTGGGGCGAAGCTGTTTAGCTGCTCAGAATGTGGGAAAGGATTCACTCAGTCATCCCACCTACTGGCACACCAGTCAGTTCACAATGGGCAGTGACCATTGATATGAATCTCCAGATTTCATTTGCTTGGACTATCATTTTCAGAGAGAGAGAGAGAGAGAGAGAGAGAGATTAAGAATGGAAATCAGTCTGACTTGCAGCTTGTTTACATCGCTCACAGCTTGTTTAGTTTTAACCGAGGACACAGACGCTCAGAGTCAGACGGAGATGAAGGAGGAAAAATGGAAGGTTTGAAACAAGGGAACTACTGGCCAAGGGTCACTGTTTAGAACTTTCCTATGCCCACAAAGGTGGGTTAATTATCGATTCAGCATACATTGAATGTGTGGTTGTCACCTCATTTGATCCATAGGAGTGGATCTGATCTGGGGTATCCTGTGAAGACCACTTATGTGTTAACCCTTGCCTGGGTGTGGTGTGGAAATTCACTTGAAGACGATACCCCTTGTGACAAGTCACTTTCGGTGATAATTTGTATGTGGATTTGGAACACAACAGATAAAATCTACAGTGACTGTTCTTTCGTTTTACCACCACGGAAACTGTGGAATTTGATATAATTGCCTTCTCTTGACATTTACCCTTGACTACAAATATCTCTTTCATCACCTATTCTGTAGTTGAACTGAACTTTCATAGTTCACCATCTCAAGACTCTAAACCCTGTTTCCCCTGAGCTCAATAGTTTGGGAGTTATATTTACACATCTCGGCCTGAAACGTCGACTGCACCTCTTCCTACAGATGCTGCTTGGCCTGCTGCGTTCACCAGCAACTTTGATGTGTGTTGCTTGAATTTCCAGCATCTGCAGAATTCCTGTTGTTTACACATAACACTGTTAACTTCTGTTTATCTTGCTTAAATTACTATATTGTTAGTAGATGCTAATAAAGATAGTGGATTTAACATCAAAAACAGACTCTAAGTGTAGTCTATTGCTTCTGGCTCATTTCTAAAGCGTTACGGTTCATAACAAAATTTGGGCTTGCATCTGGGATATGAACAGATTTGGAGGTGTATTGATTAATTATTGATTTCATTGGGGAAATCCCTTTTGATTTATTTGTGTGTGAAAAATCAGCAGCAATGGAGGTTGATAAATGTCTGGAAGCATCAACCTCTGAGGCACTAAAGGACACCAGAAGGATTGAGTTGTTGATTATTGCTAAAAGGTTAAAACTTGCTAAGGTGAAATCAACAATGAGGAGGTCACAGATGCAGAGGATAATAGCTGAACATTATGTATCTGAGGGTGTGGTTAAAGTGGAGGAGTTGGAGGTGTTTCCTGAAAGTAAACCTAGTGAGCTTGGGCTCCCGTACAAGTTAGAAAAATTAAAGATGGAGGCTGTGGAAAGGCAGAGGCAGGTTGAGGCTGGACAGGCAGGAAAACAGACATTACTATTCTGCCATCATCCATGCTAGTGTCCCCTTCCAATCAACTTTGGTGAGCTCTTCTCCCATGCCTCCGTAGTTCCCCTCACTCCGCTAATAATGATGCATCTTCTTGTACCTTTCCCCTCTCAAAGTGCAGAGTGAATTCTAACACGTTTTGTCACCAAGTCCACGTTTCCTTTACCATAAGCTTCGTAATCAAATCTAGTTCACTACACAACACCCAATCCAAAATTAACTTTTCCCTCATGGGCACAATTACAAGCTGTTCAAAAAGGCATCTCATTGATATTTTCCAAATTCCCTCTCTTGAGATGAAACACCAACCTGATTTTCATAATCAACCTCCACCCATCCCACTCATGGACTGTTTGTCCCACTCCCATCTGGGTAGACTATGCAGCATCCTCACCCAGACTGCCAGCCTCTGGGACAGCTACTTTCCCCAAGCAGTAAGGCTGATAAATATCTCTACCCACTAACCCACCCTTCCACACCACCAAACACCTCCACTTTATTATTTCCTGTCTCTCATCTTATTTGCAGACATCCTCTGCTGAGTGTCACTTTATGGACATCCAATCAATCCGTGCACAGTATATAAGCTATGCTTATATGTTTTTACTATTGTGTTGTTGTGTTGCATTGGAGCCGGAGTAATAGTTATTTCAGTCTCGTTTACATGTGTCTGCTGGAAATGGAATTAAACAATCTTGAATAAACATTTCAGCAGTCTGCAGCGTTTTTGTGGCAGAGTGCCACCCGGTGACAATGGAGTCCACAAATCAGGGGCTCCTGTTATTGTGGCAAATCACCACCAAGTGTCAGTGTTCTCCACAAAAGGGAGCGGTTTACAGCGATAAGGAGAGGTGTAGGGGGCTGGAAGCCAACTCTGCAAGTGGATGAAGTGCCAGTCCTGCCCCAAACCACTCTCCCCATCACCAGTCAGGGTCCCAAACAGTCCTTCCATATGAGGCAACTTTTCAACATCATGTCTGTTGGGGTCATCGACTGTTTCCAGTTTTCCAGGTGTGGCCTCCTCGATATTAGTGAGACCCGATGTAGTCTCTGCATTCTGCACTCTATCCTAATGAGATTCTGCAGATATTGGAGATGCAGAGTAACATACACAAAAGGTTGGAGGAAGTCAGGAGGTCAGATAGCTTCTATACAGGGGGATAAATCAAAACAGAGATTTCCTGCCGAGACCCTGCATCAGGACTGGAAGTCGGGAGAAGCTGGAACAAGATGGTGCGGGGAGTGGAAAGAGTCCAAGCTGGTAGATGGTAGGTGAAGTCAGATCAGAGTGAAGGCGAGTGGGTGGGGGAGGTGGGCGATGAAGTGAGATGCTGTGAGGTGGTAGGTGGAAAATGCAAAGAACTGAAAAGAAGGAATCTGATAGGAAAGGAGAGCGGACCATGGGGAAAAAAGGAAGCAAAAGAGGAACCAGAGGGAGACGATCCACAGTAGAGAAGAGAGAAGTGGGGAGACAGAGTGGAGGAGACGCATGTGTGTGTTGATGAAAGGAAAAGGAAGAGGTAGAAGTTAAAGATGTCGATGTTCATGCCCTCGGGTTGTAAACTACCTGGATGTAATATGAGGTGTTCCTCCTTTAACCTGAGAGTGGACTCATCGAGTTAGTTAAACGATGAACCGGAAGGGAGAGTGGATTAATAATCTTCCCCTGACATCCCTATTAAATCAATCCTCTCTCACCTTGAACCGGTGCCCTCTGGTTGTTGATTCCACAAAAACGGGGAAAAGGACTGCGCACGTTCCCCATTTCTGTACACTCAGGGTTTGGAACACCTGCATCATGTCAGATTCAATCTCCTGCACTTCACAGTGTGAAGTCCCAACCTGCCCAGCCTCTCTCCAGAACTCAGTTCCTCGAGTACCGGCAGCATTCTTGTAAATCTCCCCTGCACTCATTCCAGATTGACGTCCTCTCTCCTGCAGCAGAACGACCAAAACTGAATACAATAGTCCAGGCGCGGATACCCTAACAATACCCTAACCCTAATGCAACCTCACTAGCCTCTTCTTCAGACCATGAGCCATGAGATATGAGACAGAGGCTGCTCAGTTAATCGAGTCTGCTCCACCATTCCTTCATGTCCAATTCATTATCCCTCTCAACACTATTCTCCTGCCTTCTCCCCTTAATCCTTGAACATCTATTGAAAATACACTGTGACTTGGCGTCTGCTCCGACCGTGGCAATGAATTCCAAAGATTTACCACTCCCTGACAACAGAAATTCTCTGCTGTCAGTGGATGCCCTATACATTGAGGCCGTGGCCTCTGGTCCCAGACTCACACCGTGTAGGGTGCATCTTCTTCATAGCCACTCTGTCGAGGCTTTTCAATATTCGATAGGTTTCAATGAGATCCCCTCTCTTTCTTCTTGACCAGTGAGTACAGGTTCAAAGCCATCTAGCATTCGTCATACGTTAACCCTTTCATTCCTGGAATCATTCTTGTGAACCTACTCCGGACCCGCTCCGATACAAGCACATCTTTTTCTCAGATAAGGGGTCAGAAACTGCTCACAATACACCAACAGCGAACTGACCAATACATTATAAAGCTACAGTGTCACATCCTTGCTCTTATATGCTAACATTACAGCTGTCATCCTTAATCAACTCAATCTGCAAGCAAACTTTCAGGGACTCCTGCTCAAGGACTCCCAAGTACATATTTCTGATTTTTGTATTTTCTCCCATTTATTTTTTTCTCTCCGTCTTTATTCTTTCTACCAATTGTACATGACCGTACACTTGCATACACTGTATTTCATCTGCTACTTCGTTGTCTGTTCTCCAAACCTATCAAAGTCCTTCTGCAGACTCTCGCTTTGCTCTAACCTACCTGTCCCTTACCTATCTTTGTATCAACTGCAAAGTTCATCACCCAGGTATCAATTCTGTCATCCATATCATTCATATTTAACATGAAATGATGCTTTCTCAATACTGACCCCTACAGAACACCATTTGTTACTGACAGCAAAACAGAATTGCCCACATTATTCTGACTCTTTCTCCCATCAGTCAGCCAATCTTCAATCCAGACAAGTATGTTTCCTGTAATTCCATGAGCTGTGATCTTGTTAAGCAGCCTCACATTTATTCCACATCTGACTTTAACTTCTCCTTCTCTAATGTCAGGGTGAATTTCATCATATTTAGATCATTTGCCCCTAGGGTTCTTTGAACCTAAGTGATCTAATTAATTCTGGCTCATTATGACACCCAATTCAGAATAGCTGATCCCCAAGTGGGTCAACCATGAGCTGCTCTAAAAAAGCATCCTGTGGGCTTTCTAGGTTTTTCCTTCAGTTGAGAACAATACACTAATTTTCCTTTTCATCAGCATGACAATCCTGCATGACTATTGTAACATTGCCCTTTTGGCACGCATTTTTAATCTCCCATTGTAAATTGTGGACCACATACTTATGACTGTTTGGAGGTCTCTATACAATTCCCATCAGGGATTTTTTTTACATTTGCTGTTCCTTAATTCTACTCACAGATTCTACACCTTCCAACCCTATGCCACCTCTTTCTAATGATTTTATTTAATATTTTACCAACAGAGCCACACAACCCCACTAACAGCTTGTTCTTGGCTTGTTCTTTCAAGAAACATATAAGTATCTGGGAAACAAGAGGACCTGCAGATGCTAGAGACCGAGAGAACTACACACAAAGTGCTGGAGGAGCTCAGCCTGTCAGGCAACATCTATGGATGGGAATCAACATTTCGGGCTAAAACCCTTCATCGGGACTCTTGATACCCGTGTATCTGGAATAGCAACAAGCAAAGAAAATAGAAAGTAGTGCGAAATGGGGAAAACCTTTGACAAAATATAGTTCAAGGCTTAAAGAAAACCTGCCAAACAGAGCTCAATAGTTAACAAATACAACAACAGCAATAAACAATTTCATCAATACCGACATTGACTTTATTTTAATGAAAATATCTTGATTAAATTTCAATCAAAAAATTTACAAAGATAAATAAGAACCGAAATGATAACTTTAGAAAAGACTATTTACACTCAAACTCACTTAGATTAATACTACCTTGGACAGAAGGAGGAAGAGAAATAACGCACATGAAAAAAAAATCACACAACAGTCAGTTAAAACTTGAAAGTATATTTTTTCATCAAATATGAACAGGATTCAGCATTCCCTGTGTGTATATGCAATTGTGGTAAGAAATACAGCCCAGAAACTTAAATGAGACGCTAACTGAGAAAAAAATAATCGTAACTGTGGAAAACATTAACCAGTGGAATGAGTATGACCCTCCATGGGAGACATCCCAATGATCTGAGCAGACGAGATGGTGACAAGGAAGCATCGAGCAACTGACTGAGAGTTGGAGACCTCTTCCCAGAAACAGAGGGGTTCCTTGCAGAAATGCAGGACAAGGTGGTTGACAAAAGGAAAAACAAAATTGAAAATACATGAAATACAAACAACGCAGTAAGTGCAGAAAATGCGAAGAGAAACCAGACACGATCCAACACATTCCAGGATCCTGCAGCAGTTTAACTCAATCTGATTACTTACAAAGGTACAATCAAGTGGCAAATATCATTCACCAAAATCTTACTTCAAAATATAAACTCATGAATAACCACCATAACTTCATTGAAGCACCATAAATTCAAGCCTGATTCAGTTTCAGAGTCAAAATCTTACAAATTATATAATAATCAATGCATTACTACTAATAGGACAATTGATAACCATCCAGATATAATATTACAGGATAAACAAGCAGGAACAACTCTCTCAATAGATAAAGCCATTCCCCACACATACATGATCCTTGACCAGTGGAGCACCTCACCACAGCTATTGTTTGTATCATCAGTCAGACAACTGAATTATTTTCTCTGTCAATCAGCTTCAAAATATTGCTACTCTGTCATTCGTTGCCACACCCCGCTGCTGGTTCCCTTCTCCTCATCATACGTTCTTACCCCGACCATCGTCCAGAGCCCCAAACTCTGCCCTGTGTGGACCCGCCTCTGGTTTCTGACCCTGCTCCATTGAACATCGAGCTAATGGTTTCCCATTCTGCTTTCAGTCTTTAGAGGACAGTGGTGTTTTCTAACAACCCTTTAGAAGCAGGGAAAATGACCCATAATGTGGAAATGAGTTGCGATTAAGGAGGTTAACTACCAATGTCATTCTTCCTCAGCCCAGAGATTAGAGGGGCAAAGAACATCTCAAACAGAACTGCAGTCAGCTCAACTTCTTCAGTCTGCAGGAAATTCAAGGGAAACCTCTTCACCCACAGAGTGGTGGCCTTTGGAACCCATCACCACAGGGAAAACGAGAGATGAACAATAGGGGAGGATTTAAAAGGACTGTCGTGGAACAGAATCACTGGCAGGGTCCAGCCAGCCTGAGTTGACGCTCTACTGTACACTAGGTGTGTTATAAATTCACTAAGTACCAGAGACAGAGTTTAAAATAGAACTGATTTATTTGTCTCAGATCCAGAATATTAAACCCCAGTCCCATTAAAGGTGAAGATGCAGCAGAAGAAACTCCTCCAATGCCCAGTGACCAGGGTGTAGAACTGGGTGTGGTGAGCAGCAGCAATAATTGCAGAGTTCAGCACTGACAGTCACTCTCAAAATTGCATTCAGCAACAGTGATGGACAAATATCCAGCATGCAGCTCATTGAAACTTTCTCCTCAGGTGAACCCGGTAATGTGTCACAAGGTTAGAATACTGAGAAATCCTTCCCCACATTTACAGCAGGTGAACAGCCTCTCCCCAGGGTGAACTCAATGATGCACATTTGGTGGAAATGGCTGAGAGAAACTCTTCCCAAAGTCTGAGCAGGTGAATGGCCTCTACCCAGTGTGAACTTGCTGGTGTCTCAGTAGATGAGATGACTGAGCGAATCCCTTCCCACACACTGAGCAGGTGAACGGCCTCTCCCCTGTGTGAACTTGCTGGTGCCTCAGCAGATGAGATGACTGATTGAATCCCTTCCCACACACTGAGCAGGTGAACGACCTCTCCCCGGTGTGAACTGACTGGTGTCTCCGTAGGTGAAATAATAAAGTAAATCCTTTCCCACAGTCTGGGCAGGTGAATGGCTTCTCCCCAGTGTGAAATTGGTGGTGTCTATGAAGGTCGGCTGATCGAGCGAATCCCTTCCCACATACTGAGCAGCTGAACGGTCTCTCTCCAGTGTGAACTCGCTGGTGTGCTATTAGGGTGGATGATCGAGTGAATCCCTTCCCACAGTCTGAGCAGGTGAATGGCCACTCCCCAGTGTGAACTCGCTGATGTGCCAGTAGTTGGGATGACTGAGTGAATCCCTTCCCACATTCTGAGCAGGTGAATGGCTTCTCCCCAGTGTGAACTGACTGATGTCTCCGTAGGTGAGATAATAAAGTGAATCCTTTCCCACAGTCTGGGCAGGTGAACGGTTTCTCCCCAGTGTGAAATTGGTGGTGTCTATGAAGGTCAGCTGATCGAGTGAATCCATTCCCACAGACTGAGCAGGTAAACGGTCTCTCCCCAGTGTGAAATTGCTGGTGTATCAGTAGGCTGGATGATTGAGTGAATCCCTTTCCACAGTCTGAGCAGGTGAATGGCCTCTCTCCAGTGTGAACTCGCTGATGTATCTTCAGTTTAGATGATTTAATGAATCCCTTCCCACAGTCTGAGCAGGTGAATGGCCGCTCCCCGTTGTGAACTCGCTGATGTGCCAGTAGTTGGGATGACCGAGTGAATCCCTTCCCACAGTCCGAGCAAGTGAGCGGTCTCTCCCCAGTATGAACTGACTGGTGTCTCCGTAGTTGAGATAATAAAGTGAATCCTTTCCCACAGTCTGGGCAGGTGAACGGTTTCTCCCCAGTGTGAACTTGGTGGTGTCTATCAAGGTCAGCTGATCGAGTGAATCCCTTCCCACAGACTGAGCAGATGAACGGTCTCTCCCCAGTGTGAAATTGCTGGTGTATCAGTAGACTGGATGATTGAGTGAATCCCTTCCCACAGTCTGAGCAGGTGAATGGCCTCTCTCCAGTGTGAACTCGCTGATGTATCTTCAGTTTAGATGATTTAATGAATCCCTTCCCACAGACTGAGCAGGGGAACGGCCGCTCCCCGGTGTGAACTCGCTGGTGAGCCATTACATCAGATGACATAGTGAATCCCTCTGCACAAATTCAGCAGACGACCAGCCTCTGCCCAGGGTGAACTGACTGGTGTGTCCATAGGTCGGAAGACCAACTGAATCCCTTCTTACACACAGAACATGTGAATGGCCTTGTCCAGTGTGAAATTGCTGATGTACCTTCAGCTGAGATGACTCAGTGAATCTATCCCTGTAGTCTGAGCAGGTGAATGGCCTCTCCCCTGTGTAAAATGATGGGCATGGCAGTCGGTCAGCCCCTCCCCACAGTCTGAGCAGGAAGGATGATCGAGTGAATCCCTTGCTCCACTTCATAAATATCTGGACAGAGTCAACAAAGCTGATGCGTTGTGGTCGAGATTCCTATAGATAAATTCCTTGTCATTTCTAACCTGTAAAGAGAGTTACAAAATCCATCAATGGGTGTAGGACAACATTTAAGATGAGATCACTTGAGTTGTCAAGGTTTGATCTGGCATCACACTGTTACAGTGAGGTTCAACCCAAGTTGGAGAGAGAAATCATCTTCTAACTGGGCACAGTGCTGGTATCTGGAATGACCAACATATTCTCTGATGCTCTTCCTGTCTCTCTAAGAATGGGGTATTTCTGCCATCTCCAACCTGTGACCTGGCTCAGTTTGACTTTCTCCATTGGTATTATTCCCGGTTCCCACTGAGCTGCATGGGTTCTTGGCCCCACAGTAACTGAAACACTCTCACACAAATAGCCAGCAGTGCATTCCACACACCCACCACTCTCTGTGTAAAAAACTTACCCCTGACATCCCCTCGGTATCTGTTTCCAAGCACCTTTAAACTATGCCCCCTCATGTTAGCCATTTCAGCCCTGGGAAAGAAACCTCTGGCTATCCACATGATCAATGCCCCTCATCATCTTATACATCTAAGAAAGTCTCTAAACATAAACAAGGGAAGTACACATTGCTCTGAGGATTTGTTGGAAGTATACAAAATTATGAGGGTACAGATAGGGTAAATGCAAGCAGCTTTTTCCACTGAGGTTGGGTGGGATGACAACCAGAGGTCATGGGTAAGTGGGGAAGGTGAAAATTAAACAGAAACATTTGGAAAAACTCTTTACTGAAATGGTCGTGACAGTGTGGAATGAGTTGTCAGCACAATTGGTGAATATGAGCTCGGTTTCACCATTTAAAAGAAGTTCGGATGGGAGTCTGGATGGTAGGGGGTATGGAGGGCGATGGTCCCAGTGCAGGTAGTTGCATTAGACAGCTTGAATGTTTTTTCGGCATTGACCAGGTGGGCCAAATAGCCTGTTTCTGTACTGAACCTCTCCTTGTTTGTATGACAGAGAAGCTGGCCAAACTTGTTCGGAGAGGAAAACTGGTAGGAGTGACACCGGAACAGCAATGGCTGGAGTTTCCGGGAGCAATTCGGGAGCTGAGTGATCGATACATCCCAAAGAAGTGGAAGCATTGGAAACGCAGGAGGACACAACCGACACTTAAATGAAAAGCCAAAGCCAACATAAAAGTCAAAGAGAGGGCAAACAAAAGAGCAAAAACTTTTGGGAAGCTTTCAGAAACCAACAGAAGACGATTAAAAAAAAAATCAAATGAGCTCAGGGCGTGGAATGATGATTAATGAGTCAGTCATTAATGAGTCTTGGTAGCACCCAAAAGTCTGAGGCATTTAGAGGAACAAAATATCTGGGGCCTCAATATCTCCTGAAAGCCAAGATACCCTGTACCAGTTATCCTTCAACTTTTATTCTGGCAGGTACATACAAACTAGACACCCTCAAAACTTCACTTCTGAAGGCCTCCCACTTACAAAGTGCACCTTTACCAGAAAACAGCCTGTCCCAAACCACACTGGTCAGATCCTTTCTGACACCTTCAGAATTGACCTTCCTCCAATTTAGAATCTCAACCCATGATCCAGATCTCTCTTTTTCCATCTATATTTTGAATTTCATGGCATCATGATCACTAATTTCTGTCACCAACCCTAATCATTTCCTAACAGCTTATTTCACACTTCTATGTCAGGAATTCTATGTACTAATTAAGGGCACATTTGACAAACTCTACCCCATCTAGTCCTTTTTACAGTATGGGAGTCCCAGTCAATACATGGAAAGTTAAAATCACTTACTGAATCAACCTTTGTTTCTTGGCATGGTCTGCAATCTCTCTACAAATTTGTTCCTCTAAATCCCTCAGACTGTTGGGTGCAACCAAGTCCCAATAATGGCTACAATATCATAATTCCCTGTCCTGAGCTCATCTGGCTTTCCTGCGATGCTTCTTGCATTGTGATATACACAGCTCAGCACATTCATCGCACCATGCTCAACCATTTGATTGCTGACTCTATCTGAGGTCTGAACAATATCTGACTGGTGTCAAGAAAACAAACTCTCCCTCATTGTCACAAAAACAAAGGAGCTGATTGTGGACGACAGGAGGAATGGAGACAGGCTAACCCCTATTGACATCAATGGATCTGGGGTTGAGAGGGTGAACAGCTTTAAGTTCCTCGGCATAAACATTACCGAGGATCTCACATGCTCTGTACATACCGGCTGTGTTGTGAAAAAAGCACAACAGCACCTCTTTCACCTCAGATGGTTGAAGAAGTTTGGGATGGGGCCACAAATCCTAAGAATTTTTCACAGAAACACAATTGAGAGTATCACTGCCTGGTGTGGGAACTGTACTTCCCTTAATCGCAGGAACCTGCAGAGAGTGGGCGGACAGCCCAGCGCATCTGTATGATGTGAACTTCCCACTATTCAGGACATTTACAGAGACAGGTGTGTAAAAAGGGCCCAAAGGATATTGGGGACCAATTCACCACAACCACAAACTGTTCCTGCTGCTACCATCCAGGAAACGGTACCACAGCAAAAGGACCAACAGGCTCCGGGAGAACATCTTCCACCAGGCCATCAGACTGATGAATTGATTTCTATGTTATATTGACTGTCCTTTGTACAAACTATTTAGTATAAATTACTGTAAATTCCACATTGCACATTTAGACAAGACAATGTATAGATTTCTACTCCTTATGTATAGGAAGGATGTATGTAATAAAGGCAATTCAATTCACCCTCTCCACCATCTGTTCTGTCATTCTGGCTACTATTTCACCTACAACATATTTTAACCACATCACCCCCTCTCCCCACACTAGCACTAGCGAGCCTTACCACTAGGATATTAGTCCCCTCTTGTTCTGTTCCCCTAACTAACGAATCCCCTATTACCCCTTTGACTTTCCTCTGCCAGGTAATCCCCCTCAACAGTTTCTAAAGTGGCCCACCTGTTGTTGTGTGGGATGGACACAAGATTACTCTGCGATGGCTATTTAACCTCACTCCCCTTCCTGACTCCCACCCAGTTTCCTGTGTCCTGCACCTTGGGTGTAACTCACCTCTCTTCATGTCATATCTATCACCCCCTACAAATCCCAGCTGATCCAAAATTCATCCATTTCAAGTTCCAACTCCTTAAAGTGCAGGGTTACAAGCTGCAGCTGGATACACATCTTGTAGGTGAGGGCATCAGGGACACTGGAGGTCTCCCTACCTTCCCACCAATGTCCCCTCTAATTTGTAATGACCAGTGCACACATAAATCCTGTATTGTGCATTCTTTTACCCAGTGACAACATGTGCACAGTGAATTTTATATAGAGAGGTATTCATTTCAACAGCTAGCAAAGCACTGTCAATAAGAACTTTGATCTCCTCTGGGTTCGATCGAGTTCATCTGCACTCTCACACAACCGATATAGCAGGCCTGTAATGGGTAATGAAGGATTTTCCCACCACAGCTTTTGCATATTGTCCGTATGTGCTGTGTTTGCTGAATTATGCTTTAAAAAGTCAGATCCCAAATATCACTCCACTTCGTCACACCTGTAAATTCTCCAGCAACTTTGCATCGCCACAATAGACAGAGGTAACACCAATTTCCATATTGAACATAAATATTTCCCCTGAACCCTCCTGAGGAATTAAGCATATATGGAAAAAAAATATTTTGAAACTATGTAACCTCTATCTAAAAGAATAATTGGGACTGAACAGGAATTTTTGAACTGAAGTAAACTCTGCCTTCAGCGGTTAGCTAAGACAGGCTTATTAATAGTTCTCTGCGGCTTGCAGAGAGACACACACAGACAGCTGATAACATTATACATTGTACCCTCGCTTCAGAAAAGGAAGAGTTGATAAATTGTACATCGTACCGTTTGTCTGGGGGAAGGGAGGACTTACTGATACAGACAGGACTGAACATCTTACTGTAATTAAGTCACAGCCTTGCAAAGAGAATAACTGATAAGGACTGGACAGTACATCCATCTGTAAATAAAACTTTGATTTAGCGAACTCTCTTATCTAAGTAATTAAATTTTGCACCAACAGACTTGTTGGGTGTGCCAATTCAAATAACATCTTGCAAGAGTAATGTATGGGGCTTACTGTGTGTAAATATACAGCTGTAACCTGACTAAGTCAGCCCAGTTGTCAGATGGTGGCAGTGCTTACGTGCCTTCCCTTTGACAACTGGGTCTCAATCTCCCGCAGGAAAATGCACAATAAACTGTGGTGACGATAAGAAGCTGGTCTCCCGTGTTTTATTCAGATTCAAAGTTAACATTTGGCATCACAAAAAGGATCCCAATATAGGGAGTACCAAG
This sequence comes from Mobula hypostoma, assembly GCF_963921235.1. Lineage (NCBI taxonomy): Eukaryota > Metazoa > Chordata > Chondrichthyes > Myliobatiformes > Myliobatidae > Mobula > Mobula hypostoma. The sequence goes on from NW_026948219.1 coordinate 1,597,944, forward strand.
CAGACGGACTGAGTAAGCGGCTGGACCACTCTGGGGACTGCGGAGACCGACCAGGCGCCCAATAGGTATTTTACCTTTTGTCTCTCTCTGTTCATTCCTCTGGAGGAACAGTCCCTCGCCCGAGGCTGATCGCATACGTTGACGGGATCGGGAAAGAATCTGTCAGGAAGCTCGTATAAGGAAGGCAAAATTTTACTAAGTGGCCAGGAGGTGTTACCGGGTAAATTTTACTTAGTGGACAGGAGGCAGACATGCCGGGTAAATTTATCAATTGAGCAGGAGGCTTTGTGCCAGGTAAATTACTTAGAGAATATGCAGTCGATTGATACGCTTGGGACAGGACCAGCCCTGCACAACATGTGTGAGAGGTTTCCAGACAAGGAAAAAGATTTGCGAATGTTGACTGCAGTGCTCAGTAAGAAGTTGGGGGACAAAATGTGGCCACTGGGATTGTCTGCAGTACACATTTACCTCATGAGAACAAGCAGTAAATTAGATATGGCACAACAACTGTGGAAAGAAGTAGAAATTGTTGAAAAGGCAATGGAAGGAAAAGGCAGATGTAAAGTGGAACAGTATACTATTAGCAAGTTGGTGGAATAATGCATGTGACAAAGGAATAGAGTTATGTACTGCAGAAGGAACACCAAAGGTTGGGAGACACTAAAAGAGGAGCGTGAATGGGAGGATGGGAGCTGAAAACAAGAGCAGGAAAACAGCGTAAGCAAACCAAGGCCTAGATAGGAGAGAAGGGCAGGAACGTCAGTCTGAAGTTCAGGGGACGCCTCTGAGGAGGAGCGCAAACTGTGGTCCCGGATGGCATGCCAGAAAGACCCCAACCTAGGTTTTTGGATCACCCCAGCGGGACAGGTTTGTGTTCCTACACAGTTTTTATCAATATTGGTCAATTATATACATAATTGTAGACACCTGGGAAAGGAAGGAATAGCTGGTAACCTGTACCCTGCACACCGGGTACGACTCCCGTACCAGGTGGACCTTCTTCGTGTCTACAAGTTGATTTTATTGAATTGCCTAGAGCACATTGCAATAGATACTGCTTAGTTATTATAGATGTGTTTAGTAGCTGGACTGAAGCTATTCCAACTACCAATAATACTGCTATGACTGTTGTGAAGGTATTATTACGGGAAATAATTCACAGGTACGGCCTGCCAAAGATGCTAAGCTCTGACAATGGCCCACACTTTGTAGTGAAAGTAAATGAAGGGGTATGTAACGAACTAGCTATGAAGCGACAATTCCACTGTGTGCACAACCCACGGGCCACTGGCATAGTGGAAAGAGCCAATGGCACTTTGAAGAGTAAATTGGCCAAACTAACGGTGGAGACTGGACTCACTTGGTTGAAGGTCCTACCGTTAGCCCTATTCCACATGAGGGCATACTCCAGCATCCGGGGGCCCCCATGTTTACACCTTTCTGTCTCTCTGTCACACCTATGCCAAACAGGTAGAACTAGAGGCCCGCTGGGTTTGTGTCACAATTCCGCAGCATGGTAAAACTATGGTTCCAATGTCAGTAATCCCGCTGAACCAGAGTGAGGAACACTCAGCCTGGCTTTTCTCAAATAACACGCGGGAAGTGAGGTGAGGAACTGTGGTCCAGTCAGAGATGACCATGGCTGTCAGTGTTCTGAGGGCTGGTATCTCAGGCCCCCACTAAATGGAAATTCCTATACTGGGAAACATGTATCCTGGGCATACTTGCAGGTGCCCAGCAGCGGAGAGGAATAACTGAGACTGAGCGATTTTGGATATTCACTTTTCTCTCCTATGGAGTAGCCAGGAATTCACGAGAGATAATCAGTTTGGCTACAGTGCTTGAGGAGCTGGCCACAATACTGCAGGGGCCCTGACAGAAACACAGGCCCAAGTAATAGAAATATCCACTGAAATGATTGCAATCCAGCAAACAGTCCTACAGAATTGAATGGCTTCAGATTTTATCCCACCTGAGAAAGGGGGAACCTGTGCTATTATTGACACAGAATGCTACACCTATATCCCTAATGAGTCTACTAACATTACATCCCTCTCCGACCACACTGCCAAGGAGATTGCCAGCATTAAGAAAGTAGGGCAGGATTTACATGGGGGTCACCAAAGGGTCGAAATGGTGGTCTTCGATGGCCTGATCGATAATATGTGGGGCATGATATTGCATTATGGCCTAATAGTTGTACATATCATTGTTATAATTACTGTTGTATGCTGTTTTTACCAACTGATAAGTCAATGCTGTACTCAGTTGCTTTCTCTGTATAAAATTGCTGCTTTGTTGATCATGTAATGATCAAAAGGAGGGAATGATAAAGTATGTAAAAGGAATAACACGTGGTTAAACAATATCAGTCTGTTTTTCTGAAAGAAACTGCTGATGATCAACAGATGTGCTAAGCCATGCTGAGCCACATTTCTTCTTGAGGGTAGCTAGCTAGGGTTTCAGGATGCTTATCTCCTTGTGCACTCATGCGTAGAGATAGGACAGCTTCAGTCTGTTCTGTGTGTGTAAGCCATTATGACTATTTTGTAATTTGTCTTTAGGGGCTGTCATGTAGTAAATAACTTTGGCTCCAGCCTGTCTTGTTTGGGGGGGTATCTGTACGAATATATCTGTGGTGCAAGGGGAATTGTTAGTCAGTTAGTGGATTGGGCGGGAACAGTCATATACTGAGTATGGCCCGGGTGCTTGGAATAAAGAGTTTCTACTTAAACGGTCTGTGAGTGACTTTATCCGGATTCAACTTCCACAGATTGGGAGTGGTTTTAAAGGGCTGGGCTGCTGGAAGCACATCACCAGACCTGGAGTGATTGCAACTGGGTCTGACAGAGGCACAACTGGTTCTTCTGGGCACATTCAGTCTCACTCCAACTATTTCCTACCTTCCTTTGTACAGGTATGTAATGTCTAAAGGACCGGAGTTTTAGTAAATGAGACTCACCAAACTTTCTCGTGACTGAATCACTGGACTCTCCGAGTCAGATGGGTTCTCTCCAGTTGATGCTCTCAGTCCTCGGGCTGGTTCACTTGTTGCTGCTCCCTCATCTTCAATCGTGGTTTGATTCCAGTTATGGGTTTTTCTTCCAATAAATCTCTCACCGCAGGTCTAACTTTAACATGAAAGATAATGAAGCACGTTAACAATAAAAAGGAGAACCAAACATTTCTGCTTAATGTTACTGAGAACAAAACTCACTGAAATTTAAACATTGAAGGAAAACATAATGATCTCAGTGATGTTTAGTTGTCTCACACGTCACAGAACAATGTGGGATAAGAAGGAGCCATCATCCAGTCATGGTAAGACATAAATCACAGGAACAGAATTAGGTGATTCGATCCATCTGGACTGCCTCCCCACTCAACCATGGCAGATTTTTATTCCAACACCATATTCCTGCCTTCCTCCTGTAACCCCGAAGTTACTTAGCAATCATGAATATATTAATCTCTGTCAAAAATATACCCAAATGGCAGCCTCAAACAAAATCTGTGGCAACAAATTCCACAGATCGGACATCTTTTGGCCAAAAAATTTTTTTCATGTCCGTTTTAAAGGGAAGCATCTTTATTCTGAGACTGTGCTGTCAGATCACAGACTCTCCATCTAATGGAAACATCCTCTCCATGTTCACTGTATCCAGGCTTTCCAGCATTCGGGAGGTTTACTTAACCATACATCACCCCACAACCACCACCGTCCCTCTGAACTCCATCAAGCACAGGTCCAGAACCATGAAATGCTGCTCATACATAAAGCCGATCATTCCTGAGATTATTCTTGTCAACCTTGTTTGCAACAACTGTACAAACACATTTCCAGGAATAATAGACAAATTGGTACCAGGATAATTTACAGGGAAAAGTTGTGCTTTCTTTACTATTCTACTGTTACAAACCTTGTGGGTATCTTGTGACTGTCTTATGACCATGATGTAATGGAGTATATTGTGAGCATGACGTAATTGCGTTGTGATGGTGGTCAAGTAATTTTCCCGCCAGTGTGAGGTCATGTGATGACCTGTTCCAACAGGTATTCATGGGGAAACCCCTGTTGTTACGGAGTTAGTTCGTCAGTTACTCGGTCAGTTAGTTTTGCTGTGTAGTCGTCTCATGATGCAGTTTCGTTTCAAAGCGAAGTTTTACTTTCTATTTTAAGGTAAAACCGTTGTGCTGACAGTTTCGCCAATCGCTGCCAGGTTTTGTTTGTTTACCTTTGCAGTCTAGTGTCGGAGAGTGAAGACCTTTACCAAACTACAGGAACCTGAAGGATTGAGTAAAGTTGGTGTCGTTTGGCGGTTTCATAAAAGATCGACGTTATTGAATCTTCCTTCAGAATTAGTGACCTGCTTCTGAGATGACTGCTGCAAGCTCGGGAAAGGTTTGTGCAGTGTTCACCATCCAGAAAAAGGTCAGTTCCTTTAAGCCGTTTTATTTCCTTTGTCATGAATCCTTTGGACAGAATCAGCAGAAACGTCACGTCTTTGAAGAAATCCATTTCCAGAGAAGTCTCTCCTTATTGACTGCGTAAATCACTTGGACTTTCAAATCTACCACTTTAAGACTGTGTTTGAATTTACCACTTTAAGATATGTTCCAGAGTTTGGCTGTTCGTTAAATTGCCATATAGCAGTTAACTTCCAGTTAAGTTAGTCGTTTGTTTACTTTTCACCATTGTTGAGCAGAGTTTAATAAATGTTTAAGTTTGTTTATAAAACCTGACTCAATTCTATATTCATAGTTGCCGACCACATAACACTACGATCACAAAATAAGCTATTTCCATTTCCAAGCTAAACCAGGTTTATTTCAGGAAATATAAACCAGTCCAGGGTGAATGTAATAAAAAGAAACTGGAATTACCAGAAACACTCAGCAGGTAAGGAACGGGTGTGGGGACAGGAGCACACTTTACAATTCAGGTTAATAACGTTTCATCAGAATGACTTCAAACGTTTTTAGTTTTTAGTGCCAATCTCCAGCAACTTGAGATTCTGTCTGATTTCCACTGAGGGACAGACAGGAGGGATTTCCAAACACAGTTTGAACACCAAACTCATGGGTCTATTTCTACTGCTGTAAACACGGAATAGCCCATTTACTCATAGCCTCTCCTCAGATTAGCAGTCATTGCTTCCAAAGGAACTCCAGAAATAAACATCTGATCCCAGACCAGAAATACTCGCTCAACACATCATAAACCCAAGCAACTCGATCCCCGGGTCCATTTTACTTGGAGCAAAAACTGTGATATCCCAGGACCCAACCTCACAGAGTCACACAGCTGAACCTGCCACTCACTGACCCTGAAAATCTCACACATCATCACCCGCCCCCATCTCACACTGAATAGTGCAATCTGGGATTTCCACACAACCAATGTCCAGCTGCTCGAAATTTCTGCTTCATTGCAGAAGGACGACCATCCAGCCCCATCTGTAGAAGCACTAACCAAAGTCAAAACCAAAATACCGACAGTTCCATATGCCTGGAATGTAGATCACAGGACTCTCCCAGTACTCTTTGCTGACAGTAAAATGCTGCAGTGTGTCAGCCAGTCACAGTTCAAAAACCAGCATCTCCACACCAATGCACAACACAACTGGTACCTGATGACCCTCTGGCATTCCAGCTAACAAAAACTGATTCTGGAAATAACTCAGCGAGGCCAAAGGTGCAAAAGAACACTTCACAATAACAACAAGGGTTAGAAGATTGCTGGTATATAACATTGAGGAGGTGGGACACAGGGTGGACCGAGGTTGACCCAGATGGTTGATGTATATCGCTGAAGCAGGGCAGTGGGGTGGGGTTAGGAGACTGGACAGAGGTTGACCCAGATGGTTGATGTGTATCACTGAAGCAGGGCAGTGGGGTGGAGTTAGGAGACTGGACAGAGGTTGAACAAGATGGTTGATGTATATCGCTGAAGCAGGGCAGTGGGGTGGGGTGAGGAGACTGGACAGAGGTTGACCCAGATGGTTGATGTATATCGCTGAAGCGGGGCATGGGGCGGGGTGGGGTGAGGAGACTGGACAGAGGTTGACCCAGATGGTTGATGTATATCGCTGAAGCAGGACAGTGGGGTGGGGTGAGGAGACTGGACAGAGGTTGACCCAGATGGTTGATGTATATCGCTGAAGCAGGGCAGTGGGGTGGGGTGAGGAGACTGGACAGAGGTTGAACAAGATGGGCAGGGATGAGCACATGGAATCAGGTGGGAGAAGGGATCAAAGACAATCACTGATGGTCCTCCAGCAATACACAGATACTGAATTAATAGTACATACTACTGTATAACAGATCCTAAAATGACAAAGTTAGAGCAAACAACAAGAACGTTGCCATATATACTTTGATACTCACCAAATTTTTTATCAATACACCATAGAAAATTTCCCATCCGGATACTTCACGCTTTGCATGGTAACTGCTCTGCCCGTCACTATGATGAGCTCCAGAGACCTTTGGGTACAGATCAGCACATCACAGAAACCATTCTGCCCCCGAGACTTCCCAGTCCCTCGGTAAAGCAGGCAGTGAAATCAAAGATCCCCACAACCTGGGACGTTCTCCTTTCTCATCCACCCCGTTCGGGGAGAAGTCAACAGCCTAAAGCTCAGGGACAAATGCGAGGAGCCTCAGGAGGCGAGGTGAGTTGGGGGAAGTTAACGGGACTCAGCCTCCACCACTGACTCAGGCAGTGCATTCCACGCACCAACCACTCTCTGAGTATAAAACCTTCCTCTAATATCCCCCTTGAACTTCCCACCCCTTACCTTAAAGCCATGTCCTCTTGTATTGAGCAGTGGTGCCCTGGGGAAGAGGCGCTGGCTATCCACTCTATCTATTCCTCTTATTATCTTGTACACCTCTATCACATCTCCTCTCATCCTCCTTCTCTCCAAAGAGTAAAGCCCTAGCTCCCTTAATCTCTGATCATAATCCATACTCTCTAAACCAGGCAGCATCCTGGTAAATCTCCTCTGTACCCTTTCCAATGCTTCCACATCCTTCCTATAGTGAGGCGACCAGAACTGGACACAGTACTCCAAGTGTGGCCTAACCAGAGTTTTATAGAGCTGCATCAGTACATCGCGACTCTTAAACTCTATCCCTCGACTTATGAAAGCTAACATCCCATAAGCTTTCTTAACTACCCTATCTACCTGTGAGACAACTTTCAGGGATCTGTGGACATGTGCCCCCAGATCTCTCTGCTCCTCCACAATACCAAGTATCCTGCCATTTACTTTGTACCCTGCCTTGGAGTTTGTCCTTCCAAAGTGTACCACCTCACACTTCTCCGGGTTGAACTCCATCTGCCACTTCTCAGCCCACTTCTGCATCGTATCAATGTCTCTCTGCAATCTTTGACAATCCTCTACACTATCCACAACACCACCAACCTTTGTGTCGTCTGCAAACTTGCCAACCCACACTTCTACCCCCACATCCAGGTTATTAATAAAAATCATGAGAAGTCCCTGAACAGATCCATGTGGGACACCACTAGCCACAATCCTCCAATCTGAATGTACTCCCTCCACCACCACCCTCTGCCTTCCGCAGGCAAGCCAATTCTGAATCCACCTGGCCAAACTTCCCTGCATCCAATGCCTTCTAACTTTCTGAATAACCCTACCGTGTGGAACCTTGTCAAATGCCTTACTAAAATCCATGTAGATCACATCCACTGCACTACCCTCATCTATATGCCTTGTCACCTCCTCAAAGAACTCTATCAGGCTTGTTAGACATGATCTGCACTTCACAAAGCCATGCTGACTGTCCCTGATCAGACCATGATTCTCTAAATGCCCATAGATCCTATCTCTTAGAATCTTTTCCAACAGCTTTCCCACCACAGACATAAGGCTCACTGGTCTATAATCACCCGGACTATCCCTACTACCTTTTTTGAACAATGGGACAACATCCGCCTCCCTCCAATCCTCCGGTACCATGCCCGTGGACAACGAGGACATAAAGATCTTAACCAAAGGCTCAGCAATCTCTTCCCTCGCCTCCTGGAGCAGCCTGGGGAATATTCTGTCAGGCCCCAGGGACTTACCCATCCTAATGTATTTTAACAACTCCAACACTTCCTCTCCCTTAATATCAACATGCTCCAGAACATCAACCTCACTCATATTGTCCTGACCATCATCAAGTTCCCTCTCATTGGTGAATACCGAAGAGAAGTATTCATTGAGGACCTCCCTCACATCCACAGCCTCCAGGTACATCTTCCCACCTTTATCTCTAATTGGTCCTACCTTCACTCCTGACATCCTTTTGTTCTTCACATAATTGAAGACTGCCTTGGGGTTTTCCTTTACCCTACTCGCCAAGGCCTTCTCATGCCCCCTTCTTGCTCTTCTCAGCCCCTTAAGATCCTTTCTTGCTTTCCAATATTCCTCAATAGACCCATCTGATCCTTGCTTCCCAAACCTCATGTATGCTGCCTTCTTTCACCTGACTAGATTTTCCACCTCACTTGTCACCCATGGTTCCTTCACCCTACCATTCTTTATCTTCCTCACTGGGACAGATTTATTCCTAACATCCTGCAAGAGATCTCTAAACATCGACCACATGTCCATAGTACATTTCCCTGCAAAAACATCATCCCAATTCACACCCGCAGGTGTGAGCTTTATAGTCCTTCCACAATTAAAAATTTTCCTGTCCTCTTTGATTCTATCCTTTTCCATGATAATGCGAAATGCAAGGGAGCGGTGGTCACTGTCCCCCAGATGCTCACCCACTGAGAGATCTGTGACCTGACCCGGTTCATTACCTAATACTAGATCTAGTATGGCATTCACACTGGTTGGCCTGTCCACATACCGTGACAGGAATCCGTCCTGGACACACTTAACAAACTCTGCCCCATCTAAACCCTTGGAACTAATCAGGTGCCAATCAATATTAGGGAAGTTAAAGGCACCCATGATAACAACCCTGTTATTTTTGCACCTTTCCAGAATCTGCCTCTCAATCTGCTCCTCTCTATCTCTGCTGCTACCAGGGGGCCCGGAGAGTCACCACCCATGGGGGATCTGTGAGCACACACCACGTGATCTTGCGTCACAAAGCGGAGGGCGGGGCTAAATAGCCTCACGTGACCTGTTGGCGGGACTTCCATTTCAATTCTGCGGAAAGAGACAGCCTGGGCTCCTGGTTTGGGTCGTTCAATGCAGATTAAGTGGAGTCGACACGTTTCTGACGAGCCCAGAGAACTGGGTACTAAATGAGTAATTGGCGCGCCGTTCGGGGCTGACGGCCAACATCAGATCTCCCCGCTCGGGATCGGTCTCAGTACTCACCGATGGGAAAGTGATATCTTCAGCCCGTAAATAGTGATGCCGACCCCCGGCTCCCCGATCAAGGAGGCGATCGTCCCTTCCCGATCCCGCAGACGATCCGCTTCAGTACTGAGCGGCAAGGCAAACACCGACAATCTGGCGGCAGTGAGCATGCGCGAAGAGACTTTGCGTCATCCGGAGGGCGGGGCCTCGGGAGCAGACACGCCGCTGCTGCCCGTCTGCGGTTAAATGGGCGGGGCGAACGGGATCACGTGACCGGTGGGTCCCACAACCCAGGGAGAGACTCCAGCGACCCGCCCGTCACTCTGTGTTATGTACAGCAGCGATAGACCACAAACTCAGTCTGTATTAGTATAAACTACTATCTGTATTAGTATAGAGACAATTAAACAAACTACTCTTCTAAACAGAAGTTAACAGTGTTATGCGTTTGTGGCTGCCACACTGTCAAGTTTAGGAACAGTTCTGAAAGTTTCAAGATGGCAAGTTTCAGTTTTCCATGGAATGGGGAAATTTGTAAATCCACATTGAAATGCAACGAGAACGTAATCATAAAGAATTTCACAGGTTCCACGCTGGGAAAACGAAGTCAGTCACAGAGGATTTTCTGTCGTCGAGCTGTGTTCCAAAATCCACGAAGAGATTATCCAAGGTGACAGTTACAGGAATATTCTTTAGAGCAAGTGGTCGCTGCACAACACCCGAATCCACGCAAGTGTTAACGAAAGTGGTGGCCACAGAAATACTCTAACAGTCCACTTATGGATCAGAACAGTGACAGTCACACATTCAACATGCACTGCGTGCTGCTCCTTCACCCAGTCCTTTTGGGCATGGGAAAAGTATCAAACTTTTACCCATTACTTTAGCAAACTACAGCTTGCAGTCCGCCGGTCCTCCATCTGTCTCTGTCTGTCTGTCTGTCTGTCTGTCTGTCTGTCTGTCTGTCTCTCTCTCTCTCTCTCTCTCTGTCTCTCTCTCTCTGTCTCTCTCTCTCTCTCTCTCTCTCTCTCTCGCTCTCTGTCTGTCTGTCTGTCTCTCTCTCCCTGTCTCTCTCTCTCTCTGTCTCTCTCTCTCTCTCTGTCTGTCTGTCTGTCTCTCTCTCTCTCTGTCTCTCTCTCTCTCTGTCTCTCTCTCTCTCTCTGTCTGTCTGTCTGTCTCTCTCTCCCTGTCTCTCTCTCTCTCTCTCTCAGCTCCAGCAGTCAGTGTACTGACGTCATACTCCCGCCTCCTGCAGCCTCTCTCACAGTGACACCCACAGCAAAATGAAACCTCTGATCTCGTAACACTTGCCCCTCACATCTCCTCTCACCCTAAATGTATTAGACATTTCAACCCCCAGGAAAAATATATCGTCTGTCCGCTCTATCTATTCCTCTTTTAATCTTATAAATGTCCATCCAGTCTCACCCCAGCCTGCGCCGCTCTGGAGAAAACACAAGTTTGTCCAACCTCTCGTTCTGGCTCTCTTAACCACCCGATCAATCTGTGCAGTCTCTTTCAGGGAGCTGTGAACTTGAATCCAAATCCCTCTGCTCATCAACACTGTTCAGGGACTTGCATTCAACAGTGTACTGTCTCTTTACATTTCACAGTGTACTGTCTCTTTACATTTAACAGTGTACTGTCCCTCTACATTCAACAGTGTACTGTCTCTTTACATTTCACAGTGTACTGTCCCTCTGCATTCAACCTACCGAGCTGCCAAGATGATCATCACTAATCAAATCTCACTGAGTTTTCTCAGGTCCTGTTGAATTTATTCCCAAGTGCACAAATACGGGAAGGTACAGGGACAGAGAAACACCCAATCCCCCATTGGGGAAGAGATACAAAATCCCTAAAGCGCGTACCACCAGGCTCATGGACAGCTTCCTGTCTGCGGTTATCAGCCAAATTAATGGTCTCCAGTCCAATAAAATGGACTCGACCTCACAATGTAACTCGACGTGACCCTGCCCCATATGTCTATCTGCACTGCACTTTCTCTGCAGCCATAATGCTTTGTTACAGTTATTGTTTTGTCGTATATCAGCTCAATGTACTGTTGTAATGTATCGATCTGTGTGGATGGTAGGTCGAGCAAGATTTTCACTGTAGCTCAGTACGTGATAAGAATAAACAAATTCCCCATTTTAATTGTGTGGAAATATTAGACAGACTGAGCTTCTGCTTTGGAACCACAGAGGGAAACTTAACTGAACTGAGGAACACAAATAAATAGAAAAGGCTTCAATCTCGCATTACGATCTGCGGTAACTGGGATCAGGTGACCGGTGGTGGGTCTCCCATACCAATGATCAGAATCAGGTTTAATAGCACCGGCAGATGTCGTGTAATTCGTTGTCTCTGTGGCAGCAATAGAACCTAATTCATAACAATAGATTTTAACCATTGTGATTTAAAATAAGAACATACACATTAAATAGTTAAATTATATAAGTAGTACAAAATTAAAAAATGTAATAAACTATTTTAAATGTGTGGAACTATTTGACTGAATGGGTTGTTGCTTTTGAAATTCTGGAGTGAAGCTTAACTAAACGGTACTAAAGTATAACTAAACTTATGAGAAGCTCAGAAAATATAAAAGGCTAAATTCTCACATAAATGGGTCAGACATCCAGAAACATTGGCTGCCCTTCAGTAGGTAAAAACAGTGGAATGAGACCTAGTCCTGGGCCTTAGCCCAGGTTATGATCTGAGGCCTGGGACGAGCTGAGAGTAAGCATTCGGCACGGACTAGAAGGGCCGAGATGGCCTGTTTCCGTGCTGTAATTGTTATGTGGTTATATGGAAACATGCTGAAAATATTGCAGAAAAAAACACTGTCCACCCACAACGAGAGGACGTGACGGATCCGGATCTCACTGCCTTGTCTGAATGGGTGAAAGATGAAGCTACACGGACACGTAGAGCAGTGACCCGCAGATGCTGCAGATCTGCGGGAAAATGTGTACAGGAAACGGGATCACGTTACTGGCAGAGGGTCTCCCAACTGAACCGGTCACTCTGCTCCTCGCCCCTCACACGCTGCCCGACCCATCTGCTGCATTTCCCAAATTATTCCATATTTACACCAGATACATTTTTACTTTTTCCTCCAGATCTTCCCTGTCCCTTTCCCTCCACCCCCAGGTCACAGAGTCACAGGCCCGATTCCCATCCTGGTCCAACACACAACTCAGACCCAAAACGGAAATGTGCAGGTTTCATTTAAATCCATCCATGTGTATAAACACTAATTTCTATTCACATTTCTCCAGCCTCACTGGACAGGAACACTGAAACATCAACTGAGAAACAGCAGGAGGTGGCCATTCAGCCCCTCTAACCATCAATAAGATGGCGGCTGCTCTCCCATCTCAGCCATATGTTTCTGTCCGATCCTCATTTCCTCGATCCCTTCGGTCTCCACACATCTGCCGACCTCTGTTTTATGTGAGGACGATCACTGAGTCTTCACCGGTCTCTGTGGTGGGGATTTACAGACATTCACCACCCTCGGAGTGGAGACATTTCCTCTCATCTCAGTCCCGGACAGTCCACCCCCTTTTTCAGAGACTGGGATCCCTGGTTCAGCCGGTAATGATGTTGTGCATTTCAATGTGGTCACCTCTCAGTCCTCGATTCTCCAAACGAAAGGGTTATCACATTTGATCTTTCTTCATACAATGACCCCACCACTCCAGGGATCAGTCTGGTGAATCTTCATTGCACTCTCCGTAACAAATACTCTCTAATCTCTTTGTTAATCCTCTATGGAATTAATTTCTATCTTCTGCAGCCCCGTGTTGCCCCAACCACTCACCTCCCACCCCCGTCACTATTTCCACCTTCCCACCTCCCCCTCACCTGGATCCACCTCTCACTCCCCAGCTCTTGCCCCATCCCCACCCCTCACCTCTTTTCTCTGACTATTTCCCGTCCACTCTCAGTCCAGAGGGAGGGTCTCGGCCCGAAATGTTGACGGTCCATTTCCCTCCACAGATGCTGCCCGACCCACTGAGTTCCTCCGGCAGTTTGTTCTTTGGTCTGTATGACCCGTGTTAGTGTGGGGAGCGGGATTTTACACCATATTCCAGGTACAGTCTCAACAAAACACAAATAATTGTCACTTTGCCCGGACCATTGGCCCCGCTTGCAGGGCAACAGTCTGCCGGTGTTTGCCCCCCAATGTGGTGAATCCCTCTGCTCGCCACCACCGTGGGCTCAGACATTTCCACAGATGAGCCCCTCCTGTCCCCACCGGGACAAACATCCTGTCCGCCCCCTCTCTCACCGTCTTCATCCTTTCAATAAAATCCCCCTCTCCCTCCCCGGGGAACCGGCATCAAACCGACGGGCCGAGCGGTCTCCTCCTACCTCTCAGCGACACATCAGACTCCGGCCGCAGGAGACGCTTCACAAACGCCCCAACTTCCCTCGGAGGGAAATGGAAATAAATCAGAAAGCGGACATTTACTTTGACGGTTGTCCCGCCGTGACGGAAAGTTCGGGAGACGGTGTCAGCGGGGGTAACGCCCTCTCGGGTGATCCGCCTCCGCTATTGGTTGGCAGCAATGATTGACATCGCTTCGCACCAATGGGAATAGCGCAGCGCGTGAAACCTCTGGTGACGGCGGTGGGGGAGGGGCTGGTCACGTGATTAGTAGCCCAGCCGTTAAACCGACCAAGCTCGAGCTCACCAGCGCGCGGTGCACAAAAGGCCCCGGATGATCGGTTGAGGTAAGAAGGGATCTCCGGGTTGGGGGTCTCACCGGGCGGGCGTTTTCAACACCGACTTCGGGTAGTTGCTGTGAGCTCCGGACTCCGTGACCCGCAATCCCGGGACAGTCCTGCTCTCTTCCCTCTCTCTCAGCCCCACCATCCGTACACGGGCCCCGGGGAGCTTCCGGCTGATGAGGGAATGGGAACCGATGGATCTCTCAGACAGAGCTGAGCTCCAGCTGTCTAAATGCAAGGATCGGGAACTCGGAGAAAGGGAACAAAATCTTTTACATCAGCTGTTGAGAAAATCACCTTTGTTCTGCCTCCAGTCACAAACAAGAGAAAATCTGCAGATGCTGGAAATCCAAGCAACACACACAAATTGCTGGAGGAACTCAGCATTAGTACTCTTTTCCATAGATGCTGCCTGGCCTGCTGAGTTCCTCCAGCATTTTGTGTCTGTTGCTTGTTCTACCTCCTCTTGTTCTGGACTTTTCTACCCGTGAGAACATGTTTTGTCCCACTCTCTCTGGGTACATAATGATATCAAACACCTTTGTCCTGGGCAACAAGTAGCTTTCACATCACAAGTGTGCCAGACTCCAATGAGACAGACTACTGCCCTTCCCTTCATATTCATTGGCATTGCCATCACTGAGTTCACCACCGTCAGTCACCTGGGGGAGGGTTCAGGGGAAATATTTATGTACAAAACAGAAACTGGTGTTACCTGTGTGTATTGTGGTGATGCAAAAGTTGCTGGAGAATTTGAAAGTGAGAAGAAGTGGAGTGATAGTTGGAAATCTGACTTTTTAAAGTGTAATGTAGCAAGTAAACCACATATAAACAATGTGCAAAAGCTCTGGTAAGAAAATCCTCCATTAACCTTTACAGGCCTGCTATATATTCTGTGCGAGAGTGCAGAAGAACTTGATCAAACCCAGAGGAGATCAAAGTTCTTATTGACAGTGATTTGCTAGCTGTTAAAATTAATACCTCTCTAAATAAAATTCAGTGTGCACATGTTGTTACTGGGTAAAACAAAATGCACAATTTTGTGCACATTGGATATTACTAATAAGAGGAGACATTGGTAGGAAGGTGGGGAGACCTCCAGTGTCCCTGATGTCCTCATGTACAAGATGTGCATCCAGCTGCAGCTTGTAACCCTGCACTTTAAGGAGTTGGTACTTGAAATGGATGAATTCTGGATCATCCAGGAGCTGGAGGGGGTGATTGATATGACATGAAGAGAGGTGAGTTACACCCAAGGTGCAGGACACAGGAAACTGGGTGAGAGTCAGGAAGGGGAATGAGGTTAAATAGCCATCACAGAGTGCTCTTGTTGCTATCGCACAACAATGTGCAATGTTTAATTTATAGTAATTTATAATAAATAGTTTGTACATAGGACAGTCAATAGAACATAGAAATTCACTTGTATCAGCATGAATTAATCAGTCTGATGGCCTGGTGGAAGATGATATCCCGAAGCCTGTTGGTCCTTTTGCTGTTGTACCATTTCCTGGATGGGAGCAGCAGGAACAGTTTGTGGTTGTGGTGAATTTGGTCCCCAATATCCTTTGGGCCCTTTTTACACACCTGTCTCTGTAAATGTCCTGAATAGTGGGAAGTTCACATCTACAGATGAGCTGGGCTGTCCACACCACTCTCTGCAGGTTCCTGCGATTAAGGGAAGTACAGTTCCCATACCAGGCAGTGATGCAGCCAGTCAGGATGCTCTCAATTGTGTCCCTGTAGAAAGTCCTTAGGATTTGTGGCCCCATCCCAAACTTCTTCAACCATCTGAGGTGAAAGAGGTGCTGCTGTGCTCTTTTCACAACACAGCCGGTATGTACAGACCATGTGAGATCCTCGGTGATGTTTATGCTGAGGAACTTAAAGTTATTCACCCTCTCAACCCCAGATCCATTGATGTCAACAGGGGTTAGCCTGTCTCCATTCCTCCTGTCGTCCACAATCAGCTCCTTTGTTTTTGTGACAATGAGGGAGAGTTTGTTTTCTTGACACCAGTCAGATGTTGTTCAGACCTCAGACAGAGTCAGCAATCAAATGGTTGAGCATGGTGCGATGAATGTGCTGAGCTGTGTATATCACAATGCAAGAAGCATCGTAGGAAAGCCAGATGAGCTCAGGACAGGAAATTATGATATTGTAGCCATTATTAGGACTTGGTTACACCCAACAGTCTGAGGGATTTATTAGAGGAACAAATTTGTAGAGAGATCGCAGACCATGCCAAGAAACAAAGATTGATTCAGTAAGTGATTTTAACTTTCCATATATTGACTGGGACTCCCATACTGTAAAAGGACTAGATGGGGTAGAGTTTGTCAAATGTGCCCTTAATCAGTTCATAGAATTTCCTACGTAGAAGTGTGCAATAAGCTGTTAAGAAATGATCCAGGGCTGGTGCCAGAAAGTAGTGATCATAATTCCATGAGATTCAAAGTAAATATGGAAAAAGAGAGATCTGAACCATGGGTTGAGATTCTAAATTGGAGAAAGGTCAATTTTGATGGTATCAGAAAGGATCTGACAAGTGTGGTTTGGGGCAAGCTGTTTTCTGGCAAAGGAGTACTTGGTAAGTGGGAGGCCTTCAGAAGTGAAATTTTGAGGGTGTCAAGTTTGTATGTGCCTGCCAAAATAAAAGCTGAAAGGTAACTGGTGCAGGGTACCTTGGTTTTCAAAAGATATTGAGGCCCCGGACATTTTATTCCTCCAAATGCCTCAGACTGTTGGGTGCAACCAAGACTCATTAATGACTACAATATCATAATTCCACCCCCTGAGCTCATCCGACTTTTTTTTAGTCGTCTTCTGTTGGTTTCTAAAAGCTTCCCAATAGTTTTTGCTCTTTTGTTTGCCCTCTCTTTGGCTTTTATGTTTGCTTTGGCTTCTCATTTCAGCCACGGCTGTGTCCTCCTGCCTTTCCAATGCTTCCACTTCTTTGGGATGTATTGATTACTCAGCTCCCGAATTGCTCCCAGAAACTCCAGCCATTGCTGCTCTGTTGTCACTCCTACCTTTTCCCTTCCAAACAAGTTTGACCAGCCTCTCTGTCATAGAAACATGGAGAAGTTCAGTACAGATACAGGTTAGTTGGCCCATCTGGTCAATGCTGAAGAAAATATTTAAGCTGTCTTATGTGACCACTTGCACCGGGACTATTGCCCTCCATACCCCTACCATCCAGGCTCCGATCCAAACTTCCTTTAAATAGTGAAACTAAACTCATATTCGCTACTTGTACTGGCATCTCATTCCACACTTTCACAACCATTTCAGTAAAGAGCTTTTCCAAATGTTCCCATTAAATGTTCACCTTCCCCACTTACCCATGACCTCTGGTTGTCATCCCACCCAACCTCAGTGGAAACAGCTGCTTGCATTTACCCTATCTATACCCTCATAATTTTGTATACAGTACTTCTGGCAAATCCTCAAAGCAATGTATAATTTCCTTGTTGATATTTAGAGCCTTTTTTAGGTGCACAAGATGATGAGGGGCATTGATCGTGTGGACACAAGGGGGTATCACTTTAAGGTGCTTGGAAATTGATACTGAGAAGATGTCAGGGGTAAGTTTTTTTACACAGAGAGTGGTGGGTGCGTGGAATGCACTGCCGGCTATTTGTATGAGAGTGTTTCAGTTACTGTGGGGCCAGGAACCCATGCAGCTCAATGAGAACAGGGAATAATACCAATGGAGAGAGTCAAACTGAGCCAGGTCACAGATTGGAGATGGCAGAAATGCCCCATTCTTATAGAGACAGGAAGAGCATCAGAGAATTTGATGGCCATTCCAGATACCAGCACTGTGCCCAGTTAGAAGATGATTTCTCTCTCCAACTTGGGTTGAACTTCACTGTAACAGTGAGATGCCAGATCACAGCTTGACAACTCAAGTGATCTCATCTGAAATGTTGTCCTACACCCATTGATGGATTTTGTAAATCTTTTTACAGGTTAAAAATGTCAAGGAATTTGTCTACGGGAATCTCGAACACAACACGCCAGTTTTGCTGTCTCTGTCCAGATACTTAAGAAGAGGAGCAAGGGATTCACTCGATCATCCTTCCTGCTCAGACTGTGGAGAGGGATTCACTCGATCATCAGACTGACTGGCATGCCCGTCATTTTACACAGGGGAGAGGCCGTTCATCTGCTCAGACAGTGGGAATGGATTCACTCGGTCATTTCAACTGAAGGTGCATCAGCAAATTCACCTGTTCTGTGTGTGGGAAGGAACTCAGTCAGTCTACCCACCTGTGGACACATGAGTCAGTTCATACTGAGCAGAGGCTGGTCATCTGCTGAACTTGTGGTAAAGGATTCACTCAGTCATCTGGCCTAATGGCTCACCAACGAGTTCACACTGGGGAGTGGCCGTTCACCTGCTCGGACTGTGGGAAGGGATTCACTTGCTCATCTAAACTGAACATACATCAGCGACTTCACACCGGAGAGATGCCATTCACCTGCTCAGACTGCGGGAAGGGATTCGCTCAGTCATCTGAACTACTGGTACACAAGTCAGTTCACACTGGGGAGAGGCCGTACACCTGCTCAGACTGTGGGAAGGGATTCACTTGCTCATCTAAACTGAAGGTACATTGGCGAGTTCACACTGGGGAGAGGCCATTCACCTGCTCAGACTGTGGGAAGGGATTCGCTCAATCATCTGAACTACTGGTACACAAGTCAGTTCACACTGGAGAGAGGCCGTTCACCTGCTCAAATTGCGGGAGGGGATTCACTCAGTCATCTCAACTGAAGGTACATCAGCGACTTCACACTGGGGAGAAGCTATTCACCTGCTCAGACTGCGGGAAGGGATTTGCTCAGTCATCTGAACTACTGGTACACAAGTCAGTTCACACTGGGGAGAGGCCATTCACCTGCTCAGACTGTGGGAAAGGATTCATTTGCTCATCTAAACTGAAGGTACATCAGCAAATTCACACTGGGGAGAGGCCGTTCACCTGCTCGGACTGTGGGAAGGGATTCACTCGGTCATCCCAACTACTGCTACACAATTCAGTTCACACTGGGGAGAGGCCATTCACCTGCTCAGTCTGTGGGAAGGGATTCACTCAGTCATCTAAACTGAAGGTACATCAGAGTGTTCACACTGGAGAGAGGCCATTCACCTGCTTAGACTGCGGGAAGGGATTCACTCGGTCATCCTACCTACAAGCACACTGGTCAGTTCACACTGGGGAGTGGCCGTTCACCTGCTCGGACTGTGGGAAGGGATTCACTTGCTCATCTAAACTGAAGGAACATCAGCGAATTCACACTGGAGAGAGGCCATTCACCTGCTCAGACTGTGGGAAAGGATTCATCCAGTTATCCCACCTGCAAGCACACTGGTCAGTTCACACTGGGGAGCGGCCGTTCACTTGCTCAGACTGTGGAAAGAGATTCACTTGCTCATCCCACCTGAAGGCACATCAGCGAGTTCACACTGGAGAGAAGCCGTTCACCTGCACAAATTGCAGGAGGGGATTCACTCAGTCATCTCAACTGAAGGTACATCAGCAAGTTCACACTGGAGAGAGGCCGTTCTCCTGCTCAGTATGTGGGAAGGGATTCACTTGGTCAAGTCAACTACAGAGA
This sequence comes from Mobula hypostoma, assembly GCF_963921235.1. Lineage (NCBI taxonomy): Eukaryota > Metazoa > Chordata > Chondrichthyes > Myliobatiformes > Myliobatidae > Mobula > Mobula hypostoma. Next base: position 1,617,653 of record NW_026948219.1, read on the forward strand.
CACCAGTCAGTTCATACTGGGTAGTGGCTGATCACCTGCACAGACTTTGGGAAGAGATTCTCTCAGCCAAATCAACCAAATGTGCATAATTGAGTTCACACTGGGGAAAGGCTGTTCACCAGCTGTGAATGTGGTAAAGGATTCATTCAGTTATCTATCCTTATGACACCCTATGGGATTCACACTGGGGAGAAAGTTTCAATAAGCTGCATGCTGGATATTTGTCCATCACCATTGCTGAATGCAATTTCGAGAGTGACTGTCGGTACTGAACTCTGCAATTATTGCTGCTGCTCATCACACCCAGTTCTACACTCTGGTCACTGGGCAAGGGAGGAGTTTCTTCTGCTGCACATTCACCTCTAATGGGACTGGAGTTTTAATATTCTGGATCTGAGACAAATCAGTCAGTTCTATTTTAAACTCTGTCTTTGGTACTTAGTAAATTTATAACACACCTAGTGTACAGTCGAGCAGCAGTCCCTAGCCACCGGGCCGCAAAGTATGCGCTACCGGGCCGCCTGGAAATGATATGATTTGGCGATAGGAGTCAGCTGCACCTTTCCTCATTCCCTGTCACGCACTGTTGAGCTTGAACGCACGCGAGGTCATTACCCGCGCGTCATCCATGTCAGCGCGGGAAGGTAGATCAACTCCTCGAGCTTGCAAATGACGATGGGCTGCAAAGTATGTTTGACATAACATCTCTGCCAGCGTTCTGGATCAAAGTCAAGGCTAAATATCCTGAGAAAGCCACGAAAGCACAGAAAATGTTGCTCCCATTTCCAACATATCTCTGCAATGAATGCAACGAAAACCAAATTGCGTAATGGACTGGACATAAGGAACCCCGTTCAAGTATCGCTGTGTCCCATCACCCCTCGATGGGACCATCTGGTTGCAGGGAAACAAGCATTCAGCCCAGGGCTCCCACTGATTCAGCGATATTGGTGTGTTACAATGATTTTATATGTTCATATGGGGAAAATATGTGCAGTGTGTTTAATATCCAAATGTTACTTAAAATGCTATGATGCTATTGATTTATATAACCATATAACAATTACAGCATGGAAACAGGCCATCTCTGCCCTTCTAGTCCGTGCCAAATGCTACTCTCACCTAGTCCCACCAACCATGGACCACCGACCTAGTCCATTCCTTTCCTGTCCATATACCTATCCAATTTTTCTTTAAATTATATTGAACCTGCCTGTACCACTTCTACTGGAAGTTCATTCAACACTTACTTCAAGCTCCCCTGTCCTTCCCTGATACAGTAATTGACTTATCGCTATATTCATGCGAGGAAAATATGCGCTGTGTGTGTAATATTAAATTCGTTAGATAAACGCTTTTAGAAACGAAATTGAGTGTAGTAGCCACTTATCACCTATATTCCGGTCGTGATTAACACCTTCCTCCCCCCCCCCCGAACAGAATCGCCAAAAACGATTTGTAGAAAAAATCGGCAGGTACACGCATGCGCAAAGCACGCACACGCTCTGGTGCCCACGCAAGGCTTCATGGTCGTTGTAGTCTCTGTAAACAATGTATTTGGCTCCACTCTTGTCCATTGGCAACCCTACCCACCGCCCCCACCCCCGGGTCGGCCGGTCCACAAGTGTATTGTCAATATGAAACCGGTCCGCAGTGCAAAAAAGTTTGGGGACCCCTGCAGTAGCGAGTCAGCTCAGGCCGGCTGGACCCTGCCAGTGATTCTGTTCCATGACAGTTCTTTTAGATCCTCCCCTGTACGGCCAAAGTCAGCGTGGTTTTCCTCAGGAGAAATCTTTTCAGACAAATCTGTTGGAATTCTTTGGTGAAATGAGAAAGGCAGTGGGTGTTGTTTGTTTGGATTTTCAGATGGTCTTGAACAAGGTGTTGCACCTGACGCTGCTTAACAAGACCACAGCTCATGGTGTTTGGTGTCTCTGTGCCTGTTCCCGCTGGAGTATAGAATAATGGGGCGGGGGGTGGGTGGGATTCCTGAATACTGAGAAGCCAAGATAGAGAGGATGTGGAGAGGACGTTTCCCATAATGCAGAGCCCAGGACTGGGAGTACACCCTCAGACTACAGGGAAATCAATTCAGAAGAGAGAGGAGGAGGAAGTCTTATGATATTATGTTTATTCAACACGGCCGTGTCTGATCTATGCGTCTGTTCCCATGCCCCTCTATCTCCACCTCAATGTACCCAGCCACCCACACTTCACTGATCCTAAAGGAATTTACATGGAAGATTTAGAATTTCAGAAATTTCCATACGTCTCCATTTAAAATGAGCAGCCCTTTTCGATCCCTGTCTGTTTCTCTCTCACTGATCAGCAGAGATGTCAAAGAGTCCGTCCCTTTCCCTCGTTTTCTCCCCCACCTCAATCCCTGGTTTCTATCCCGGTTTATTTCCCCATCTCTATTCCCTCCAATCTCTCTCCTCCGTTGTTCTCTCCCGCGCCTCTTTCTGTCCCCTCACTCGCTCCCGTTTACTTCTCTCCCACATCCATCTCATTTCTCGCCATTCTCTCCCCTCACTTGTTGTCGCCACCGTCTCACTCCCCTCTGTTTCTCGCCTCTGCTACTTCCCTCCCATCTCTCCTCAGTCTGTCTCGCTAACACTCCAACAGCCTCTTATTTCTGTAACTCAGTTTCTCCCTCCCTCACTTTCACTACCACCACTCAGCCTGTTCTCTCTCTGTCTCTCTTTCCCTCCTCCACTCTCTCTCTCCCTCCCCCCCTCTCTCTCTCCCTCCCCCTCTCTCTCCCACTTTCCCCTTTCTACTTCTCCCTCTTCCTCTATCTCTCTGGTGGAGGAGAAGATGGCGGTGTGATGCAGCGCGCAGCCTCTCCAGTGTATGATACCTGTATTTGTAAGTAGGGGCCGTGCACAATTCTGATTTGATGGAGACAGATGTGAGAAGCACAGAAGAACATCTGGAGTAACTTCTGAAATGCCCGGTTCGCTGTTGCTGCTACTGTGTGATCGAGAATCTCCGGAGGGGAAGGACAAAATCCTCAGCTTTGCCTGTTACTGGCGGCCGGGGTTGGGGTCGAAGTGCTCAGCAGAGATGGTGCTCTGTGCTCAGTGTCAGAGGGCTGGTCGGAGGCTCGAAGTTTTCGGATGGACTCAGAGTCGGACTGTGGTCGGATGCTTCCAGGATGCTGCATCGGCAAGTTTGCAGCACTGGAAGCTCATGGCAGGGAGAGTTTTCTTCCTTCTACCGTCTGCGTGAGATGATGGGACTTTCGAGAGACTTTGAGACTTTTTTTACCGTGCCCATGGTCTGTTCTCTATCAAATTTCAGTATTGCTTGCACTATTGTAACTATATGTTATAATTATGTAGTTTTTGTCAGTTTTTCAGTCTTGGTCTGTCCTGTGTTTCTGTGATATCACACTGGAGGAACATTGTATCATTTCTTAATGCAAGGGCATTACTAAATGACAGTAAAAGAGGACTCTAATCTAATCTCATCTTTCTCTCCCTCCTGTGCTTCATCCAACTCCAAATGCCAGTAAATTCCGATGTTACCCAGGCTACTTATCTTGTTGCTGTCACAATCGCACATCAAAAAGGACGGGATGCTGTCCTGGAGTGAACTCGGACCGAGATTCAGTGTCGGGGTGCGCGGTGCGGTTTGAAGACAGAAAGGGGAGAAGAAAAGTGAGAGTGAGAGAAAGTTGGGGTGAGCGGAGTAAGAGAGGGAGGTGAGGAAGTGGGAGAGGGTGTATTAGGATAAGAGGGGAGAGGAGGAAAGGTAGAGTAAGAGAAGATGGAGGAAAGAGACAGAGGAAGGTGTTTTGATGAGTGAGGAGGGTGAAGAGTAGGGAGAAAAGGAGTGACAGATACGGTGGGTCCACTATGGAGAGAGGAGGTAGCAAGATGTTGAGGGAGTTCCATTCCCTCTGTCCCACTCACAGTAACTTTTCTAAGGATGTATTTGTATCAACGAAAACAGGATTCAACATGTTGCGATCATGTGCTATTCTGAACTGAAATGTAAGGTCAACCCAGAAAGATGAAGAAAGTGTCACAGTAGAACAGTTATTCCCTCTGGGGGCGGTTACGTGTCCTAAGACGGCTTTAGGAACAAATAACACTCGCCGGGGGTCATTCACGATTCTTGGTGGGGCGGTAAGCCCCTCCAGTTTGAGGCCCCAGACCTGACCGACCGTTAGTAGAGCAGACACTTCCAGAAAAAGAGGAGGCGCTGGGACACAGGAAGAAGCAGAGCACCGCAGGCCTTGAGCATTGAACATCACAACGCATCTGACACTCGGCAATCTCGTCCCACCTTACCAACCTAACAGACATTATTGGGAATGCATAAATTAGCAACCAGGGTGCTCGACATGTCCAGTTCACTCGCAGCACTAAAAGGGCTAGAATAGGTTGGGAAACTCTGCTGTAGAAGAAAGATTTAACCACTAGATGGACATAATTGTCCATGGATGGGATCCGCACCATCTGAGCAGACGAGGTGTCAACATGAAGCGCGCGTCCGACGCCAGACTAAAAGGTGGAGATCTCTTCCCAGAAACTGAGTGGTTCCTTGTGGCAATATAGGACCAGGTGGCTGACACAAAAATAACAGAAATGCATACTAAAAAAAAATAACAAATTCAAGATGAAGTGTATTTTCCCATGTTGTGCCTCTCTCGGGCTTTAAAGCAGAATATGCTGTTTGAAACTATCCAACACATTACAGGATGCAGCAACAATTTACTTCAATCTGTTCACTTACACAGGCGCCATCTAGTGGCAGGCATCATTCACCAGGATCTCGCTTGAAGATGTGAACTCCTGACAGGTTACTATAAGTATACACCTAATCCAGTTTTTCAGTCGGAGTCTGACAATTATATTACGACCGATCCATTATTAGAGATAGGGCAATACATGATCCCCGTCCGAATGTAATATCACAGGATAAACGTGCAAAGACAATTTGCCTGATTGGTACAGCCATTCCGACACTTACAACACACAGGAATCAGTCAGCGAACAACACCTGAAATATGCCGACTTGAAACAGGAAAATGAAAGTCTGCGATACATGAACAATTGTCCCAGTTGTAATATATACGACTGGTATCATCCCAAAATCAGTACACTGAAACATTAGACAATTAGAGCTGCAGAACAGTAATAAACACCGCTAGAATAGGCCGAAAATTCATCACAATTGAGAAATGAATTTTTTGTCTGTGTCCATACCTCACGTTCTACGAGTTTTAATTGAGAAAAACTAAAATTAACGTTAAACATGTGATTGTACTGCGGAGAATACAGGGGAGATTCAACATGCAGCTTGTACAGATGGAAATTTATGAAAAGAAAAATCAGGAAGCGAGGTGACATTTTTCCATTCAGCAGAGTAAACGTTTGCTTACTCCATGGAAATCTGCACAATTATGAACGAAATCGCGGAGCTCTGCGGTGTTAATCATTTCCCCATGACAGGTTTATCTAACATGAAGGACAGGTGCGAGGTTTACTGTGAGTTCGTGCAGACTGTTGACTTTCTTTTTCATTTCTTTCTGATGGAAAAGACTAACGTAACAAATAAGATGCAATTTTGCCGATTAGGACTTGAATGTCCCCGGATCCTCTCCCGCTTTATCATTACCGAAAGGGTTGTGGCGGTGACAGGAGCCGGAATATGGTGGGTGAATAAACATAAAAGGTCGGGTGATAGGAGGTGGATGTCGCGGGCTGAAGGGGTGAATGTGTATTTTCCTGTGTTGTGCCTCTCTCGGGCTCTAAACCAGTTTTATTCTCCCCGCTGCCATGTTCTCCGATGTCAGTTCTGCAGTGTTAAGATGGAAATCACCACGACCCCCTCTGAGAAGAGCTTAGATATTTTGTTTATTAATTAGTTGAATAATTGACGTGAGCGGATATTTCGCTGCGCTGATGAACTGCTCTCTGAACTTGGACTGAGTTACCCCATAAATTAGAGTGTTTGTGCAGCAACTTAATATCATCAGCATGTATCCGGTGTGTTGAAAAATGTATTCCGAATCATTGTAATAATTTTTATCTAATCCGGAAAGGACTTCAGAAACTTTTACTGACCACAGGATGATGAAGCTTCCGGAGATGGTGAGAAGTAAGATCACAGACCTCCTCCTGCTCTCCATCTCCGGGTCACTGCGGTTGTCTCCCTTGGTATCGCCCCTCAGCCCCTTACGGACGCGACTAGTCACTAAAATGTGTCTGACTGTCAGAGCGTTGAGCAGTAGTATTAACAAGAACGGGAGGAATGGATTTAGAGCGGTAGTAAAACAGTCATATACCAACCACCCGGGATCCGAAAAGTAGCCCGGCTTTGGAAAGCAGTCCCAGGATATATTGTCAATCACTTTCACAGGCTGCAATATGAAGAAGTTGGGCACATTATTCAAACAGAACAGAACGCCGGTTGTTGTCAGAACCACAGACGCAGTTTTCCCGGTGCAATACTTCGTTCTCCATTTCTGACAACAGATGGCGACAAACCGATCAAACGTGAAGCTGACGGTGAACCAGACAGAACAGTCTGTGGCTGCCTCTCCCAGGGCAACGATCACACTGCACACGGGGGTGATGTCGAGGAATGTCCCGGGGAAGTAATAATAACTGACCCGCCACAATATCACCGCAAAGACGATGGTTAGTAGATCGGCCGTCGCCATAGCCGCCAGGTAGCGAGTGGTGCAGGTGGAGAGGCCGCATTTTCCCCGGGACAGGATCACAATCGCCAGTAAATTCACTGGTTGCGGGGCGGGGGAGGAAAGCAGAAAGATTGAATGAATTACTGTCTCACCGCTCTGTGTGTCTCTGTGCCGAGATCAGCTGTAAAGAGAGGACAATCAAACTTTGCGGCCGCTCATTACTGGAGGTTTAGAAGGTGTAAATCGGGTTTCGCAGACGCCTCAAAGGCGCGCAAGCAGGGAGAAAGGTTACGGCCCTCGGTGCCGAAAGAGAAGCGGGATTTGGGAAGGAGGCATTGTCAACTGATCGCAAAGGGCACTTTTCGGCCGATGTGTAAAGTTTGAATACCTCGGCAACTTTCACGGCGATTGTGATTCCCGCGATCCCATCACCTATCTTCCGGCTCTCGTCGCATGTCGCCCAGCCCCGCTGCCTCGGATTTTGTCCATTTACAATGTTCAAAGTTCGAAGCAGATTTACTTCCTCTGCTCGCAAGCCTTCATCTCCTCCTGGACTTCCCGTTTGTCACCCGGCCACACGGGCTCAGCTGGGCTCGCTGCTTTTAAATTCTGCAACTGCCTTGGCCGCCGTTCCTTCACACTATGTGATGGGATCGAATCAGGAAGTTGCTATTTACATTTTTTTGTTTTGCACATTCTTCCTGATCTGTTCCAAATTACAAAAGTATTATTTCAGATGGATCGATGTTTATTGTTTCGCAGAGGAGTACCCCATGTACTCTACACTGTCAGGCATCTAACGGACACCTCTGGGTTGGCTAACCCCCTCTTCACGGAAAATATGGCGTGGAAACAAAAAGTTGTAAACTAAAACGCACACCGACACTTGTTTGAATTTTCGAAACTCACGATGGTCCGAGATCGAACACACAATTGAATCTCACCGCGGTTTCGCTTACCGCGTTCCCTTCAAACTCGCAGTATTTTTCAATCAATTCCCTTAAATTTGAAATTAAAGCATCTTGAGCTATTAATGCGGGGGAAAAAACACCAAGTAGCCCTTAAACGTGCCGAGCGCGCAGGAGTATCGGAGTTTACTTTGACAGTGTCTTCCTATTGATAAATCAAAACAGCTTGCCATGGATCCACAATATATATCCATCTCCCCGATCTTCCACTCTACATCTGTTTAAATTAATATATATATATATATATATATATATATATATATATATATATATATATTTTATTTTTCCTTTTCAGCAGAATCTACTGATTAAACTGCAAGGAAACTTCTGACCGGTCACAAGAGTTTTCTCACAAAGTCTGCACCGCACTCGCTGATACACCGGCATCACAACGCTGTCGGTAGCAGAACGAGTCCAAAAGCCGATCACATTGAACATCAAATGTTAGTTGGCGTCTGTTCTTACCAGGGACACCGATAACAGCAACAATCAAGTAATATATCTTTCTCACGCGGTAAAGCGTTTCAAGCATTCTGTGTGAGAATTAGCCTGTATTCTCGCTGCCCGCGATCTCGCTGAAGAAACTCTGAGCTGAGGAATCTCCACGCTCATTCATTTATACTCGCTCCAGCACGCTGAATATTCAATACTACACAAGGCTGACGTGTTTTTCCAACAGCTGGGGTGAAAATAAGCATGATTTCATTCAAATAAAATCTCAAATGGGATGAGGTATGGAGAGCTTCACGCAAAATTGCAAAATCTCACAGATGAAGAAATGACGATTCAGGAAGTCAGTAAATGTTGTTGTGAAACACTTTCAATGTCAACTCTCCGTTTCATGTTTCTTATTGTTGATCTTGTCCATTCCCAGTCTCCACAGACTTTGACATCATAGACCAATTCGATACTGTCACTGGGCTGCTCTGTTTCACTCTGCGAACTGTATCTGCTTTAGATGTTTCAATAGAAATATTGAAAAGAATATGTTGTTTGTACGTTTCTGTAATATAGTGAACAGCCATAAGCTGATCTCGCATCCAGGCTTACGAGGTAGGGAACGCACGCAATCCGTTATTCACAATAATCACAACACATACCTAAAGCAGGAAGAACTCAATAGATAAGGCAGCATTTATGGAGATGAATAAAGAGTCGACGTTTCATACCGGGACGCCTTCTTCAAATTAATTTAACACTTCGTCGAGCACCTTAGCTCCAAAATCAAAAAGCAGAAATTCCCACTGGCCAACCATTTCAATTCTAATCCCCATTCCCAGTCCGAAATGTTGGCCCATTGCCCCCTTTTCTGCCACATGAGCCCACTCTCAGGTTGGAAGAGTAACCTGCAAACGTATTCTCTCTATGGAACCTCCAATCTTATGGCATGAACACAGATATCTGCAACTTCCAGTGTTTACCCTCTCCCCTGTCCCTCTTCTTCATTTCACCACTTTTGCCTTCTACTCTTCTCCTCACCTGCCAGTCACCTCCCTCCGGTCCTCTCCTACTTCCCTCTCTCCCATGGTCTACTCTGTCCTATGAGATTCCCTCTTCTCTAGCTCTTTGCGTTTTCCCATTATCACCCTTAGCCATATTTCTCCCTCCTATCCTACGGATGTGGCTTCACCTACTCCCTTCCAGCTTGTGTTCTTTCCAGCTCCTCCCAATTTTCTTGTTTTGGCATTTTCCCCCGTTTCACTCCATCCCGAAACTGGGTCGCAGCTCAAAAAGTCAACTGTTTATTCATTTTGATTCATGCTACCTGACCTGGTGAATTCCTCCAGCATTTTGTGTGAGCATAAAATTGATTGCAGTCCGTGACCTGGTAAACCAGGTACACTCAAAGTTTGCACCGATATGAAGCAAATAATTGAATTGGTGCAACTGCTTAAACTGACAGAGTATCTGCATTCGTTACATTTGTACCAACAATGACAATTGTTCTGCAGAAGCACTGAATTGGTAGCATTGCTAACAGTGAGGTAGAAAGTCATAAGAGCATAAGATATAGAGGCAGTAGTAGGGCATTCAACCGTCGAGTCTGCTCCGCCATTCAATCATCAGCTGATTCAATTCTTCCAGTCATCGTCACTCCTCCGCCTTCTCCCCATATCCACTGATGCCCTGGTTAATCAAGAACCTATCTATCTCTGCCTTAAATACACCCAATGATTTGGACTCCACAACCGCTCGTGGAAACAAATTCCACAGATTTACCACCTTCTGACTAAAGTAATTTTTCGGCGTCTCAGTTCTAAATGGACGCCCTTCCATCCTGAAGTTGTTCCCTCTTCTCCTAGACTCCCCTACCATGGGAAATAACTTTGCCACATATAATCTGTTCAGACCTTTTAAGATTTGGAATGTTTCTATGAGATCTCCCTCATTCTCCTGAACTCCAGGGAATACAGCGCCAAGAGCTGCCAGAATTTCCTCATACATTGCATTCGCCCTCTTCACTACTGACTCAACCTGGAGATGAACCTTTGGTGTATCTTGCACAAGGACTCCCAAGTCTCTTTGCATCTCTGCATTTTGAATTCTAAATTATAGTCTGCCCATTTATTTCTTCCACTAAAGTGCTTGGCCATACATTTTCCAACATTTTATTTCATTTGCCACTTCGTTGCCGATTCCCTTAAACTATCTGAGTGTCTCGGCAGTCTCTCTGTTTCCTCAACACTGCACGCACCTCCACCTACCTTTGTATCACCGGAAGATTTAGCCAGAAATCCATTAATAACGTAGTCCAAATCATTGACATACATAATAAAAAGTTACGGTCCCACCACCGACCCCTGTGGAACTCCACTGGTAACCGGCAGCCAGCCAGAATAGGATCCCTTTATTCCCACTCTCGGTTTTCTGTCAACCACCCATGTTAATAACTCCTCTGAAATTCCATGAGCTCTTACCTTGTTAAGCAGCCTCATGTGCGGCACCTTGTCAAAGGTCTTGTGAAAATCCAAGTACACCGCATCTACTGCATTTCCTTTGTCTGCCCTACTAGTAATTTCCTCAAGGAATTGCAGTAGGTTAATCGGGCAGGATTTTCCGTTCAGGAAACCATACTGGCTTTGGCCTGTCTTGACATGTGCCCCCAGGTATTTCGTAATCTGATCCCTAACAATCGATTCTAACAACTTCCCAACTACTGATGTCAGGCTAACAAGTCTATAGTTTCATTTCTGCTACCTCCCACCCTTTGTAAGTAGCGGAGTAACATATGTAATTATCCAGTTATCCGATTTTTGAAAGATCGTTGTTAATGCCTCCGCAATTTCTCCAGCTATTTCCTTCAGAACCAGAGGGTGCATTCCATCAGGTCCAGGAGAATTATCCACCCTCAGACCATTAAGCTTCCTGAGCACCTTCCCAGTCGTAATTTCCACTGCACATACTTCAGTTCCCTGATACTCTTGAATGTCCGGGAGACTGCATATGTCTTCCATTGTGAAGACTGATACTAAATTCGCGTTCAGTTCCTCTGCCGTCTCTGCGTCGCTCATTACAATATCTCTTACATCATTTTCTATTCGCCCCCTATCTTCCCTCGATTTTCTTTTCCTCTTTATATAGTTAAAAAAAGTTTTAATATCTTCTTTGATATTAGTCTTCAGCTTCCTTTCATATTTCATCTTTTCCTTCCTAATGACGTTCTTAGTTTCCTTCTGCAAGTTTTTAAAAAGCTTCCCAATCGCCTATCTTCCACTAGATTTGGCTTCCTTGTAGGCCCTCTCTTTTGCTTTCGTTTTATCTCTGAATTTACTTGTCAACAACGGTAGTGTTCTTCTTCCATTCTAAAATTTCTTCTTATTTCGAATATATCTGACTTGCACTTCCCTCATTTTTCGCAGAATCTCCAGCCATTGGTGCTCTGCTAACCTTCCTGCTAGTGCCCCTTTCCAGTCAACCTAGGCCATTTCCTCTCTCATGCCATTGAAATTTCATTTATTACACTGAAATAACGACACGTTGGAATTTAGTTTCTGCTTCTCAAATTTGAATGTGAACTCGACCATATTGTGACCACTGTTCCTTAACGGTTCCTTAACCTTAAGCTCTTTCATAACCTCCCGATCATTGCGCAACACTCAACCCAGCACTGCCAATCCGGTATTGGTATCAACAACAAGCCGTTCTAAAAAGCCATCTCTTAGACATTCTTCAATTTCTCTCTCCTGAGGTGCAGTAATGGCCTGGTTTTCTCGATCCACTTTCATCTTAAAATCCCCAACGATTATCATGATATTGCCCTCTTGACACGCCTTTTCTATCTCCTGCTGTAATTTGTAATCCACATCCGGGCTGCTGTTTGGAGGCCTGTATGGAACTGAAATTCGGGTTCCTTTAGCGTTGCCATTTCGTAAATCAACCCATAGAGATTCTAAACCTTCTGATCCTGTGTCATCCCTTTCTTATACACAGAGCCACACCACCCATTCTGTCTACTAACCTATCTTTCCGATACACCGTATATCCTTGGACTTTCATCTCCCAATGGCAGCCATCCTTTAGCCAAGTTTCAGAGATGGCCACAACGACGTACTTGCCAATCTGTAGTTGAATTTAAATATCGTCCGTTTTATTTCTTATGCTGCGTGTATTCAACTGCAACACTTTCAGTCCAGTATTTGTTGCTTTCTGTTTCAACTGCACCACGCCTCTATTGCCCTGTAACTCATCGCACTGGCTGTGATTATGCCTCATCTGCTGTCTTTCCTTTCTAGCATTTCTGTTGCACGCTATCTGTGATTTATTTCTGTTTGCCCCTTCCTAAGGCCTATCACTCCGGTTCCCATCCACCTGCCAAAATAGTTTCACCCAGCTATATTAAATGTGCCGGCTAGGATGCTGGACCCCTTTGGGTTCAGCTGTAATCCGTCCTTTTCGTACAGGTTGTACCTCCCGCAGAAGATGTCCCAATGATCCAGGAACCCAAAGCCCTGCTCCCTACACCAGTCTCAGCTACTCAGTAATATGCCTGATCTGCTGTTCTTGCGCTCGTTAACACCAGGCACAGGCAGCAATCTCGGGGTTACTGACGTGCAGGTCCTGCTTTTCAGCTTCCTAACCAACGACTGAATTCTCTTTTCAGGAGCTCCTCCCTTTTTCTACCTATGTCATTGGTACCAACGTGTACCAAGACTTCTGGCTGTTTACCCTCTCCCTTCAGAATACTCCGCACCCGATCCCAGACATCCTGTACCCTGGCACCTGGGAGTCAACACACCATGCGGGTGTCTCTATCAGGCTGACAGAAACTCCTGTCTGTTCCCCTCACTATGGTATCCCCTATGACTACCGAATTCCTCATCTTCCTCTTTTCCTTCTGCACCACGGAACCGCGCTCAGTAACACAGACCCGATCGCTGTGATCGTGCTCTGTCAGTCATTCCCCCTAACCGCATCCAAAACGAGATGATGATTACTGAGGAGAATGGCCACAGGGGTTCTCTCGACCATCTGAGCTCTTTCCCTCGCTCCCCTAACCGTCACCCACTTAACTAACTCCTGCAGCCTCGGGGTGACTAATTCCCTGTAGCTCCTCTCTATCTCCTGTTCACTCTCTCTAATAAGCTGTAGGTCATCATCCCTAACATTGTCATCTCGGTGCACCTGGCGCAGATTTGGCCTTCAGGGGGACTGGAAGATTCCCAGGATTCCTACATCCGACATCCAGAGCAAAATACTAACCCTACCGACATGCTCTGTATTCCTTCAAATAATATATAAAAAATCATGTCTGGGTAATACGTAACCGCTACACGCTCCGCCCCTGACTCTCCTTCTGTGACGTCAGTCCCACACCCCTCCCGCGGTGCTCCACCCTAGGCATTCCCACAATCCTTTGCTCCCGCCAGTTTCAATGGGTCACTATTGCGGACACGTCTCCCCCTCTTCCGTCCGATTCCTCAATGGACATTAAACCCATGAAACCACCTCACTTTTTAAATATGGATTATTTCTGTTTTTGTACTTTATTAATCTATTCAATACTCATATACTGTAATTGATTTACTTTTCTATTCATTTTTATTTTATTTTTTTTCCTCTGTATTATTGAACTGCTGTACATATTTTTTTTTCTTCTATATTATTGAACTGCTGCTGCGAAGTTAACAAATTTCATGGCACATGCCGGTGCTAATTAACCGGATTCTGATTCTGATATTTAATGGAATTTAAGTTCTGTTGCGTTTGTACTTGATGCCCCACCGACCACTTTTCCCTCACCACTTACGAAATTGCGTAATTATCAGTGATCATTATCTGAGTTATTGACTGCTAACTGGTTCGCAGATGAAAACCGGAAATAAGCTCTTGTCCCGGTTATCGCTGTGACTATTAAGAATTCCAGAAGCACCTTGTAATTTCAGTATGAACGGAAAGTTGAAAATTCGATGTTCGTGTTGTGGAGATGAGAATGCCAATCCGGAATATAGGATGCAGTTGCTATAGGAGTTTTTGCCCCAACTTGGCCAGAAGGGGACACCGAGGACCGATAAGTCGCGGGATTTGCATGTGACAGAGTGTCTCACCCGGCACGACTATTTCAAAGCCCTGCAGAAGGGTAAAGGAAGAGGTGTTTTGACAGTTCTTTCACCTTTATCTGTCTTTTCCAGCTATAGTTCCCCGGACTCACTCCCGTGCCTTGTATATGCTGAATATCAAGCGTGACCGTTATCAGGTTTTATCCAATACGGAGTCGGTTAATAACAGCCGACACTTGTCAGTTATTGGTTAAAACATGATAAATAAATAACAATAATAAATTGTAGCATTTTATAGAGCAGGTAATGGGCATGTAAACAAATACGTGCAAGTTCATAATGAGGGAGATTGTTGGGGGGGGGGGTGGAATTCAATCTGGTCGGACTCTGGAAACATGTAATTCTCTTATCACAGCGGGACAGAATCTGTTACTAAACCTGGTGATTGCTTTACCGAGCTGAGCTGGTTCCGCAACTCTCCAGTTTTCTGTGGTCAGATGCAGGGCAGCAGCTGTACCGAGCCAGAATGCACCACTGTACGTGTGAAATTGAATCTTTCTACCTGTCCCTGTTATGGAACTTTCCATCCCAGGAACATGCTGGTGAGAATCTTCAGTACATTTGTGCCGGGTCTCTTTCTCTTTGTGCCGTCGATAGCGGCGTGTAGCGCTTCAGGTGACACTGAAATGAGCAAAGTATATTTGTAATAACATATCTCTGTTCTTGTACACTGTCCCTCATGAAATTAAAGGAAAACGTTTCCTGATGTGTAACCACTTAGCTTTTTTTTATGTTCCTCGCAGTGAACCTCATGAAGATTTTAATCTTGCGCTGTGGCTCCGGAGGAGCATAAGACCTTAAGATATAGGGGCAGAATTAGACCATTCGGCCCATCGAGTCTGCCCCGCCAATTCAATCATGGGCCGATCCAGTTCTTCCGGTCATCAAACTCCCCTGCCCTCTCCCCATACCCCTTGATGCCCTAGTTAATCAATAAATTATCTACTTCTGCCTTAAGTACACCAAACGTCGTGGCCTCCACAACTGTTCGTGGCAACAAATTCCACAGATTTACCACCGTCTGACGAAATAATTTCTCCGCACCGCTGGTCTAAATGGATGTCTTTCAATCCTGAAGTCTTGCGCATTTGTCCGAGACTCCCCTACCATGGGAAGTAACTTTGCCATATCTAATCTGTTCAGGTATTTTAACATTCGGATGTTTCTATGAGATCCCCCCATTCTCCTGAGCTCCAGGGAATACAGCAAAGAGCTGCCGGACGTTCCTCATACGGTAACCCTTTCATTCTCGTGAATATTCTTTGAACCCTCTCGAATATCAGTACATCCTTTCTAAAGTAAGTAGCCCAAAACTGCGCACAATATTCCGTGTAGTCTGACGAGACCCTTATAGAGCCTCGACATCGCATCCCTGCTCGTATATTCTATACCTCTAGAAATGAATGCCAAAGTTGCATTCGCCTTCTTCACAACCGAATCAACCTGGAGGTCACCCTTTAGGGTATCCCGCACAAGGATCTGCAAGACCCTTTGCATGTCTGCATTTTGAATTATCTCCGGTGTTGTCACTCTCTATATCTGGTTGTCATGGAAGCGGCGGATCTGCTGATCGGTGTCCTGGACCAGATATTCAGCAGGATTCCGAATACTTAAATGACAATCGAAATATTCTTCTGGTCTGAGTGTACTCCGGTTGTGTAAAATCAACGCTGTTCCTCTTCGTTCGGTCTGGTACACAGTCATCTTCACTCTTGATCCATTTGTTGCCAAGAAAATATGAAAACAAAATATTGCACCACAAAAATCGTGGCAATGATTCTGGGGACAGCGACTATCATCGGCTGCTTAAGTATTATTTACTGGTATTTTCGTTTCTACCAGTATAATACAATGATATTTGCTCCATTTATTTTTTGCCTTCTGTATATTATTTCTCCTTATCTTTCGCGATGCCAATGAACTTATTTAATTGCATCCTCACTTCTGTAAATCCCAGTCCTGTTGGTTCTCCTGACGAATGGATTAACCGCCGGGCACGTTTTAGTCACCAGCAGAGGGCGCAGGAGACTCCGGTGTGCTGACGTGGGGAAGGGTGCCAGAGGCTCGGAGATGGAGAACCGCAGTAAACCCCCCGTGCAACGAGGTGCTTAACAACCGTAAGGACTGCAAGATAGCACTTACGACAGAAAGCAGAGGGGTTAAAAGAAGGCATGATGTTGCCTTAGCAAACAAGGTGAAGGAAATTCCTCATGGGTGCTGCTCATACGTTAAGAGCTAAAGGATTGCAAGAGACTGACTTGGTCCTCTGAGTGATCAGAATGGTAAACCGTGTGTACAGCCAAAAAGATGCATTTAATGTGCATCTGTATTTACTCAGGAGATGGAGAGGGAGTCTACAGAGGTAAGGAAAAACGGCACGAACTCCATGGACAATACAAATTACAGAGGAGTTGTTTGCTGCCTTGGGGCAAATTAGGGGGATAAATCAGGGATCGTCCTCTGCGGTTTTCATCGATATCAACGATCTGAATGATAATGTATTAAAATGCATCAGGACATTTTCGGATGACGCCAAACTTAGAAGTGCATTCGGCAGCAAGGAATGCTACCACGGCCTGCAGCGGATTGTGGACCCGGTGGCAAAATGGCGTCACAGATTAGCGGGGTGGTAAAGCAGGCTGCTGGCACCAAGGCCAAAATGCTGAGTACACGAGATGGGATGTTTAGCTGAATTTGTATAAAACACTGTTGGAGTCTAATTTGAAAGGTTGAGCGCTGCTTTGGCCAGCTACACACAGGGAAAATGTAAGTAAGGTTGAAAGAGGGCAGAGAAAGTTTATAAGGATTTGGCCAGGTCTGGAAAACCTGAGTTATAAGGAAAGATTGACTGGATTAAAACTGGTTCTTTAGAATATCAAAGATTGAGAGGAGATTTCATAGAGGTATACAAACTTATGAGGGGTACAGACAGGGTAAATGCATGCAGGCTTTTCCATGATTGTTGGTAGGATCAACCGGAGGTGATGGGTGAAAGGTGAAAGGTGAAGAAATTAAGAGGGTCATGAGGTGAAACTTCTTCACTCAGTGGGTGGTGAGAGCGTGGGACGAGCTACCAGCACCAGTGCGCATGCGAACTGGATTTCAACGTTGAGGAGATAGTTTAGAAGGTAGGGGTGTGGTAGATACCACCCCGGTGCAGGCCGATGGGAGCAGACAGTTTAAATAGCTCGGCCGAAGGGCCTGTTTCCGTGCTGTACTTTTCCCTGACACTTTAACTCTGTGACTCTGTAACTCCTTGGTCGCTGATTCATAACTGTCCACGGGTTGATTACACAAAGATCCGAATTAAATATCAGAAGTTGTATTATTCACTCCTAAATTCACGAAGTGTATTCGCGAATATTCTTGGATATGTTTTAAGGTCGTTGAAACTGCCCCGCCCACTACACCAAACGCTCCCTCTCGCCAGTCTGGGAAGAGGGCGGATTATTGATTGATTCGGAAGATTCGGGTTGTTGTTCTAAGAGACTCGGAGCTCTGGTATGTGTGTTACCAGCGACCTGTCCGCCCGCATTCCTCAGAACAGGGAGCGGCCTTTCTGCTGAAACCAAATCCTATCGGTTGGACGATTCACTCTCATTCAGGTGTGAACAACATCACTTTAATATCGTATTTAACCATTTCTGCTGCAGGGAAGAGTGACGGATCTTTAATGTGATTTAAAGTAAACTGACTGGGGTCTCGAACACGCAACTTTACCAGTCATAGTTGCTGCCCTGTTTGAAGCGAGTTTCCAGCGTTTTATTTTTACTCCAGACTCGCATCATCTGCAGTTTTTAAAACAGTTTTTAAGAATATGAATAAACATTAAAAAAAATGGGTTGGAAGGAAAGATTGAATAGGTTCCAACTGTATTCCTTTGAAGGAAGAGGATCGAGAGGACATATAACAGAGGTCGACAAAATTCTGAGAGGTATAGACAGGGTAAACGCAAGCAGTCGTTTGCCCCTGAGCTTGGGTTGAGCTACAACCAGAGGTCATGGGTTAAGGGTTGAAGACGAAAAGTTTAAGGGGAACATGAGGGGAAACATCTTTACTCAGAGGGTCGTGAGAGTGCGGAACGAGCTGCCGGCTACACACGTTACAAACGAGTTCGATTTTAACCATTAAGAGATAGTTTGGATGGGAGGGGTGCGGAGGGCTTTGGCCCCGGTAAAGCTCGAAGGGATGAGGCAGTTTAAATGGCTCAGCCGAAAGGCCTGGTTTTGCGTTTTACTTTTCTATGTCACCTTGATCTCTGATTCATAACAGAGACAACGGGTTGATTCAACGAAGATCAGAAATAATTTTCAGAAGTTTAATTTTTCACAGCCCAAGAATATTCTAACAAGGAGAATATGTTCTGCAGACTTTTCAAGCGGTCCCTTCTCTCTGCCCCACGCGTTGGTCTGTCGTAACCATGGTAACACACAAAATGCTGGAGGAATCCAGCAGGACCGGCAGCATCTATGGAACGGAGAAATAAGTCGAGCTTTCGTGCCAAACCCTTCAGTGGAACTGGAAAGGAAGGGTGAATAGCACAGATCATGGATTGATTTGGAAGATGCGGGTTGTTGTTCTGAGAATCTCGGAGCTCAGGGTCTGTGTGGAAGCATCTGCTGGACCCGCACATTCCTCGGAACAGGGACCGGCCTTTCTGCTGAAATCAAATCCGACCGGTTCGACAATTCACTGTCATTCAGGCGTGAAATCATTCACTTTTATAATGTATTTAACCATTTCTGCTGCAGGGAAGACCTTAATGTGTCTTAAAGAAAATTACCTGGGGTCTCGATCCCGCAACATTACCCGTTACAGTGCTGCGAGTGTTTGCTGCGAGTTTCCAGCATCTTGTGTTCCACTCAGACTCGCATCATCTGCAATTATTCTACAAGTATTGTCAGGATTCCTGCAAATAATCAGTCCGTGTCATTCCTGACCGCAACATTAACTTGACTATGTTCCTAGTTACCGTTGCCAGTAATGTTTAAATGTTTGCTGTAACCGCGAGGGTGAGGGGGTGAGGGGGAGGAGAGGCTGATGCACAGGAGGAGAATGGGTTTGAAGGGTGAGCAGACGGAGGAGGGGCAGGATGAGTGTGTGGAAGTTGGAGAGGGGCAGGATGAGTGTGTGGAAGTTGGAGAGGGGGCAGATGAATTTGCGTCGGGAGCAGGTGGAGTGGGAGAGAGTTAAAGAGATGGGAGACATGGAGAGGGGGAAGGCAGAGAAAGAGGGGGCAGTGAAACAGCTGGAAGGAGAGGAGGGTGAAAGGAAGGGGCAGATAGAGGGCGGAGAGAGAGGGAGAGTTTGAAAGGGTGCGAGGCATCGGGAGAGGGTAAGTGAGCACGGCTGGGACAGCTGAGGAAGAGTTGGAGAGAGGGTGAGTCACGGGTAAAGAGGGGGAATAGGATAGGAGAGAGAGAGAGGTGGGAAAACAGGGGTAGAAGGGAGAGAGTGGAGAGGGTTCTGCAGAATGGGAGTGACGGTGATGGAGAGGGGTGTGAGGAGGGTTGGGTGAGGGAGAGGAAGGGGTGTGCACTGGGAGGCGAGTGGGAGGGGTGAGAGAGAAGTGCAGTGAGCAAGAACGGTGAGTGACCGGGAGGCATAGGAGAGAGGAATGAGTGAGATGGGCGGCAAGGAGAGAGAGGTGTGTAGGAGTACTCTTTGCATCTCGTGATCACAATGCCACCAGATTCAAAGGAAACATGGAAAAGGGTATCTGTATGGGTTGAAATTACAATTTGGAAAGGACAATTTAGATGGTATCAGAATTGACCTAGTCACTGTGGAATGGTACAGGTCGGTTCCTGGCAAAGGCGTTCTAATATGCGGGAGACCTTCAAAAATGAAATTTTGAGAGTATAAAGTTTGTATGTGCCTGTCAGAATAAAAGGCAAGGATAACTGGTTTAGGGAACCTTGTTTCTTTTGAGAGATGTTGAGGCTCTGGTTACGAGATAAAAGGAGTTCCATAGTAGGTATATCAGGTAGGTAATTATTGAGTATACGAAATGCAAGGTATCACCTAGAGAGAAATCAAATGTGCTAAATGAATGTTTTGGGTGAAGGCCTGTACTAGCGGATTATACGGATTAGAAGAAAAGGATTGCAAGGGATAACATTGCTCCTCTGAAAGATCAGAACAATACGTGGAGCCAAAGGAGATGGGGGAGGTGACGAGATGGAAGAGATGGATATTCTCCATCTGAGTTTAATCAGGAGATGGATACAGAGTCTGTATAAGTCCCGAGGTCCTGGATCCTATGCGGATTAGAGAGGAGGAGGTGCACTAGGGAGGATCATCTGTATCAGAAAGGGTCTAAAACTCGGTAAAGAATGTTATAGGCAGGTCAGTCTGATATCATCAGTGGGAAAGATACTGGGAGCTATTCTAAGGGATAGAATATCTGAATTATTTGATAGACATTGACTGATATGAATAGTCAGCATGGCGTCGTACGTGGTTGGTCTTGTCTCAGCAAACTTATAGATATTTTTGAGGGCGTTACCAGGAAAGTTGATGAAGACAAGGCAGTGGATATAGTCTTCAGGGACTTTAGAAGGGAGTTGCCAAGGTCTCGCATGGGAGGATGGGCAAGAAGGTTCCGTCGCTTGGCATTCAATAAACTGGATAATACACTGTCCTGGTGGGAGAAACCAGAAAGTATCAGTAGATGTTTACCTCTCTGACTGGAGGCCTGTGACTAGTGAAATGCTGCAGAGATCAGTGCTGGCTCGGTTTTCTTTGTCATCGAAAGCAACAATCTACAGGACAGTGTCGTTAAGCGGATCATCATATTTGCAGAGAACGCCAAGATTACGGGTGTAGTGGACAGCGAGGAAGGTTATCATGACTTGCAGCGGGAATTGGACCAGCTGCAAAAATGGGCTAAAATCATCAAATGTAATTTAATGCAGACCCGTGCGAGGTTTTGCACTTCGGGAGGAACAGCGGAGGGATCTGGGGTTTCAGGTCCATAATTCATTGAATGTAGCTTGACAGTTAGGGTGGTAAAGAAAGCATTTTCAAACATTCGCCTTCATAAGTCTGTGTATTGAGTACAGGAGATGGGATGTGATGTTGAAGTTGTGTAAGACTTTGGAGTACAGTGTGAAGGATTGGTCACCTACCTGTAGTAAAGATGTGAATAGGGTTGTAGGAGTATTGAAAAAAATTACAGAGATGTTGCGGGGTCTGGAAGACCTGAGTTTTAAGGACAGATTTACTAGGTTGGAAGATTGAGAGGAGATTTGATCGAGGTATACAAAATTATGAGTTATATCGGTAGGGTAAGTGTAAGCAAGCTTTTCCCACTGAGGGTGAGTGGGACTGCAACCAGAGGGCATGGGGGGAGGGTGAAAGATGAAAAGTTTAAGAGGAACATGTGTGGAAACCTCTTCACTCAGAGGGTCGTGGATTGAGCGGCCAGCAAGAGTAGTGCATGCGAACACTATGTCAATGTTTAAGCGATCGTTTGGATAGTAGGGGTGTGGTGGACTATGGATCCAGCGCAGGTAGATGAGATCAGGCAGTTTAAATTCCTCGGCCGAAGGGCCTGTTTCTGTGCTGTACTTTTCCATGACTGCATAACTCCTTGATCTCTGATGCATAATACAGACAACGGGCTGATTAAATGATGGTCCAAAATAAATGTCAGAAGTAGAATTATTCATACCTAATTCCCCAAAATATTCCAACAGGGTGGATGTGTTTTGAAGCCATTTCACACTGCCTTGCCTACGGCCCCTACACGCTCCCACTCGCCCATCATTCCCAACGTGGTAACACACAAGATGCAGTAGGAACTCAGCAGGTCCGGCAGCATCTATGGAACTGAATAATAAATGGGTGTTTCAGGCCTAGACACCTCAGTGGAATTCGAAAGGAATGAGGAAGAGGCCAGATCATTGATTTGGAAGATGCGGGTTGTTGTTCTGTTTGACTCTGAGCTCAGGGTCTGTGTGTAAGCAGCTTCTGGTCTGAGCACGTTCCTCAGAACAGGGAGCGGCTTTTCTGCTGAAATCAAATCTAATCGCTATGATAATTCACTCTCATTCGGGTGTGAACATAATTTATTGAATATTGTATTTAACCTTTGCACTGCAGAGTAGAGTGACAGATTCTTTAACATGATTTAAAGAAAATTGGTTAGGGTCTCGAACCTGCAGAGTTACCATTTACAGTTGCTGCCCTGTTTGCCGCGAGTTTCCAGGATCTTGTGTTTACCTCAGACTCGTATCGTCTGCAGTTGGGTTAAAAATAATTATCAAAGATCCGTTAAATAAATCAGTCTATGGCATTCTCAGATGCAACATTCCTTAAATACCGAGGGACTGGAACCTGCAGAGTTCCCAGTTACAGTTTCCACGAATCTTTTAAGTGCTATTGAGGTAATGGTGAGGCTGAGAATGAGGGGCAGGAGCAGAGAGGAGTGAACATGGGCAGCAGGAAACTGAAGATGAGGGAGAGTGCAGGGGAGGTAGTGAGGTGAGGCTGAGGGTGAGGGTCAGGAGCAGAGAGAGGGGTGAACATGGGCAGCAGGAAACTAAAGATGAGGGTGAGTGCAGGGGTGGTAGTGAGGTGAGGCTGAGGGTGAGGGTCAGGAAGAGAGAGAAGGGTGAACATGGGCAGCAGGTAACTAAAGATGAGGGTGAGTGCAGGGGTGGTAGTGAGGTGAGGCTGAGGGTGAGGGGCAGGAGCAGAGAGAGGGGTGAACATGGGCAGCAGGTAACTAAAGATGAGGGTGAGTGCAGGGGTGGTAGTGAGGTAAGGCTCAGGGTGAAGGTCAGGAGCAGAGAGAGGGGTGAACATGGGCAGCAGGAAACTAAAGATGAGGGTGAGTGCAGGGGAGGTAGTGAGGTGAGGCTGAGGGTGAGGGTCAGGAGCAGAGAGAGGGGTGAACATGGGCAGCAGGAAACTGAAGATGAGGGAGAGTGCAGGGGAGGTAGTGAGGTGAGGCTGAGGGTGAGGGTCAGGAGCAGAGAGAGAGGTGAACGTGGGCAGCAGGAAACTGAAGATGAGGGAGAGTGCAGGGGAGGTAGTGAGGTGAGGCTGAGGGTGAGGGTCAGGAGCAGAGAGAGGGGTGAACATGGGCAGCAGGAAACTGAAGATGAGGGTGAGTGCAGGGGAGGTAGTGAGGTGAGACAAATGCGGAAAGGGAGGGTTAGAGAGAAAGGGGGAGTGAGAGAATGATAGAAAGAGGGAGAGAGATGAACAGGGAGAGAAAGGAAGCGGGAATTTTCCTGAGTGGGTGAGTGAGAGGGGTAGAGAGGTTTGGAGATTGAAAGAGATGGGAGAGGGGGGTAGAAGGGAGGGATTAAGGGATGTGAGCATAATTGAGAGTGTGAGGGATAGGAGTAGAGCTGGAGTGACAGCGTGTGAGTTATGGAGAATGACAGGGAGACGGGATGAGTTTTGAGGGAGTTTGGGGAGGAGTGATGAGTACGTTTGGGTATGGTGGGATGGGTGACCGAGAGGAACAGCGAGCAGGAAAGGCTGAACGTAGGGGATGCAAGGAGAGAGGAATAAGAGAGACGGGTGGCAAGTGTGAACGGTAGGCTGTACAGTGAGGAGGAAAGGTGACTGAGCTGGGTGGCGAGGAAAGACGGGTGAGTGAGAATGGCGTCAATAGGAGAGCGCGGTGAGGGAACGGGTTTGATGCAGCAGTGACGGTGGGTGGTGCAGAGAGTGGTGTGACTACGAGCGGGTCGTGAGAAAGGAGGGATGAGGGTGATGGGTGGCGAGGAGATTGGGGCGAGTTGGGAGAGGAGGGTGAGAACAATTGAGAAGAGAACAGAGTGAAGGAGCCATGGATGAGTGAGAGAGGCGCTGAGTCTGACCAGAATTATGAGACTAACTATATATTCAACAGCAGTGGCAAGGAAGTTCATTATGCCTGATTCTACCAAGTTCTGTTCAAAAAGTTCAAAGGAACATCTAAACAAGCCTGATGCATTTTGGAAACAAGTCCTGTGGACTGATGAAGTTCAAATAGAACTTCTTGGCCGCAATGAGCAAAGGTATGTTTGGAGAAAAAAAGAGTGCAGATTTTCATGAAAAGAACACCTCTCCAACTGTTCAGCACGGGGTTGGATCGATCATGCCTTGGGATTGTGTTGCAGCCAGTAGCACAGGGAACATTTACAGGTAGAGAGAAGAATGAATTCAATTAAATACCGGTAAATTCTGGAAGCAAACATCACACCGTCTGTAAACAAGCTGACGATGAAAAGAGGCTGGCTTCTACAACATGATAATGAACCTAAACACGCCTCAAAATCCATAATGGACAACCTCAAGAGGCGCAAACTGAAGGTTTTGCCATGGCCCTCAGAGTACTCCGACCTAAACGTCATCGAGAATCTGTGGACAGACCTCAAAAGAGCAGTGCATGCAAGACGGCCGAAGAATCTCACAGAACTAGAAGCCTTTTACAAGGAAGAATGGGCGAAAATCCCCCAAACAAGAATTGAAAGACTCTTAGCTGGCTGCAAAAAGTGGTTACAAACTGTGATACTTGCCAAAGGGGGTGTCCCTAAGTTCTGCCGTGCAGGGTGCCCAAACTTTTGCTTCGGGCCTTTTACTTTTTTGTTATTTTGAAACTGTAAGAGACGGAAATAAGAAAGTTTTCTTGATTAAAATATTAAAGAAATGTGTCATCTTTAACTTTATGCCTTTTGGAAATCAGTTCATCCTTTACTCGCTTAGCTGTTCACAGTAACAGAAATTTTGACCGGGGTGCCCAAACTTTTGCATGCCACTCTATATATATTTAAGGCCGAGATTGGTAGTTTCTTGATTGGACGGGGCATGAAGGGGAGGACAGTGGATTTGGGGCTAACGGGAAACTTGGATCAGCCACCGTGAAATGGTGCATCAGGCTTGACAGACCAAATGGCCTAAATTCTGCTCCTATACCTTATGGTCTTTTAAAAAAATGATAAAAGTTTTGTGTAGGGGAGTTCTTTGCATCTAGTGATGACAATGCCATTAGATTCAAAGGAAATGTGGAGAAGCATAACTCTGTTTTAGATCGATGTTCATGGTATCAGAAAGGATCTGACCGGTGTGGATTGGGACAGGCTGTTTTCTGGCAAAGGTGTACTTGGTAAATGGGAGACCTTCAAAGGGGAAAATGAGAGTTCAATGCCTCTCGGAATGAAAGGTCAATGTACCAGTTTTTGGGAACCTTGTTTTTCAAGAGATACTGAGGCTGTAGTAAAGAAGAACATTTAGGTGTACAGCAGGTATAGGTGGGTGGGAACAAATGAGGTACTTATGGAGCCGATGAATTGCAAGAGAACACTTAAGGAAGAAACCAGGATGGTTATAAGAAGGCATCAGGTTGCCCTTGCAGACAAGGTGATGGAGAGTCTGTGAGATAACACAGATATTTTAAAAGAATCTGAATCCGAATCACGTTTATTGTCACCGACATGTGACGTGAAATTTGTTAACTTAGCAGCAGCAGTTCAATACAATACATAATCTATCAGGGAAAAAATAATAAATAAAAAAGTAAACATAATAAATAAACAAGTATTACAATTACAGTATAATATATTGAAAAAGATTTTAAAACCGTGCAGAAACAGAAATACTGTAAAAAGTGAGGTAGTGTCCAAAGGTTCAGTGTCCATTGATAAGTGAGGCAGTGTCCAAAGATTCAATGTCCATTTTGGAATCCGATGGCAGAGGGGAACAAGCTGTTCCTGAGTCGCTGAGCGTGTGCTTTCAGGCTCTGGTACCTCCTAGCTGATGTAACAGTGGGACAAGGGCATGCCCTGGGTGCTGGATGTCCTTAATAATGGACGCTGCCTTTCTGAGACACCGCTCCCTGAAGATGTCCTGGGCACTTTGTAGGCTAGTACCCAGGATAGACTTCACTATATTTACAAGTTTTTGCAGCTTTTTTCGGTCCTGTGCAGTAGCCCCTCCATACCAGACAGTGATGTAGCCTGTCAGAATGCTCTTCACTGTGTAACTATAGAAGTTTTTTTGAGTGTATTTGTTGACAATACACTCTGAACAAAATGATTACATGGGACAGAATTGACCCTCTGGGTTATCAGAATGGTAATTTATGCCTGGAGACAAATAATGATGGTACAAATCCTAAATGGATTTTTTATTTTTTTTGCATCCGTGTTTACGGACACAGAATCTATTGAAGTGAGTCAAAGCAGAAGTAAGGTCATGGAGCCTATACAGATTACAAAGGAGGAGGTCTTTACTGACTTGAGGGAAATTAGGGTAGATACATCTCCAGCGGCTGACAAGTCGTTCCCTCAGACCGAGAGGGAGGCCATTGCGGTAATTGCAGGGGTCGTAGCAGGTACATTTAAATAATGCTTAGCGTCAGGTCAGGTAACAGAGAATTACAGGTTAGCTAGTGTTCTTCCACTGTTTAAGAAAGGCTCAGAAATAAGCCAGGAAATCAGGTGTGCACGTTATCAGTAGTGGTAAAGTTATTGGAAGTTCGGATTTCAAAGTATTTGACCAGACAGGACTGATTAGGTTTGTTCAGCATGACCGTGCGTTCTGGGCAATCTCACAGATTTTCGATGAGGTTACGAGGAATGTTGATGAATGAAAGGCGGTAGATGCTGTTTACATGGAGCTCAGCAAGGCATTTGCAAAGGTCCCGTGTGCGAGGTTGATGAAAACAAAATCAATCGCTTGGCATTTAAATTGAGGTAAAAAAAAATACTGGAGTAGACATTGGCGCTGTGGGAGGAGGCAGGGCATGTAGTACATGGTTGCCTCTCTGCCTGGAGGCCTGTCACTGGTGGAGAGCCGCAGAGATCGGTGCTGGGTGCATTGTTGTTGGTCATCTGAATCAATGATCTGGGTCGTAATGTGGTTAAGTGGATTACCAGATTTGCGGATGGCACCAAGGTTGGGATATAGTTGGCAGTGAGGAAAACTACCAGAGCTTTCAGTGCAATTTCTACCGGCTGGGAAAATGAGCTTAAGATGGCTGATGGAATGTAATGCAGGCAGACATGACATGTAGTTCGGTGGGACAGAACGGGGTAGATCTTACACAGTGAACAGTAGGGCACTGAGGAGTGCGGTAGAATAAAGGGTCCGAGGAATACTGGCCCATTATTTATTGAATCTATCATCACAGGTTGTTGGGAAAGTTAAGAAAGCTTTTGGCACATTGGCTTTTATAAATGACTGCATTGAGGACAGGAGATGGAATGTAACTCTGAAATTGTATAAGACATTGGATTGGCCGAGTTTGCTTGTTTGTGTGTATTTCACACAAGGATTTAAATGGGACAGAGTTTGTTAAGTGTGTCCAGGACGGATTCCTGTCACAGTATATTGAGAGGCCGACTAGGGGGAATTCCATACTTGATCTAGTATTAGGTAACTAACCGAGTCAGGTCACAGATCTCTCAGTGGGTGAGCATCTGGGGGACAGTGACCACCGCTTCCTGTCCCTTAGCGTTATCATGGAAAAGGATAGAATCAGAGAGGACACGATTTTTTTTAATTGGGGAAGGGCAAATTATGAGGCTATAAGGCTAGAACTTGCGGGTGTGAATTGGGATGATGTTTTTGCAGGGAAATATACTATGGACATGTGGTCGATGTTTAGGGATCTCTTGCTGGATGTTAGGGATAGAGTTGTCCCGGTGAGGAAGATAAAGAATGGTAGGGTGAAGGAACCATGGGTGACAAGTGAGGTGGAAAATCTAGTCAGGTGGAAGAAGGCAGCATACATGAGGTTTAGGAGGCAAGGATCAGATGGGTCTATTGAGGAATATAGGGAAGCAAGAAAGGAGCTTAAGAAGGGGCTGAGAAGAGCAAGAAGGGGGCATGAGAAGGCCTTGGCGAGTAGGGTAAAGGAAAACCCCAAGTCTTTCTTCAATTATGTGAAGAACAAAAGGATGACAGGAGCGAAGGTAGGACCGATTAGAGATAAAGGTGGGAAGATGTGCCTGGAGGCTGTGGAAGTGAGCGAGGTCCTCAATGAATACTTCTCTTCGGTATTCACCAATGAGAGGGAACTTGATGATGGTGAGGACAATATGAGTGAGGTTGATGTTCTGGAGCATGTTGATATTAAGGGAGAGGAGGTGTTGGAGTTGTTAAAATACTTTAGGTCGGATAGTGTCTCCGGGGCCTGACGGAATATTCCCCAGGCTGCTCCACGAGGCGAAAAGGGAGATTGCTGAGCCTCTGGCCAGGATCTTTATATCCTCGTTGTCTACGGGAATGGAACCTTAGGATTAGAGGGAGGTGAATGTTGTCCCTTTGTTCAAAAAAGTTAGTAGGGATAGTCCGGGTAATTATTCACCAGTGAGAATTACGTCTGTGGTGGGACAGTTGTTGGAAAATATTCTTAGAGATAGGATCTATGGGCATTTGGAGAATCATGGTCTGATCAGGGACAGTCAGCATGGCTTTGTGAAGGGCAGATCGTGTCTAACAAACCTGGTAGAGTTCTTTGAGGAGGTGACTAGGCATATAGATGACAGTAGAGCAGTGGATGTGATCTACATGGATTTTAGTAAGGCATTTGACAAGGTTCCACATGGTAAGCTTATTCAGAATGTCTGAAGGCATGGGATCCAGGGAAATTTGGCTACGTGGTTGCAGAATTGGCTTGCTTGCAGAAGGCAGAGGGACGTGGTGGAGGGAGTACATTCGGACTGGATGGTTGTGACTAGTGGTGTCCCACAAGGATCTGTTCTGTGACCTGTACCTTTCGTGATTTTTATTAACGACCTTCAGTTGGTGTAGAAGGGCGGGTTCGACCCCAGCATCTGCAGATTATTTTGTGTTTAAGGAGAGTGGGGTTGGCAAGTTTGCAGACGACACAAAGGTTGGTGGTGTTGTAGATAGTGTAGAGGATTGTCAAAGATTGCAGAGAGACATTGATAGGATGCAGAAGAGGGCTGAGAAGTGGCAGATGGAGTTCAACCCGGAGAAGTGTGAGGTGGTACACGTTGGAAGGACAAACTCCAAGGCAGAATACAAAGTAAGTGTCAGGATACTTGGTAGTTTGGAGGAGCAGAGGGATCTGGGGGTACATGTCCATAGATCCCTGAAAGTTCCCTTACAGGTATATCGGGTAGTTAAGAAACCTTATGAGATGTTAGCTTTCATAAGTCGAGGTATAGAGTTTAAGAGTCGCGATGTAATGATGCAGCTGTATAAAACTCTGGTTAGGCCACACTTGAAGTACTGTGCCCAGTTCTGGTCACTTCACCATAGGAAGGAAGTGGAGGTATTGGAAAGTGTACAGAGGTGATTTACCAGGACGCTGACTGGTTTAGAGAGTATGGATTATGATCAAAGATTAAGGGAACTGGGGCTTTACTCTTTAGAGAGAAGGAGGATGAGAGGAGACATGATAGAGGTATACAAGATATTAAAAGGAATAGATAGATTGGATAGACAGCGCCTCTTCCCCAGGGCAATACAAGAGAATATGGCTTTAATGTAAGGGGTGGGAAGTTCAAGGGGGATATTAGAGAAATGTTTTTTACTCAGAGAGTGGTTGTTGCGTGGAATGCCCTGCCTGAGTCAGTGGTGGAGGCAGATACACTGGTGAAGTTTAAGAGACTACTAGCAAGATACATGGAGGAATTTAAATTGTGAGGTTATCTGGCAGACAGGGTTTGAGCGTCGGCACAACATTGTGGGCCGAAGGGCCTGTAATGTGCGGCACTATTCTATGTTCGATGTTCTATATTCTGGTCACCTACCGACAGAAAAGATGTAAATAGGGTTGAAAAAATACAGAAAAAAATGTAAGGATGTTGCTGGGTCTGGAGAGCCTGAGTTATGAGGAGAAATTGAAGAGTTTAGGACTTTATTCCTCGGAATGTAGTAGTTTGAGATAGAGATTTGAACCATGTATACAACATTATGGGGGGGTAGAGATGATATGAATGCAAGCAGAGTTCATGGGTTATGGGTTAAGGTTGAAAGTTAAGGTGAAAAGTTTAAGT